>NC_045437.1:95240342-95551636 GCF_002776525.5 Piliocolobus tephrosceles | reverse complement strand
AAAGAAAGAAAGAAAGAAAGAAAGAAAGAAAGAAAGAAAGAAAGAAAAAATCTATTAAGTAAGAGAACATTCTCACTGAAAAGAGACCTTCAACTTCTATGAGTGAGGAGAGGTCTATTTGGAGTGACCTGCCTGTTATCCTTACTTACTGTCTTTCAGCATTCCAAGTAAATGTGAATGAACAATTATACTGTCGTCCATAGGACTCACAAAAGCGTTGACTAGGTTGGGACTCGCCCAGTAAAATCCAATTTAGTGCTGGGTTGAATAGAGACTTGTAGCATAAAAAGCAACTTGCTAGTTTTAGGATCCATGCTAATTCTATCTCCTCTTCTCCTGATTTGACTGCTGCTGCCCTGCTGTGTTCTTGCTCTAGGCTATGCAAAGAAACAGTTTTAGAGGAAATCATAAACATTTGATTTAATTAAAATCATTATTAACACCACTTTTCGTCTCATTTCTTCAAGTGCCAAGGTATAGATTACGTTTGAACAATGGTGATAAATATATAGGGCGAAAACACAATTCTTTTATGGCTTGTAAAAAATAGAGCAACACAAGAATAAGATACCCTGTAGTAATTAAGCATTTCCTGGTAAGCGGTTTCCTTTAAAGTTGAGGTTTCCAGGGCTAGCAGCTAGGGTGATACATTCAAACATTTTCACTCTAGTCAAAAAAAAAAAAAAAAAAAAAAAAAAAAAAGGAGGGAAAAAAAGCAATCCTAGCTTAACCATCTGATCCTATGCTGAGATATCCAGTGCTGTTATTTAAAAGCCACAAGTCACAGGCACTGTGCTATTTTCTGCTCCAGCTGTATAACTTTGGCTTTCATGTAGATATCCACATTAAATGCCAAGAAGAACCGTATTAATTCTCTTCATCTGCTACTAACCCTTATACCTTTACATAATTTTGAATAATTCATAATGTTTAGCCATATGCTGTTACTAATATTGGTAATCACTGGATAAAATGAATAAATTTTTGTTCACTTGTGGGTGTTTCTTGTGGTTAAATATATTCCTTGTTTTTCATGGGTAACTAATTTATTCTGGTTTGCTTGTTTTTTTCTTTTTTTTCCTTCCTTTCTTTTTTTCTTTTTTAGATTTTAAAACTGAAATTTTCACACTCCCCAAATCCCTTTAATTCATGGCAAACCAGGTTGGTTCATAACCCTAGTCGTGAACGACTTTCAATTCTACTATTTGATTCTTTCCTTTGGGAAATTTTCTTCTGAGAAATAGCTTAAGTATAGTTAACATTTACTGAGTGTTTAATATATGCCTAGTGCTGTTTCAGTCCTTTAAATGAATTCGCTTTTTTAATTCCTTCAAATTCCAAGGCAGAGAGTTGATTTATACAGTTGCACAGGTATGTGCTGTACAACTTTAGGGAGCACAAATCACAGAGATGAGGTGGCCCTGATGAAAAAGGTAGGTATGATTATTATCTGTATTTTATAAATGACAAAAGGGAAGCATAGAAATATCAAATAACTTGCCTGTGATCAAACAGCTGTAAAGTAGTAAATGGAGTTTACCCTGGCAGTCTTGTTTGAGAGCCCAAAATGGGGCTATATTTAATCACAGTTGCAATAGTACTCTTTATTCACATTTGAAAGCACATTTATGTATATGATGTCTTTCTCTCTTTAATTCCTCAAAGCTATGATGTCTTTCTGTCTTTAATTCCTCAAAGCTGTGATGTCTTTCTGTCTTTACTTCCTCAAAGCTGTCCTGGAATTGTTGAATTTGTGGTGCCTAACCTGGTAAATTTGCTCCAACCAAATTGCTCAAATATATCTTTCATAGTTTTTTTCTATTTTCCTATAATTACTGTTGAACGGAGTGGTGCCTAAAATATGCATATCCTTTCTAGTTGAGTATGAAAATGTTATTGTCTAAAGACAGCAGTGTCCAAAAGAACTTCCTGCAATGATGGAGATGTTCCAGAGCTGCACTGTCCAGCTCAGTTGCCCCTAACCACGTGTGGCCCCTGAGCACTTGCAAAGTGTCTAGTACGAGTGAAAAACTGAAATTTTTTACAATTTTAATCACTTTAGATTAAATTTAAATACCTGCATATAGCTAGCAGATACCATATTGGATAGCACAGTCTTTAACACATTTATTGTTTAAGCATATCTTAAGATTAATTATGAAAATTATACTAATTGCTTCATAAGTTACAAGTGCACCTGCCAACTAGCTTCTATGTAATTAGACATAAAGGGAAAAAGAGATAGAGACATTAATGAGAGAGAATCCATAATAAAGGAAAGGATGCTTTCACTCCCATATTATTCTCACCTAATAATGTTTCTAAGAATGTGAAGAGGATCACAAAGTAGATTACTTTGGGGATCATAAGATTCATATTCAGAAATTTTCATGGGCCCTGGACATAGGGCTTAGAGTTATCAAATTGAAGATGAAATGTGAAAATCATGGCTTTTAGGAAAACATTCCAAAAATTATCTCTAAAATATCAATTAGCCTTAGTTATTGTCTATCTCCTTCCACCACCTATGTTTATTCACAATTTTACATATAATGTGTGGAATGTAAAGGTAATTTGTTTTCTATTATTTTAATACATTTTTGACAAAAGATATAACTGAGGTTTATACTACAACATACTTGGGAAATGTCTGCAAAACAAAATCTACTCCAAGTAATAAACGTTTGTCCTTTGTCCTTTGACTCCTTTGAATGATTGAGTGGAACAGCCAGAGATACCTAAATAGGAGTGGTTATTAAAACAAGCTAGATAGCTAATTTCTCAATTTCAGGCCTTTTCTTGGCCTTGCCTGACTATTTTTGTTGCACATCATTAATCTGGAAAAGCATACTCACAGGGACGCCACCTTCTGGAAGCAGCAGCCCATCAGGAGCAGGTGTGTCCATTATTCAGCAGCCCCTGAGCACTGCTGAGGCTTTGCTGTTGGCCACTGCTCTCTTCAGGGCTCAGTGTCTCACCAGAGCCCAGCTGCATTTACCTTGCCAGTGAAAGCTTCCCTTTACTTTCAGGAAAAAAGATTATTTATTTATTTATTTTTATTTAATTTAATTTTTTATTTTTTGAGACGGAGTCTCGCTCTGTCGCCTGGGCTGGAGTGCAGTGGCTTGATCTCAGCTCACTGCAAGTTCCACCTCCGGGGTTCACGCCCTTCTCCTGCCTCAGCCTCCCAAGTAGCTGGGACTAGAGGCGCCCGCCACCTCGCCCTGCTAGTTTTTGTTTTTGTATTTTTTAGTAGAGACGGGGTTTCACTGTGTTAGCCAGGATGGCCTCGATCTCCTGACCTCGTGATCCGCCCCTCTCGGCCTCCCAAAGTGCTGGGATTACAGGCGTGAGCCACCGCGCCCGGCCGGAAAAAAAGATTTTTAAAGGCCCCTGTGCTGACTACTTCCTGAATCTCAGTTTGTAGTTGAGCCACCTGCAGTCATGGATGCCTTCTTCTCTAATTTCACATGTTCACTTAATAGTGATGCCATCAGGTAGGGTTGGCAAATAAAATATGGGATGACCAGTTAAGCTTGAATTTCAGATAAACAGCAAATAATTTTTAAAGTTAATTATATCCTGTATAAAATTTGAGACATACTTATACTAAAAAGTTATTTGTTGTTTATCTTAAGTTCAAATGTAACTGGGCATCCTGTGTTTTGATTTGCTATATCTGGCAATGCTACATTAGGGCCACTTTCCAAATCTTAACAGTAGGGAGACAACTCATACAACTCAAACTTTCTGGGAAGATGTCACACAATAGTGTGGTTTATCTTTCAGGAATACCAAGTATGCTTTTCTTGAAGTGACTAAGACTTTGATAACAGGAATAATCTCCGAATTTGGGTCTTAGCTTTGACAAAACAGCGTTGATGGAACTAATAACTTACTAACTGGCTCTGGGTGAGTGCCCCATGATGCTTCATTTAATCACCACAGAATGACAATTTAAACTGCAGAAGAAGGTCAGTGACTAATTCAGGCTCTAGAATTCTTTTTTTTCTCCTATGGAGATGTGAAGAGCAGAACTAAATGAAGTAGCTTCAGTTCTGAAAGGTGCTTGTGTCCAAGAATAAGACATGATATTGTTAATAATTTGCAGGAGATTTGTTGTTACAGTTAGCTGAAGCTGCAGAAATTGGGGCAATATACTTAGAGGTATCAATAGAAAAAACATTCTCATAATGATTTACAATGCACAGTGTAGAACTGAAAAAAAGAAGAGAATGCATACATTGGTATAATAAACTTCTTATTAAATGGAGTCGATAATATAGGCACCAATGCCTTGTTCATCAAACTGCTAATGACAAAAGGGACAGAATCAGGAAAGCAACATGACTTTGCAGTCCACTTAGCAACTTCTGTCTCGATCAGAGGTAATTCTAAACTTCAGACAAAGCCACAACACTCAGTCCCAAACATAGTGCTTTTTATAGCCGTCTGAATTTGTTTCATCTCCCCTTTATTCTTGGATTAGTGGCTTTAAAATGGAAATGTTGGATTCATTTCAGATATTAGGCTGATGCAAGCATTGTAATTTTCTCTCTTGAATTCTTAAATGTGTTGATTGTACTCTGGGAATTTTATGGTTCTTTTTAAAAATACTGAAAGTGTTTGTTCCATTTTTTCTGATGTAATTGCTTGTACTATTAATTCCCAACTCAATTATATTTGAACTTTTGTAGAGGAATCAAAGAGACACAAAAGACATTCTAAATGATAAACTTCCATTTCTTCTTTCAAAATGCAAATAAAACTAGTTTGGAAGAAATTGGAGGGAAAGAAATTGCTTTAACGTGGAACTTATTTTGAGTCTGGAAGTCTTGGTTTTTTAAAAGAAATACTCTGGTGACCAAAACAAATGGTGGTGAGTTGGTGACACAGTAATTGGCAGCCTCTGGTATCCAAGGCCATTTGCTTGAATTATTTACGTCTCAAAACTGACAGGAATTTCATAAAAGCAAATAAGGCAAGTCCAGTGGGTGTCATTTATCTGCTGCAATCACACATCTGATTGGCGGCAGGTCTCATCTGCCAGAGCTGATGCCTTAAAAACCCAGGGGAAGAGTTTATTTCAAGACAGTCCCACACCCCTTACCGTTTGATTAGTCTTTCACCAGCTCGATTCCATTCATTGCCAAAAGAAGGTTGACACAAAGAAAATTCTTGTAATGTTGTCTGCTTTAAAATAACTCAGTAACAGGTATTGTTACTGAAACATCTCCTTAGACTTTAAAATGATCTTTTAACCTCTTTTCTTAAAAAATACTTTAAAAATTACCTGAAACTAACTGAATTATGATTTTTTATTTTACAGTGATGTCATATGTGGCCATTATAGTCTGGCAGCCTCCTAAGATGGGTTTGCAGTTATGTCTCTGGGACTCAGATGGCCCTTGATGTCTTCTCCCATCCCTCATTAACTTGATTTTCTCCCTCTGTGGTGCCTTCTGGCAAGGCTGGTAGAGATGGGATGTAGTTCCATTGTATTTGCCTTTGGAGCTGGAATAGGGAATGAGCAAAATTAAATTGCCTCAAGACAATTTATGTAGTCTTCATTATGTACAGATGACTGGCTCCTTTTACTCATTTTCTTGTGAACTTTGGAGAAACGTTCATAGAATCTATGATCCTTAAAATTTATCTTATAAATTTTAAGAAATAGGTTTTTAATGCTTGAAGAGAGCAACACATTTATAAAATATTCATTGGAGTTTGTATTTATTTATTTTTGCCTTGGGCATTACAATAAACTCTGGAAATTAAATGAATGACGTAATACTCTTCAGATTTAAAAACACTTTATATTCCATATTTTTATGTATTTTATTCATCAAAACTCTATGAAAGTAAGCTATTCAGAGTATCATGGTCTTTGTTCACAATTACATTGTTAAAGTTATACTCAATTTATGCCAATCAAAAGTTTTTTCCTTTGGACATCCAGTAGGTAAAATGAATTAGCGGTTGTCAGTGTCATTTATGGTAGAAAGAGGACCTTCCTCTTTTTCCTATTTTTCAAATAGTTTTTGAAAAATAAATACTGTCCTATTCACAAGTAAAAGTTATGAGGAAACATTCAACTTTTATCTCATTGGCAGGGGTTTGGGAGACTGGAGAATTTAACTATAGTTCAAGGGAGTGTTAGCTCATTCATGGGACAATCTTTTGTTTTTTTTTTTGTTTTGTTTTTGTTTTTTGAGAGGGAGTCTTGCTGCTCTGTCACCCAGGCTGGAGTGCAGTGGCGCGATCTCGGCTCACTGCAAGCTCCGCCAAGGGCCAATCTTAAGAAGAACGAATAGTACAATGGTCCCAAGAAGAGAAATATTTAGTTTCAAAAATATTCTACTAGGGGCAAATAAATTAATAAAATAAATAAGTAAGTAAGTAAAAGAGGTCTGTTTCTCATTGCAACTCGTTTTTCTGTTTCCTCGAATTATCTTTTCTTAAATCTGTGGTGTGTAGTTTCTTCTTCGGCTGAACACAAATATAAAACTTACTGTTACAGACCCAGACACTGAAGGCAATTGCACTAGCAGGGGGAAAGCAAAAGGATTTCTTCTCCCCAAAGGGGGCTTTTTAGCCTTTATTAAGTGGGTTATCTTTTCAGTGGTAGCAGGCTTTCCTCGATCTTCTTAGATTGTGCGGCACTCATTTCTCCAGGTTGGCTGAGGAAATTGCTTCTCCTGCCACCTTGGACTACATCCAACTTAAATGTTTGTGGACTTAGTGTGAGAGCGGAAGCCTCTCCATAAATCATTTTGAGATTTGCTCAGACTTTTAAGAGTGCCTCTGGTCCAGGCACATGTGAAAAGGTTTAAGTCATGCAAATATCATGAATAAATGAGTTGTATTCATCTCTAACTCCTGTGTTTACAAAGATGGCCTGGGCAGCTGGAAAAGCAGTCAAACCTCACTCAACACTTGACATTAAGTTTAACCTCTGCCTAAGGAAATAAGCACTTAAAATCTGCTGAATCACTCGATTCTCACATGTCTTTCCATGGGAACCTTAGACTAGGGGTTTTCTGATACACCCTTTGACCGGGTGAGTTTGCAGTGAGAAAAACTCTTACTATTCTTTCACTGCTCAGCTTGAGGTTTTGGAATATAGCTCCTTCTTTTAAACATGCTAAGATACTTGAAATTTTAAAGACTTATTTTCTTAGCCATTCTTGCCTTCTAATTTACCTCCCAAGGTCCTGTGACCAGCTCATTTCTCTGTTCGGTTCAGAGAACAGCAAGAGATGACGCCCTGTCACATCCAGATCAGAAAAGACAGGCAGGTGAAATGCCTGGGACCACTTCTAACCAGCTGATGACTAGTCTGAAAACATCAGGCTTCTCAAAACTGCAGAAAATGTTTCCTCATTAAAGTATTTTTAAAGGAATATCTTTAATTACATTGTATCTAGTCAGTCAATGAATGAGCTTTGTCTCAGCACCTATAGATAAAGTATTAATGAATGAGGACCTGGGAGATTGGACATGGTCTCTGCCATCAACAACCATGCAATACCATAATAATAAACATCCAAGGGAAATAGGTGTATGTGAAAAAACATAACTACTAAGCAGGCAGAACGTTTACTATTAAAAGAGAGAGATGATGTTAGTAGGGAAAACTTCCAAGAACAGCTTTAATGCTTAAGAGTGAATATTAATTAGTTTAAATATGACAGAAAAGGGTTATGAATATTCAGAATTCATCCCTCCCTGAACTACACCCAGCACAAAATTGGTCATTGCATAACTACATTACCTTTTATGTGTGTGAGATATGCTGAAGAAATTAATAGCTTTCATTATGGAAAAAATACACATCTTCTCCCATGGGTTTGTGTTATAGCCTTCCTCAATGTGCCTGTTTGCTCTGGCAGGCTCAATAGTCTCTTTGCAGAATTATTTTTTTTTGGAGTGGGGAGGAGCAATAGTCCCTCTCTTTTCCTCTTATTGGATTGTAGCTCATTCAGGAAGTGTGAAATCATTGTATAGCTGAATTGTGGACAGAGTGCTACTACACAGATGTTAGCATTAATGCTGTTATCAGCATAGAGTGAAGAGAGTTGGTTGACAAAGAGTTTTCTTATTACCTTGGTGTGGAGGTGTTATGTGTATTCTGTTAACTAAACACAATATTAAACTCGTTACCTTTTTTTGTTTCTGTAGGGGAGAAAGCATAGTTAAATGACTATTACAAGCACATAATTGAAGATAATAAGGAAGAAAAAAATTCAGATGTTCTGAAAGGATGATACATTTCTTTAATCTACTGTAAATTTTATGGATTGTAGAGTCAAGTCTTTGTACTATATTGTGTTGTGAAAGCTTACAGAGGATAAGACTAATTTAAATTTTAATTGTGTATCATTTCAAGATATTAGATTAAGCTATCAATGACAACTAAAAACAATAATAATAAGCTTTTATTGAGCCCTGTGCTAAATTCCTTAGATTTATTTTGAATAGAATAAAAGGAATTAGTTGTTATTTTTATAGCCATCTTTTATGAACAACTGAAAGAGAGTGGCAAAATAAGAGTTCTTTCTTCAGTTGCTTAGTAAGATGGCATATGTAATCTTCAACAGTCAATGTAGTTCTCAATTGGAGTCTATTTTTCTAGTTGGATTTCACATGGCAGACAAGTTGATAAAAATGCTTTTGAAACTTTCAGATAAGGAGTCTGAAGCTGAGACAAGCAAAAATGTTTTTTTTTGAGTAGCACATAGCCAATTAGGTAAAATCAGTTTTGTTCATACCAGCACACAAATAAAAATAGGCAATAACATTTTCTTAGGAATATATAGAGACCTTCATAGTACTCTGCACCCAGTTTCACATGTTTCCACATACAATGTTTTTTAGAAGAAAAAAAAATTATTGTAACTATTTACTAAATAGGAAAAGTTATGGGCTCTAAAGCAATTTTCCTAAAACCAGTTTACTGAGAGCTAGTTTTCCACAAGCCAATTCACTAAATTACCAATTCAATGACAAGTAATTGGAATATAATACTAAGAATAATATGCTCATAGCCATTGAACACATATTTAAAATGTTTCTTAAAATATATTTGATAAATTAGTACATTTGATGAATTTGTCATTCTGCAAATTCATTTTTTAGTGAATTGGCCTGCTTTCAAACTAACAGATTCATTTCATTCTATGCTAAATAACACATTTAATATACACATACTATGTGCTAGGGATTGGTTGTTTCATACTGAATGAGGTAGTCCTTGCCATCAGAAAAATTATAGTTTGGTGGAAAAGGCAGTCAAGAATACCATCACAGAACAGAGTATCATGGTAGGAGAGTTACAGGAACAATGTGGGAGACCCTAGGGGAGAAGCAGCTTATTTCATCTGGTTATTGGCCACAGGACACTTCTAAGAGAAGACCATGTTTTAGCTGAGATTTAGAGGCTACAAGTGATTTATCCAGGAAGTAAGCAAGTGATCAGAATGTAGGTCAAAAAATGAGAATGTGCTAAGACAGTCTTTTTCAACTGATATCTGTCCTGCCTATCTTCCAGGGATCCTCTGAAGTACTATACAAGGTTATGGTATAATTGTTATTGTGATCCAGACTATTCAGTTTATATGTACATGCATAATTATCATAGCTAACACTTACATAGTACTTACAATGTGCCAGGTATACATTAAGTCATATATGAATTCATAGTTATAATGTCTTATAACTGTCAGAATAATTTTATGAGTTAGATAATAGTATTATCCCCCCTTTATAGTTGAGAAAATTGAGAACTGAAACCAGGTGGCACTGAACAGGATTCAAATTCAGGCCATGTGTGCACTTAATCTCAATGCTGAACTGTATTCCAGGAGACTCTTTGAGATTCTTGGGTCATGTAGGTTTCTTTGCCCCTACCTATTTTAGACGTCTTTTAAATACAATAAAGAGATCACAAGCTATTGGATTTTTGGATGTTTTAAATATCTATCCCATATCACTCTGTAATGGGCCACTTCTCTCTGATGTATGTGTGCCTGCCTCTAAGAATCGGTCTTATCCATATTTTTGTTTCTTCTGATTACAGAGGGCCCAAGATTAATTAACTAGACTATTAGAAGTACGTCTAAAATAACAGAAGTGATCATGGAAAAATCCTAAGGTGTATCCTGTGAGTGAAGTACTGGAGTATTTGTACAGGGACTTGTTAACATTCACATTGATTTTGCTGTTTTGCTTTGAGGTTGTTCTGGATAGCCAAAGTCAGCAGCTATCCATGGTGACCACAAAGCCTAGATTTCAAGCAGCTGGTCTCATATTTAGAAATAATTTCAGTCCATATGTTCCAATTTTGATCACAAGCTTTTGTTCCTATATATATAAGGAACTTCCAGAGAAGCATTATTGAATTACGTGGTATCAACAAGAAAGTCAGGCCCCTGGGTTGTAAATCCTATAGGTTTTTCTGAAATTACTTGTACTCTTGAGTTTATTAATGTGAAGAACAAATTTCCAAAAGGAATGTAGGAATTGGAGAAGAAAAGACCCATTTAGTTGGTTGTCCAGCCTTTCTTCTGACTGTGCCAAGTGTAAGTTCTGGTCTGGTTTTGAATAACTCAATCAGGAAAGTTTCCTAGGTTTCACTTTCAGGAGCATCATGGCCTAATGACTGTCACATTCAGGAATGCCTTCCTGACTTTCAGCACAGACATCACTCTTGACTCTGGTAACGCTAACCCAGGACTGCAATATATCTTGCTTTTATGGGTCCTCATATATCAGATGAAGTACCAGATAATTATGTAAAATACCTTGGATGAATCCCAGAATAAAAGTTTTCAAATGGCAAACAGATTAATCATACACTAAAGGAAGGCATGGGACCCACTTGTATGCTATTAGATAAAATGGACATCCCTGAGGAATATCTTACTCTGAAAAAAATGCCTCGAGCAAGAGAAAAATCAGCAAAAACTGATTTTTGGACTGAGGAGCAGTCCAAAAATTTCTCTGTTTTCTCCAAATTCTATATGTTCTTCCTTTCCCCTCTCTAATCTTCCTTCCCTAACCCTGCAGCAGTCAGGCAAGGTGTCTTTGTAACAAATGTTTGCCTGCACACATATATACTTTAAGCATTTTCTTACTCATGCATATTGTACTTTTGCACTCAGCTCTTTAATATTGTTCCCAAAGTTCTATGTTCAAGACTTTTTTCCATGTCCAAAGCATCTGTGATCTTATATTTTATTTTTGATGCTACACAAACTGGGCTGGGAAAACTGTCCAGAAGCTGTCTTGAGTAGTGGCTTTCTAGATCTGTGTAAAGTGGACAGACACTGGGTACTGTTCTTTTGGGGTCTTTATATAAGATTGTTCTTTTTTTTCCAAGAACACTCAAGGAACTATAACTCCTAAAGCCTGTACAACTTGAATTAATTCAAGGACATAAGCAGGTAAACAGACCTAAAACCCATATAACAATTAGAATAAGGAAAAAAAATAGCTCTTCTATCTTGAACAAACATCTATGAAATATGTTGTTCTTAATGAGGTTGATTAACCACTTCCTAATTTTTTTAATCTTTAATATTTTGGGTCCTAGCTATAATGTTCAAATTTTAAAATCCAGAGCCAGATATGCTTCTCGTCGCACCCCTACCATATCTACTTACTGTTTACGCTTTAGAGTTTAAAAAGAATATATTGAGACCACTTTGACATGCTGTATCTGTGTTCTTGGTCTATTAGCTGACTGTAAGAAGACTTAGAGATAGCATGTTGTAAATTATGGAACACTTTTTACTTTTGTTCTTGATTAACATCTGGCAGGGGGAAATTCTTGGCACTATTTTGCCTTCTTTTTCAGCAAGCAACAAGAATCTAAAACGCCAGAGAAAGGTCTGCATGCATTTTCTTTGAAAGCAAAGGGGCTAGCATCTGTAAGTGACTTCTTTGTGTAATTAAAAATAAAAAAAGAAGGAAGTGAGGGAAAGGAGCTTCTGTTCTTTAGATTTTCTGCAATTGACCCAGGCCACCATGTTCACCAGGATATGGGTTCTGTGAATGCAGCCTTAAGCCAAAGAACCAACTATCTGAAGTCATTTTTAACTCAAGAATTCATTTTTGAAACTAAGTAGAATATTGTATGGGGCCCAATTAATATACAGATCATCATCAAGGAAAGACGAAACTTAATCAACTTTTCATCACATACAAATGACTTATTACTAATCTTAGTCATATCAATAATAATGATAGGAATAGCAAACATTAAATATTTGTAGTGTACAAGTCACTATAATAAGTGCCTTAAATTTATAATCTCATATATTACTCAAAGAACTCCATGAGTAAGTACTATTTATTCTGGTTTTATCCTGGCTTGTTTATTTTTAAAAATAAATTTTAATGGACATAATTTAAGTGCAATAAATTGCCCATATTCGACGAGTTGTTAGAGGAATATATTTTTGTGAAGCCACAACCATACCAATACAGAGAACAATTCCATCACCTGTAAAATTGTCCTGTGTCCCTTTGTAGTCCCTCTTTCTTCTTTCCCTGGCCCAAGGCAATCACTGACCTGCTGTCTGTCACTATAGATTGGTTTGCATTTTCATAATGTTATACAAATTTTTATAAATATAAATGGAACAATACTGTATGAGTCTGGCTTCTTTTGTTTAACATAATGATTTTGAGATTTATCCATACTGTTATGTGTATTAGCAATTAATTAATTATTGATGAGTATGGATATGTCGTATTTTATGTATTCATTCATCTCTTGATGATCATTTGGGATTTTTGCAGTATTTGGCTTTTGCCCAATTTTTTCTTTTATTTTTAGTTGACATGTAATAATTATACATATTTATGGAATACAAAGTAATATTTTGATACATATATACAATGTGTGATAAGTAAATTAGGGTAATTAGCATATCTATCACCTCACACATTTATCATTTCTTTGTGTTGTGAACATTCAAAATCCTCTCTTCTAGCTTTTTGAAAATGTACACTAAAGTATCGTTAACTATACTCACCTTACAGTGCTACAGAACACTAGAGGGTATTCCTTCCAACGTTGTAACTTTATATCCATTAGGTTGTGTGTGTGTGTGTGTGTGTGTGTGTGTGTGAGAGAGAGACATGATCATGACTTACTGTGGCCTCAACCTCCTGGGCTCAAGTGATTCTCCCACCTTAGCCTCCTGAGTAGCTGAGAATACAGGCGTGTGCCAACATGCCCAGCTAACTTAAATTTTTTGTAGAGACAAGGTGATATGGTTTGGCTGTGTCCCCACCCAAATCTCATGTTGAATTCCCATGTGTTGTTGGAGTGACCTGTTGGGAGGTAATCGAATCATGGGGGCAGGTCTTTCCTGTGCTGTTCTTGTGACAGGGAATAAGTTTCACCAGGTCTGATAGTTATAAAAAGGGAAGTTTCCCTTCACAAGCGTACCTCTCTCTTTGCCTGCTGCCATCACAATCATGCACCATGATTGTGAGGCTTCCCCAGCCCCGTGGAATTGTAAATGCAGTTAAATTCTTTCTTTTGTAAATTGCAGTCTTGGGTATGTCTAATCAGTAGCATGAAAACAGACTAATAGACGAGGTCTCCTTATGTTGCCTAGGCTAGTCTTGGACTCCTAGGCTCAAGAGATCTTCCTGCCTCTGCCTCCAGAAGTGCTGGGATTATATGAGTGAGCAACTGTGTCCAGCCTTCTGTTTTCTTTTGTATTTATTTATAATTTTATCTTATTAATCATTTTTTAATTTTTATTTTTGCTTTCCTTGGGTTTACTTTATTGCTTCTCTTGTAACTTTTTGAATTCAAAGCTTAGTCATTTATTTTTATTCTCTCTTATGATCTCACATATGCACTTAAGGTTGCCTGTTTTCTTCTGAATTGTTCTTTGGCCATATTTTAATATGGGCTTTTAATATACCGCATTCTTATTTGTTGTCATTTCTATTGTGATGATAATTGCCATTTTGGTTTACATCTTCATCTTGGTTATTTTTAAGCAGTGCCTAATACAAAAGCATGGTTGTGGGTCATTTATTTAGAATGGTGACCCTAGGCATCAAGTGTGAGGAAGATGAGGGTGAACAGGGAAGAAAGAATGTCAAGAGTATAGTATATTATCAATATGGGCAACAGGTGCTAAATTTTATGAGGTCTTTTGAGAAGCCTTTCAACGTATGTCTTAGAACTGTCCACCTGGAGATAAAATGGCTAAACATGTATCCATTAGATCCAAGTTTTCAATTGCTCAGTGGTGCTTATATGCATCTTAAGTCCCTTGTACTTCATGGTTGAACATGCCTGAGCATAGAACAGGTTCCTATGAGGATGCCATTTCATAGCCTCAGAGAAGTTCCAGGGCAGGAAGAGAGAATGGGGTGTGACCCAATGTCATGGTCCCCTCAGGTGCATATGCACAAATATACCCAAAGCTTGTGTGGAACTGATTACCACAGTTGTGGCAGCATTAGGGAGAGGACTCAGAGGATATGAGGACGTGCGAGGTGTTTGATACAATTTCCTTTTTAATCGAAGTAATACTTAAGTATTTTTAAATGTCCATGTTCATAGGTTTATTTTTGCCATCTTTTTGCTGTTTGTTTCATATTTGCTCATCAATTTTTTTTCAGGGTAAATTCTGTATTTTCTTTTCTTTTCTTTTCCTTTTTTTTTTTTTTTGAGGTGTTGTCTTGCTCTGTCATCCAGGCTGGAGAGCAGTGGCACTATCTCGTCTCACTGAAACTTTTTGTCTCTCAGTTTCCAGCAATTCTTGTTTTTCAGCCTTCGAGTAGCTGGGATTACCCGTCATGATGCCCAGCTAATTTTTGTATTTTTAGTAGAGATTGGGTTTTACCATGTTGTCCAGGCTGGTCTCAAATTCCTGACCTCAAGTGATCCTCCCACCTCAGCCTTCCAAAGGGCTGGGATTACAGGCATGAGCCACTGCACCTGGCCTGTATTTTCTATAGATTGTGTCTTTTCCAAACATCCAGACCACTTAACATGGAGGAGACACCTTCTTGAGGAGAAAGTCCTATCTACTAGAAGCAAATACAGAACCCAAAATTATTTACCCTCAGAACTAGTAATTGCTAATAGGCAGGATACTTCTAAAATCGAATCTAATAAACCATTATGGTCAATGATACAGAGAAATGTACAAAGTACAATGGGAGGGGAGGGGAGTGAGAATATGAAACTAGATTGGGTAGTTTAGGAAGCAGTCAGAAACAACATGACTTTTGATTGGGACCTTTACGAGTGGTTAAAATTTTCCTGGAATAAGATGCATAATGAACACAGGCACAGATATTTGAATGACCTCTGTGTGTACAGAGAATGGATGGTGGTTACCTCATAAAGGGAACTGGTTAATCTGATCTGTTCACTGTGAGTTCCAGAATTTTTCTCATAATTTCCAGGTGAGGGTCTACCCTACCTAGTCTAATCATCTTTCCAAGACAAAATCTAAAATAACTTTCCAATATGTAGTTTATGAACAGAGCAGAGGACTAATGAAAATAATTGAAGACAATGTCAAATGAGAACTAGAGCACTTTATTATATAGTCCAACTACATATCCTACATATGAAATACGTATATACATGCATTGGATAGGTACACATTTAGTACATACAACACTTTCACACTGTGAAACGGGGAAAAAATTCTAAATGGTATGAGTAGTAAACTGAATTTTATAAGCATGGTTCAGCAAAGCAAAAAGCTCTGTTTGAGCCTTACTATATTTCTTTATTTGAGAGGCTTGAAGGGAGAGGCTTATCTAGGTGTGAGGTGTTTGGAACCTGTTCTATACTTGGATATGTTCAATTTTGAAGTGCAAGCTTTTCTCTATTGTATCTTGAAAGAATAAACCCAAGGTTAGCTCAAAGGTAGGAAAAGTTACAAGGAGGCGATATAACTGACAGGACTGTAGTATGTACTAAAGGAGAATATGCAGAACAACTCTGCTTAGTGAAAAAAATTCCCTTTTACATTCTCAGATAAATATTTAAAAGTGATGATGAAAACTAGGTTCTCCATAATAGAAAAGATTTCTTTACTTATTAAGAAAAAAAAAAAAAAAAACTGAGAAAACATCATCTGTTTTTAGGATCTTTTAATGAATGGCCACTTAGAAGTGATGAGTTAATGTATTTCACTATTATACCATAATTTTCCATACTAGAACACACTAATGTACACTATTTTAGTCTCTTAAATTCATTTTTACTCTCTCTCCTTGCAACATTTTCTCTTAACAACAAAAGTCTATAAAGACAAATTATACTTGTACTAAATGTAATAATAAATGCTCCATAGACAGAAAAAATTGAGGTGAACTGTCCATAAAAGATCTGCACATCATCATGAAGATTCTTTTGGAGATTTAATTATCTTGATAGGGTAATAATACTCTCTTGGAAAAAGGACTTACATGACATGTAATATTTTTGCATATTGCTTTTTTGGGAGGAGGGGATGCATTTGTTCTGGCTGAAATATCAGATGCTAATAGGCCATATTATAATGAACTGTGAGAACATCTCTACAAACTTCCGTAATTCTCATACTTTTCATGTCCAGTCATAAGAAACGATCCAAATTATTTTTGTTTTCTGTCCTGGAATTAAATGCATGGGCCACCCTTAAAGACAGTGCATCTGTAGCAAACTTTCTCTTTCTCTAATAACTGCTTTTTAGAATCCTTAAGTGTCCATAATTTTGGCTTGGTAGAAAATACTTGTACTACAAATTCTCAGAGCCTGTATTAAGGGATAATTGCCTTTAATAGAGCAGGGAAGACATTCTCGTGGTAAAGAATACTTTATACTAAAAGAATTAAAGCAATTATCTGGCTATTCCAGACAAAATAATCTTTTATTTTGTCAATATCTGGCAAATTTGAAGTGCTTTTTTTGCTTAAGTTCTCCAAATAGTTTCTTCACTCTTCTACTGCTCTTATGTGTGTGAATATACTGTCTTAACCATCCTAGTATAGTTAAAGAGTCCTCCTTGCATTATTAAATCTATCCTCCTAGGAAATATTCAATTTAACATGTAATTTGTTAAAAAATGAATTACTTCACATAATATTGTGTAATAAAATTGTAATACAATTTTCTGAATTAGGGTAAAAGGACTGTTTACTCTGTAAATAGAACTTACATTTTCTGTCGTCAAATCAGCCAATCTACCACAAATAGTCTCACTTTATCATTGCTTTTCATCCCCACAAAGGAAGCTGAAAGTAATTTAAAAAATGTAACAGTAGCTCTTCTTTTCCACTTTCCCCTTTGTGTTCTTCTTCTGTTCTTGTCCTATTAAACAATTCAAAAGTAAAGCCATTAGGTGGGGCAGGGTGAGGTAGTTGTCTGTGCAGTACATCTGCCCCTGTGGGATTGTGGTTGTGGGAAGAATAGTCATGCTGGATGGGAGCAAGATGTGGGAGCCTGAGGAGGGTGATCAGGACATCCATAGAGTGTGGTGTGTTCAACCCATAGCTTGGTGAGGAGGGCATGGGTGCATGGGATCAGCTGCGCAGAGTGCCTGAGGCTAACCATAGTAAGGAGGATGTCCATCCAAGGGAGGGTCTCAGGATAGAGCAGTGGAACCGAAAAAGGGAGAGAAGGGCTCCCACGTAAGGGAGGAGGTGGTGCTGATGATGAGAAATTTAATACATATTGGGGGACTGAGTAAATAAATGTGTATTAAAAACAACATGAGTCAAATTCCTGAGGGAAGTTACAAATACAAAAAGGGAGAAAACGAGAACAAATCTTATGGTGTTAGATTGGGATTGGAGGTATTGGTGTAAATACATGGTTTTAAAATATATAGATAAATAGATATAGAAATAAACACAGATGTTTGTGAACACACATACAAACACAGACACATACACACTTAGCTCTGTTAACTAAGGCAATTTGGGAGCAATGACTCGCCAGTGGTCACTGGCACATCTAGTGTCCAGATCTTGATTTCAAAATACCATTCTCCACTGAAGGAAAGGCTTATTTCAGGGCAGGGGCAGGGACATGACAAGATGATGCTGGAACATCTTGTACCATAGAGCAAGGAAATGCTTGCCGATTGGCAGGGACATATCAAAAGGATGCAGGCTCCAGCTGGAAGTTGTTACTGCTGACCAAATTTAAGATAAATTGAACATCAATAAAAGTAAACATAATAGTGGACTGTAAGCCATTGAATAAAAATGGAAAGCACAAGTCTATGCTGATATAAACAATTAATGAGTAAATTGAAAATGTGATGAGAAATGGGATATTTACATAGTTTAAAAGAACTTTCTCACAAAATTATTTACTAATTACAAAGGGGAAAAGAGAGCGTTATTTCTGTGATATTCTTGCCAAAGATGTATAATCGGAAGTTAATTGTTAGGAGAAAACTTAAAAAAAAATCCCATTTGAGGAAACTATTATAAAATAACAGGACTATAGTCTTCCAAAATGTAAGGATTATGAAAGTCAAGATAAGACCGAGGAACAATGGTAGTGAAGGATATTAAAAAGACAATATAACTAAGTGTAATGTGTAACATTTTTAAAAAATGTTAAAGCAGTTATTAAGACAATTGGCAAAATGTGAATAGGATGTGAAGATGAGATGTCAGAAATATATTAGTATTAATTTCCTGATTTTGATGGTTATGTTGTAATTATCTAGCAGAAGAATGTCCTGGTTTATAGTAACTGTCCAGTTGAGTATTCGAGGGTAGATGGGCATCTGATCAGTGATTTACTGTCAAATCATCCAGGAAAAAGGTGGTTTCTTTTGTAATTATTTGCAACTTTTCTGTAAGTTTGAGAGTATTTCAAGATAAACATCCTTAAAAAGTAGCTCTAATCACTACATTGTTTATGATTTATTATTTCATGCTCAATTATTTTAGGAAAGAAGATACTGACATTCTGAAGTTTACTCTTTCTTCTTTTTTTCCTTTGAGTTTGACTTGGCTTTTCAAATGTTATTTTATTATGTAAAACAACATCCTAAGAGATGTTTTCTATACCTTATTAGCAGTTTATATTGTCTAAATCAAATTATCACTGGTTGGCTAAACTACTTCAAATAGGCTTGTGAAAGATATATGAACATTTCACTTCCAGGTTTTTGCCTATTAAATTAAAAAGAAAAACTTTCCTGAAGGTCCTATGCTTCATGTAATTTTAAGAAGTCCTATCATACTAACCTTCAACTAATCCTTTAAGGCAATTTTATATCTGAGAATTCTTGAACTGCAACTAATTACCATCAGTCATCTATTTGGTGTTGAACCTGAGTAAGAACTTATCATCTGAACACCGTGACTTGTGTTTCTTTCCAAATTTTAATTCATGAAATGACAATTTTTGAAGTCAACATTATTTGAAAAATTTTCATGAGAAAGGTTCCAAGGAAGAAGAAGAACATAAGCTGCAGAGACAAATGTACTTAAATTAGTGATATTCCCTAGGAAGCTGATAACGTGAAGTCAATTTCATAAGTCTTTGCTCATCATATCATCTGAACAGATCTAACTATGGAATGGCTCTCTTTTAGGTCATGTTACGGAACATGGTACTTCATTACATGTAGATAAACATAGTTTATTTGCACAAGTCATTTTCAGATTTTTGGTTAGCAGGGTGTAGAGATGTTATGAAGATTAGTAACAACAAAAATCTCCAAAAATATTTTTGGGAGTAAACATGCTTGGTGATGCTACGTGAGTAGAACAAGTGCTACCGATTTGTGGATCATACTAACAATATATACTTCTATAACATTCTGGCTCACCTGAAAATAATTATAATTGGTTTCATTTTGTGAGCTGTTAGACCATTTCCTTATTTATTACACTGTATTTGTTGAATATTGATTGTATACAAGACAGTATATGACCAGACAGTATGTATATCCAGTTCATGGGCAGTATTTTCTCTAGTTTACGTGTAAAAAATGCATGTACATTTTACCTGTTCATTACAAAATTAATTACAATATAAATTAGTTTGTTGAAATAGCTAAATCTGTAAAATTTTTGTTATTCTCATAGGCAAAGATCAAGGATAATTAATGATTGGTTGAAAATTGTGAAATGCTTGTTGGGCACTAACTACATCTGTTTTTCTTATTATCTCCTAAAAGCCTGAACAGTTAGGTGCAATGAAGAACAGTGCCATCTTATTCAGCCTTCTCGGTTGTTTTAGTTCTGAGGAAGCTAAGGACATATTGATCGATCTCGAAGAGATCTTTATTAGAATAGAATGGGAATTTTACTTTGTTTGTATTTTGTATCACTCCCACTATCTGTTTTCCATGTTCCGTCCTCCCCACTCAAAGCTCCTGGTAACCATCATTTTACTCTCTATTGCTTTTTTCTTTCTTTACTTTATTGTTGGTAAATAATCATTTTACATATTTATGAAGTACATGTGATATTTGATACATGCATACATACAATATGTAATGATTAAATCAAGGATAATTAGGATAACCATCACCTCAAGCATTTTTCATTTCTTTGTGTTGGGAACACTTCAAATCTTATCTTCTAGCTTTTTTGAAATATGCAATAACTTAGTGTTAACTGTAGTCACTCTACTATGCCAGTAAACACTAGAACTTATGCCTTCTATTTAACTGTGTTTGTCCTCATCATAACCAGCCTCTCTTCACGGCCCTCCAACCCTCACCTTCCCAGCTTCTGGTAAGTGTCATTCTACTCCTTACCTCTGTAAGATCAACTTTTAGCTCCCATATATGAATGTTACTCCCTATTTTTATGAGATCAACTTATTTAGGTTCCACAGCAAGATCATGTGGTATTTGTCTTTCTGTGCCTGGCTTATTTCACTTAACATAAAGTCCTCCATGTTCATTCATGTTTTAATAAGAACATTTAAAAGTTTGTCTTTTCCTATTCCTCTACTCACATTCCCTTCCCATAGTTGTTATGAAATAGCAACCATGGCTGTATTAGCATATTCTTGAAGACTGTGTGACTATTGGTTAGTAGAGTTTCTTCTACCCATGCCAGGGAAAAGAAAGGGCCAAGAAACTTAGATCCAGGAAAAGAAAGACTGGGTTGCTGTCGAAGCTACACATGCAGTTTCTATATTTCGATATGTGTTTGGTAGCACAATAAATAGCAAATGAAACATTTGTCCTTATATCAAAGCTGAACTGTGGCCATTGCCAAAGTTTTCAACATAATCCAAATTGATGTTAACATTCTCATAGCAGAAGCAAAAATTCAAAAATTATTTCATTTACTCAACACTGCCAGACATGTGCAGATGAATGGGAATATGATGGTGCCCTAGTCAGATGTGGTTCCTGCCCTTGTGGAGCTTATAGTTTGGTACTGGAAATGAAGATTAAACAGATAAAAGCCAAGCAAGCAAAATGTATGCATTGTGATATTATGTAAAAAATGATAGAATAAAAGAGGTAGCTATAACCCAGAAGAAATAAAAAGCAGAGAGAATACACTATTAAGAATGAGCTGGGAAGGCCAGGCTCAGTGGCTCACGCCTTAATCCCAGCAGTCTGGGAGGCCAAGGTGGGCGGATCACCTGAGGTCAGGAGTTTGAGACAGCCTGGCCAACATGGTAAAACTCCTGCCTCTACTAAAAATACAAAAATTAGCTGGGCATGGCGGTGCATGCCTGTAGTTCCAGCTACATGGGAGGCTGAGTCAGGAGAATCCCTTGAACCCAGAAGGTGGAGTCTCAGGGGAACCTGCCCCCAATATTTCAATGTAGGTTCTTTTCTATTTTACCTAAGTGTCAGCGGGTCTGAGAAATAAAGAGAAAGAGTACAAAGAGAGAAATTTTACAGCTGGACCTCCAGGGTTGACATCCCATATCGGCAGTTTCCGTGATGCCCACCTGAGCTGCAAAACCAACAAGTTTTTATTAGGGATTTCAAAAGGGGAGGGGTGTACGAATAGGAAGTAGGTCACAGGGATCACATACTTCAGAGGGCAATAAAAGATCACAAGGCAGAGGGCAAAATTAGAATTACTGATGAGGTTCCATGTCCCGCTGGGCATGCATTGTCTTGATAATCATCTTAACAGGAAACAGGGTTCGAGAACAGACAACCGGTCTGACTAGAATTCACCAGACTGGAATTTCCCAATCCTGGTAAGCCTGAGGGCACTGCAGGAGACCGGGGTGTATTTCATCCCTTATCTTCAACTGCATAAGACAGACACTCCCAGAGCAGTCATCCATAGACCTGCCCCTTGGAATGCATTCCTTCCCCAGGGTTATTCCTTGCTGGGAAAAGAATTCAGTGATATTTCTCCTAGTTGCTTTCTGCAAGAAGAAAAATATGGCTCTATTCTGCCTGACCCTGCAGGCAGTCAGACCTTAAGGTTATCTTCCCTTGTTCCGTGAAGATCACTGTTATTCTGTTCTTTTTCAGGGTGCCCTTATTTTATATTGTTTACACACACATGTTTTACAAACAATTTATACAGTTAATGCAATCATCACAGGATCCTGAGGCAACATATATCCTCATCTTATGAAGACGATGGGATTAAGAGATTAAAGTAAAGACAGGCATAGGAAATTATGAGAGTATTGACTGGGGAAGTGATAAATGTCCATGAAATCTTCACAATTTATGTTCAAAGATTGCAGTAAAGACAGGCATAAGAAATTATAAAAATATTAATTTTGGGAAGTGATAAATGTCCATAAAATCTTCACAATTTATGTTCTTCTGCCACGTCTTCAGCTGGTCCCTCCGTTCCAGGTCCCTGACTTCCTGAAACAGTGGAGTTTGCAGTGAGCCAAGATCATGCCACTGCACTCCAGCCTGGGTGACAAGAGCAAGACTCTGCCTCAAAAAAAAAAAAAAAAAAAAGAGCAGCTGTGAAAAGAATGGTAGAGAATCTAGTATTTTCTTGGGCACATGTTAGAGCTCCAGACAGGAAGGTGGGATTAGGTTCGTCATAAGGGAACAGAGATTGCAAACTGGGGAGGGGCATATGGCAGTGAAAATAAGCTTTGTCCTCTGTATTTTGATAGAGAGGCAGAAGAGCCTTTGATGAAGTGGTTGTTACCTGAAGATTTAAAAAGGTGCTAACAGCCTCTGTTACTTAAAACTTTTTATTAGCTTTCCTTGCCACTAGAATATGTTCCAAGTTTCTTACCATGACTTTCCAGGTCCTGGATGGTCAGACTCCTATTTCCTCTTGTGTCTGTCTCTTGTTTCTTATACTTCAGGAACACTAGATGTTGAATACGTCCCCAGTGATCCCATGCTCTTTCCTGGGGCAGGCTCTTTGCACATCCTGTGCTTGCAATCTGAAATCTCTTCCTCTCTCTTTACATGACTGTCTTCTTATCATCCTTTAGGCTTCAGTTAAATGTCACATGCTCTGGGAGGCCTTTCCTAGTCTTGCTGTTAAAGTAGGGTCTCCCTGGCCTCTCATGGCTTTATTTTCTATTGTAGCTTTTTGCTTGTTTATTCCATAGAAATATCTTCTATAACTTGCACTTATTTTCTTTATCTTATATATACTATTTGTTTTTTCTTCATTAATCTACCCCAGTGGAACATCAAATTCTTGAAGGCAAGGCCCATTTCATTCTCCATGCAGTATCGGTCATGGAGTGTGCACCAACAGAGGAGGGTTAAATGAGTGAAAGCAGCTAGATGGTAGTTCAGTCATGGTTTCTACACCTAAAACTGAAACTCCCTGCCACAATCATGCTGGCAAGCTTTTTTTTTTTCACCAGAGGCTCAGAAAGGAAGGGGGAATATGTGGGGTGTGGGGGCGGGGTGATGAAGAGAAGCTAACAGATCCAAAAATACAGTTCATAGTGGAATAAGTTCTGGTATTCAATATTATAGTAGGAAAGTTATAAAGTTAACAATAATTTTTTGTATATTTCAAAATAGCTGGAAGAGTTATAATGTTTCCAACTCACAAAAAGTAAATATTTGAGGTGATAGATATCCCAATATCCTGATCTGTTCGTCATACATTATATATGTATATCAAAATATCCCATGTAACCCTAAATATATACAACCATAATATATCAATTAAAAACAAGATGGTGGTTGTTAGGGGCTGAGGGGAAGGGGGAAATGGGGTTAGCATTTAATGGATATGGAGTTTCAGTATTGCAAGGAGAAAAAGGTTCTGGAGATTAGCTGCACAACAGTGTGAACGTGCTTAACACTACTGAACTATACACTTAGAAATGATTAAGACAGAACATTTTATGTTATGCTTTTTAAAATCACAATTTAAAATTTAAAAAATATTAAAAATGTAAAAACAATTCTTGGATTATCAACATCAAATGCATCATTTATTTTTACAGTAGAAAGAAATTTACAAGTCCCATTTTGACAAGTTTCAGATAACTCACCAGTATTTTCATCCGAGCAAGAGTTTATCTTTATGGTGCGTTTGTTAGACTGTGGTTTTAAAAAACACTTACAGATCTATTAATTCACCTGGGAGCTTTCTGTTTAGTAGGAAGAAGTGAATTTGATAACAAGAAAATAAAGCAACAATCATTAGTGAGACGAAGAACTGTTCAAAGAGGCAAAAGTAGGCATGTTATATGTGGCAGATATTTAGATATTTAAAATCCACATGATGACTGGGTCACTATAGTCAAATACTATTTATTCTCAACATCTCAACATCTCCACAGTGAAATCTAATCAACACAAATTGTTTATGTCATGATAACTTTTTGCTCTTTTTGTGAAATGTCATTGAAAATGTTTCAGGTTGCATTTTTTCTTCACAAATACATTGGCATCTTTTATTAGTTGATATCATATATGGTTAGCTCCCATAAAGAATTCTGCTGTTAACCTTGCCCTGCCTTTGAACTGCATCTGAAATAAAGCTCTTTGAAATATGTTGATATTCCTTGCTAGTTGGATTCTGAAGGAAACAGCAAATATCTCTGTGTGGGGAGAGAGTGACTGCTTTTTAAAATTTGTGCTAAGTGTAAAGAGAGACAGATATTCAAAAATTGTATTTCTATTTCCATCCTTGCACTTTATAGTTTATTAGTATGAATAATCATTATTATAATTTAGTTTTTATACAGGAGAAATGATTTCATTTTAATATGTTTATCATTCATCTTCTATGTTTTCCTATTAAAAATTTTTTAAATGCCACCCAAATAATGACCAATATATTTTAATAAAATGTGATCTCTTAAAATAATAATATCAATGTTATATACAATTTATTCATTATGCTGATAGAAACTAAACAATAGGAGATACATAGAAGTGGAAGGGAAGTTGTTGATACATGTAAATAACTTTTTAAGATAAATTGTAAGGACCTTTGCTTTAAGTTTCATCCAAATGAGGGATGCTTCTGACAAGATTAAACAGTTGGGTTACAAACATCTTTGAATTCATACTCAGGCCTTTAATATTTTTCTTACCTATTAAATTATTGTGTGGAACACGTATACCTGGCTACATGGTGACTCTCAAAACTCAGTGAAGTACTGGTAGTTTATAAATGTCCAACTACAAACTATAGAGTTAGATCGAATCATTTGAGGGTTAGGCCCCTAAAAATAAGCCCTCCTGGTGATACTGAAACCAGTGACCCAAGGTCCACTTTAAGAAATCTTGTTGTAGGCATTATTTTTGGAATAAGGAAATGGATCCCAAATCTTTTTGCAGTACAATTAAGGTCCCTGGGAGTTGGACCTACGGATTTAGAAAAGCTGCTTTCAGAGAACTCTGTAGTTCCAATTATGACTTTGATTCCGATATGCTTCTTCCCCAGAAGATGTCTTTAGGATATAAGCAAGACTGCAGCTTCCTGTATATTGTCAGGACCATAGCTGTCAATTGGCTTTGGGGAGCTAACTGAAGGGTCTGACTTAGAGAACCTAAATTCTAAACAGATTAGAATATCCTCTCTGATCTAAGTTAAGAGCTAGTTTTACCAAATATCATAGAAAACTATCTGCATGCTAAAATTAAAATAGCTTCTTAAAGACATTATGATTGCAGACATTGAAATCATGAGTAAATTTATCAAGGTAGAAATGTTTGTTTTCTCTGTCTGTGTTTCTCTTTGTGTCTGTTTCTGATGCCCTGCTTTGCTGGTGCCCTTAAAGCCTGCTTACTCTGCTAACAAGTTAATCTAGCCTTGGACTGACTGAACATCTTGTTTGTTCTGGTGTCCAACCTATTCATTCAAGATGGATAGGAGTTGTGGTATATGCATCAATGATCAGGGAAGGCACCAGAAAAGGGCAAGTCTGAGGGTATGTCCTAGGGAAGTGCTGGTCATCTCTGCTGGGGTACAGTTTGGGATGTGAGCTGGATGGGGCCAGTCTGGAGACTCAGGCTCCCCATTTGCCCACTTTTATCAGAGAGTAAAACAATGAAAGAGAAAGATAGGAACACACATTATCACTATTTTCTTTTTCTTTTCCTTTGAGAAATTGTAGTTCACCTTTTAAATATCAGAAACCAATTGAGAAAAGTGAAGACTGAGAATAAAAGGCATTAACAAAAGGAATGTTTTATAAGATTGTTTCAATTACATCTGACAGCCTTCTGGATAAAGATAAACCATCATCCTATTCTCATTTTGGACCCAGTTCACCATTTGTTTTATGCTTAAATTTCAATAGCAAACTTTTTTTTTCTCCCAAACTACAAATGTATATTTTCACTATTCCTCAAGAATATTTGAGTTTAAGCAAAGTGTTAAATGAGGTGTTGAAACTATAAAAGAACACAGCCTTTTGAATTTCCATTTAAAATTCTCTCCATTGAAGTACAGATTCTTTTCTACAATTGACTGCAGCGAAAAGGAAAGAAATAGACTATTTTGTTTGTCTGGCCATATTGGCTGTGAAGTTGGGAGTTTTAAAGAAAAGGACGTAAGAGACCCTCAGCAGAATTTTTACTGCTAGATGATGTCCCAATAGAGTGTTTCCTCTTTCTTTTTAAGCACAAAGAGCTGAGATTTAACTGCATTATAAAAGTTTCATTAACATATCCACCAAGTAACAAGCATCCAGGTACTTTCTTTTCTTCTTACCCTAATATGTCAGAGAGTCAGCTGAAATTAAAGGAGTACAAAGGTTTTAAGATGAAGGAGGGAATCAGCAAGTTAATATTCCTAGAGAAATAGAAAGAGACCATCATCAATGAAAAGAAAGGGCTTTCTTTCTTTTGTTCTTTTCTCATAGGGAGGAACCTGCTACAGAAATGAGATTGGTTCTTTTGTGGAATCTTTAGCAGTCTCATAAAGGATAAATGGAGCAATGGGCACTAATGCTTCACTGCCTCAATCTAAATCCAGCATATTTGGGGAAAAATAAAAGAAAATCTTCTAGATGAACAAGAGTCAGACTTTGGCATAACCACATGGCTTAGAAAGGAAAAACTGAGGCCTGCGTCTTTTTCTTAGTCACTTCCAGAATGATCAAGGAAAAATGTACAATGTCCTGCCCCCTCCAAAGGAAGTCCCTTTGGAGGGGTGTGTTCACCTCTGTTCTTATACAATAGAAATGGATTTAGTTCTTTCCACATAGGATTTTCTCTAGTCAAGGTATTAGCAGCTTTGAAAAGCAAATTTAAAGAATTCTGAAGGATGCTACAAGAGCCATGTTCTCTTTTTAAGTCTCATCTGTGTTCTTTACGGATCTTCATTGTTTAGCGGGTTAAAAGCTCAGGTTATTCAGCAAAAATGTTCTATTGTCAGAGATATTTACTGGTCATGTCCCCTGCCCCCTCTAGAATCTATGCAGCCTAAATCTGTTAATCATATTCTGTATTACCTCAGTAAAATAATCCTCTATCCGCATTGAGAGACTACTGCACCCTTGACACCAGTCTTTGCCATTTATTGCGTAACACTGAGCAGACAGCAATGATTCCTGCAGGGACAAGCTTATGACCTAATAAAAACGAAAGGATGCAATAAGGCCTTTCTTGGGACTGCTGGGAAAGACTGTTGTGTTTTTCTGCTGGTCTTGGTTGAGCCTGGCTATAAGGCTGGAACATCTGGAGATGGTCTGAAATCACAACAGGAAAGGCTGTTTGAGAATACAGCTAACACAGAGACAACTGGGTAAGATGGAGGGAGGAACACTGTACATTGATGGCACTGTTTGAGTTACTTGTTAAATTCCTTCGGGAGCTAGCCTTAGCCCTGCTCCTGGATGTTTCAATGATAGGAACTGATAAATTTCCTTTTTCTTTAACTTAGTTTTGGCTGAGCTTTCTGTCACTTGCCAAAGAATGAAGTCTAATAGATACAAGTGAGTTCTAATCGCAGCTGAGTTACTTTGTACTTTGTGACTTTGGACAAGTAATTTATCGTCTCTCAAATATTGCTTTAAAAAGCTATACTAAAATTATCTACCTGATAAGTGTGTTTGGAAGATTAAGTAAGCCTGTGCTTATCAAGTGCTTAATATAGTAAATGCTCAATAAATATTAGCTATTACTATCATGCAAAAATTAAATGAAAACACAACTGTAATATCCAGGATGAAAATATCTCCAAAGAGCTTTAAAATCGGAATGTCCTTCTTTTGTCAATGTTACACAATTTCTTGTAATGCTGAAGTGTCATTCTAGTTCAAATCTGACTCTCGTTCCTTATATTTGATGGAAAGTCATAAATCTCTTAGGCTCAATAACTGCTATTTCATTAATTCCCAGATCATACCATTTGACGTGATGCTGAACTTAATGGAAGTATGTGGTAACAAAGAAATGCACTAATAGAGAGCATCTTGAGAAACTATGAGATTGTTTTTCTTTTCAAAATAACAGGATTAGAATAGAGCAATAAGAACATGATGATAGCAAAAAATCAAGGTTCACTGATTAGGGTACATTCTGAAAAGATAAATTTCTATCTTTTCCCCTCTCAATAGAGAATGTAAACTATGAAGAAAAATCAAGTGGTGTAAATGTCTTCACTCAGTTGTCAATCCTATATTGTTCATCTGTACATTCATTACTTCTTTTCAATCCTCTATGTCAATGTCCTGGATTAGGTCCTGAAAATTGTTTCTTGCCATAGATTTCTAACAACCTTCCTTGTATGTAGTCACTTCCAGTCTCATTTATTGCATTTCCCTCTTCCTTACCACCATTTTCTCCTTTCTTTTCTCTCTCTCTTTTTTTTTTTTTTTTGCTTTTGCTGCTGAGGCTGGAGTGCAATGGCGCAATCTTGGCTCACTGCAAACTGCCTCCTGGGTTCAAGTGATTCTCCTGCCTCAGCCTCCCCAGGAATTTGGATTATAAGTGCCTGCCACCATATCTGGCTAATTTTTTTGTATCTTTAGTAGAGACGGGGTTTCACCATATTGGCCAGGCTAGTCTTGAACTCTTGACCTCAGGTGACCCACCCACCTCAGTCTTCCCAAAGTGCTGGGATACAGGTGTGAGCCACCGCGCCCAACCCTGTTTTCTCTTTTAATGTATTGCTTTCACTGATGTTTTCTGAAGAACAGTTTCACCAACATTGCGCTGCTTCCAAGGGAGGCAGGCCACATTACCTTCTGAGGTGACTCCCAAAGTTTGGATCTCATGAACCAGTGAAACAAAAATAAATTAGAGAGCCCAATACTATGTTACCAATTTTTATTTGCCAAATAATGACATTAGGACCATCCCCCCGCCAAACTGCCATGTACTTTTACCACAATTTCATAAAAGCGACTGCATTTTTTTCTAAATCCAGGAAAGACATAATCTCAAAATAAAGAAGGGCTTAAGATGAATTTTGTTTCATGAAAAAAAAAAGGTATCTTACCAAGTGTCTTTGTTTTTCTCATGTCTTGTGAATCCAGTGAAAATTTAGACTTACATCATCACTGGCACTGGTCCCTGGCAATCTTTTGGGAACCACAGGTCTATAGAATAAAATGACAGTTCCGAACATAGCACTTGAGACCCAATCTGGCCTAAAGGAAACTTTAGTTCAAATATGCATTTTGAAAATTCCATCTTCCATGCTTTGCCCATTCTCTTCCTTTTGACTGAATTGTAAGCCTCTTGATTACTTCACCCATCTCTGACCCCTCACTTCTCAACCTGTTCTTATTGCGAACTATGTTAAATGTTGTCCTCCTCCCTGTGACAGTAATTCCGCATTCATAATTAATCGTTCCTTTTGTCTGTGCTCCATTATACCTAAAACCTTAATACCTGTTACAGTCTACTTTTCATGTGTTACAGTATTATTACCTATGCACAATTTACTGTATGGGAGGGGACAATGTATTATATCTTTTAATATGCTTATGAGAGTGCCTTGCATGAAACAAATGCATAGTAAATATCTATAGAATTCAGGGATCTTGAGGAAATACAGTTTTTAGAAGATCTAAAGATCATAACACTCACAGTGTCTCCTTCAGTATCAATGGTTTAGTAACTGAAAAAATTCCTTCACCAAAGGAACAAGATAATACAGGAATGAAGAAGCCAGACATCTAATCCCAAAGAGCCAACAGAAAGGAATGGGGAGAGAAATAGTCATCCTCTCAAAGGAAGGACAAGTTTGGAATTCTGTGGTTATTTCTGCCGGGTTGGCACTGAATGATGTGAGCTGATGGTCACCAAGGAAATCTTTACAGGGAGGTAGGTGGCCAGATTTACCTTAACCAACTTGCAGGCTGACATTCCTAAGTAGTACAGTTTGTTGATTGGGAGAAATGCCAAGGTAAGGGTAGAAGGTGGACAGGAAGACAAATAAAAGTCAAGCCATAGGGAATGGGATTAAAACAAAACAAAGCATAAAAACTTTTCTGAAATTCATTTGATGGCAATATATTTATTCTAAAGGGAAAAGTTCTTTGGCAGTCAGACTGGGACAGGATTAACAAGGAAAATGTGTGTGAATGAATGATTTTCTTCTCTTAAACGTGATATTCCTTGACTCTGCTCTGGTTCACAAGAAACAGTGTATGAGATGAAATAAGAAGAAAAAAATGTGTGAGCCCATCTATCAAAAGGAAATAAATTCAGAGCTAACACCATTTTTTCCTATGGTACAAAAGAATATCTTTTCCAGTTGCCATTAATTTGAAATCCTGGTAGACCTGCAGGAAGGTCTGTCTATCTGCCATCCATCTGTCTGTGTCTCTATCAACCATTTACCTATTTAAGTATTTATTTGATAAATAACTTGCACTTTCAGCCAACTTGTCAACCTCAAGCTGAAATTATTATTTTTTTAAAATTCAATTTAATTTTACTTTAAATTCTGGGATACATGTACAGAACATGCAAGTTTATTACCTAGGTATACATGTGCCATGGTGGTTTGCTGCACCTATCAACCCATCATCTAGGTTTTAAGCCCTGCATGCATTAGGTATTTCTCCTAATGCTCTTCTCCCTTTGCCCCCACTCCCTACAGGCCCCAGTGTGTGATATTCCCCTCCCTGTGTCCATGTGTTCTCATTGTTCAACTCCCACTTATGAGTGAGAACATACAGTGTTTGGTTTTCTGTTCCTGTTCACACTGAAATTCTGTGAGACCAGAAAGCTGCCAGGATATTCCTTTGTGTAAAATGTTTTTTATTGTGGACCACTCTAATTTGGCATCTGCTAATTGAGATTGTGGCTGTCTGGAAGGTCCTAAGTTAGTTATATGGATGCTTAAAGGTGTCTCTACCTGACCAGCCTGTTACTGTAGAAAATAAAAAGAGTAAATTTGAGACAATCCAGAGCATTTATCTTGATTCTCCATTGTGTGAGCAAAAGTCTGTGTAATAGTAATGTTTACAGACTATGGTTTCAAATACTGCAGTATACTTCATTGTGCTGGTAAAAATATCAACAGTGGCTATCACAATTAGTTGAGTAGTTGAGTAGTCAATTATGAACCATTTCATAGACAATTGAAATTCTAACAGAGCACAAATATTTATGGAGATCTCAGAGCTTTGTTTCTAGATATCTTCCTTTCTATTGAATGAAGAAGTGGGTATCATATACATACTTACTCCTAGACTCCTGTTTTCCACATAGATCATTCAATGACTAGGCTTAATAAAAGAATGGCAAACTACATATCTGGAAAACGCTACAACTGATAATTTCTTATCTCTGTTATTTGAAATTTGTGCGCTAATCTCTAAGTGGGTGAATATGTGTAGATTATAAAGTGATTAAATTAATGTTTCTTCCCCCATCACAATAAGTAAGAGTAGGAAATTACCGAGTCATGTAACTATGCAATATGCTAGGGTGTAGCCAAGTTGCAAACCTTGTAAATCAAGTCTAACGTGGGTTTCAGCATCAGACAAAACTCCAGATCTAAATTCTGACTTTACTACTTACTAGTTATGTAATCTTGGTTAAAGGGACATAAACATCGGCAAGCTGTTTTTCTTTGATAAAATCAGGAGCTTTAAACCTTCCTCATAAGGATAGCGTGGGGATAAAATAGGGCATAATGTGTACAACAGAGAATCCAGTAGGTGCTCAGGACAGCTTTCTCTCCCTGTAACTTCTTTTCATTCCCCTTTCATATTCACAGTTGTCTGTGACTATGCTCCACCCCAGCATCCATCTGTGATTCTCCTTCAGTCCTTATTTACTTTTTCACTGTTATTCTTTGCTGACTCTAGCCTTTCTTTTCCATGTCTCCTCCCTTTATCATTTGTATTCTGTGCAGCAAACTGTACCTAGCTTAAATAAGGTAAAACATGCCACACATTTAGAGCAATTCCTGGCACATACTAAACATTTAATGATTGCTAGACAATTATATTACTTGATGAATTTCATTGCTTCTCCCAAATCTACGCAAACACTATTTTCTCTTTCATGAGAAAAAAATGATTCTGCAAAAGGACAGGAGGATATAAAACAAATTATTTTAAATTAGGCATGATATGAACATGTTACTAGTGAACAGTTAAGTACTGCTTTGGATTTTTTATAATTTTGAGGAATTATTATCATATTTTAAGAAATGGGTAATGAGAATTTTTTGCTTATCAATTGAATAAACATTCATTGAGCACCTACTATGTACTCGGAATAGAGAAAATTATTTATGTTCATGTCTACTTTTAAGAGATGTAATAGGAATAACCTGCCCCACCCAACAAATACACAGAGTCCACCTCCTTCTGTATTCATGTTTTGCATGAAAGCTGAGCATACCCCAGGCAGGGTCAAGATATCAATAACGTAGACTAATTTATCTAGAATCTAATCAGAACTGTTCTCCCAATGACTCAGGCAGGGACACATAGTTTTGCTTGAATTTTTGCTTAGTTCTCTGAATAAACAGCCCTCTGAGGTCTCTTGTTGTTTATCTAATTAGCTAAATTGATATGGGTAGTCAAGAATCTCACTTTTTTTTTTTTTTTTTTCCTGAGACGGAGTCTCGCTCTGTCGCCTGGGCTGCAGTGCAGTGGCCTGATCTCAGCTCACTGCAAGCTCCTCCTCCCGGGTTCACGCCATTCTCCTGCCTCAGCCTCCCGAGTAGCTGAGACTACAGGTGCCCGCCACCTCGCCCGGCTAGTTTTTTGTACTTTTTTTAGTACAGACGGGGTTTCACCGTGTTAGCCAGGATGGTCTCGATCTCCTGACCTCGTGATCCACCCATCTCGGCCTCCCAAAGTGCTGGGATTACAGGCTTGAGCCACCACGCCCGGCCAAATCTCACTTCTTTAATCTATTTGTCCGGATGGGGTCTGTAGTACTTGAGATACAGCAGTTTTTTAAAGGGGGAAATTTTGGAATTGAGAAGTATCTATATATTAGCATTTCAGTGAACTTGGAATGATTTTCTTATGGAAATACACTCAGTTAACTATAAACTTGTATGAGATGTTAGAGAATATGAAATGTAGGAGATAAGGGTGGTGCTGATACATAATCAGTGCAGTAATTAAGAGCTTAGGGACTAGCCAGCCAGACCAGCTTTCCTACCATCCTTGTTTGCTCACCTCACCAAATTTGGTTTCCTCATTTGCAGAATTGGAACATTAATGGATCCTACTAACTGAGGTTGATATAAGGATTATATGAAATAATAGAGATATGGCAGGCCTTAAATGCTCAATTAATATAGGCTCTTATTATTATTATGACCTGAAAATAGGCAAAACAGTGTCAACCTCATGTAAAGAAAATCAAACTGATGTGCTTATGACCTCTTATAAACTCAAACCTCATAAGCTAATAATAATACATGATTCAGTATTCTTCTGATTTATTAGTGCAAACAAAAACTATGATTCCCTTTTATGCTGAAATTGTATCAGTGGTAGAAATAGTTTATTTTTCTAAAATTCTTTATTTTAGAGTGTACTAAAATGATTTTTTTTCAATATAGGTCATATAGAGTGTTAAATACTTAATAATAATATAAATTTTTTTTCTTTTTTTAGAGACAGGATCTTGCTCTGTTGCCCAAGCTGGAGTGCAGTGTTGCAATTACGGTTCACTTCAGCCATGACCTCCTGGACTCAAGCAATCCTCTTGCCTCATCTTCCTAAGTAGCTAGGACTACAGGTGCGTGCTGCCATACCTGACTAATTTATTTATTTTTTTACTTTTTGTAGAGGTAGGGTCTTGCTATGTTGTCCAGGCAAGTCTCACACTTCTGAACTCAAGCGATCCTCCCACCTCAGCTTCCTAAAGTGTTGTGATGACAGGTATGAGCCACCACACCTGGCCAATAATTTATTTATTATTCTGAAGAATAGTTACCTGTTCTGACAATAGAATATTCTTTACAAATTCATTGAAAATAACTTTTCAAGAGTGGCACTGAAGTAATACAGTAAGTTTATGAACAATGAACAATGAAGCATGTGGAGAATGTGCGGAGAATTAAGGCTATTGGGACAACAGTTATGTTGCCTTAAAGAGCAATTCAATTGTAGCTAGAGAGGAAGGTATGATAGCATGTAACCCCTTTACAAAAGTCAAAACTGCAAAGGTTCAGAGGGTGGTATATAGATGTCTATACTTTAGAAAGAATGATCTAACAAAATTTCTGGAATTCCATGTACCTGGGAAAGTTCAATTGTTTTATTTCATAACTTAGCAACATTTAATATTAGTAAAATTGAAAAGTGCAAAGCCGGGTAAAAGTGAAAAAGTGGAAAGCTCATCTTTTCCATTCTCTCAATCACAGTATTTGTGGTTGACGATTAATCTAATCCTATAAAAACCAGCCTTTGGTGGGAACAAGTGGCAAGGTTTGTGGTTTATGCCTGCCTTGGACTTGTGGCAATGTTTTCACAGAATTTTATTAGAAAATGCCCTTTCCTAAGAAACAAATTAATTAAGGAATGACCAGACAAATAAACTGCCATCCTTGAGATTGGAAAATACTGCAGTGAGTGGACTTCCCTAAGTGAAGGTCTGGGTACAGCCCTGGAGACTGATGAATTACTTAGTATCTTTCACTCTGAAGACCTGGACTTTGATTAGTGTCTGGCGCTGTTGTGAAGAGACTTTGAGTTTATGGCCTCTTCTCTTTGTCTGAGCCTTATAAGAGGCAAGAAATACTGGTTGGTGGTATTTCTCACAAATTGACTATATCTCCTCCAATTATCACTACAATTGACACCAAGGAATTTAGAGGAGAAACAAATTTAACCTTCAAATATTTCAAGGTGCTTTTAAAACTGCATAATGCAGATCTAGATACCACAATGAGTGACAATGTATTATCAGTATCACCATAGGAACCAGAAGTGTTTTATATTGTCCTAAAAGGATCTGACACGTTTTTCAAAAGACAAACCCCCACTGATACCACCTGCTGGTAAGAGGGTTCAGTTCTTTGGTGTTTGTTGTCTTTAGCAGTCCGTGATCTTCATATTTTAAGATTTATTTCTCTGGTTAGAGGAGGAAAGACCTTTTCAGTTGTTCCATAGTTTCACTGTTTATCTCAGCCTTACACATGACAGTTGAGGTGCATGCTGTTTTGTTTGGCTTCTGGTATCGCGCTTCAGTTCATGACCCTGTGAATACTCACAGCCTAGCTAAAATGCTGCCAGTGAGTCAGTGACACTTAGGGATAGGTCTGGCAAAGGGCAGGTTAGAATTGAAAGCAAGTCCTGTTGTAAACATAACTGTTCCCTTTGTGCTGAACTCCTGGCATTTGAGACTTGTACAATATTTGAAACCTTCTTACGCTCTCAGGGTAAGAAGCCCAAGGGCCTGTATTTCCTGGATGCCGTGATTTAGAGTTCCAAAATGCATATTCACTTCAGTCCTATACCCCTACAACCAAACTTGCAAGGTCAGCCATGCTTTCTTGTAAATTTAAAGAATCTTGTTACAAAGGCAAATATTTTTCTTTGGGTAAGACAACAAGCATCACAAATCTGAGCAAATATCAGTTCATAATTCTTTTGGTGCTAAATTCTGTGTGCTCTAAAGCTCTTTCTTGTGCTTGAATAGGGAGGTTAACATTTTTGTTCAGGCATTTTTTTAAAAAGTGACTTAAGGAAATAAAATTCACTAGACTGAGGTTTGATGAGGCTAATTAGTCAACAGCCACTCTGCAGTCTGACTTATGATTCCTGCCTCTAACACTGCTAATAGACTTCCATGGTGAATAGTGTGGCAAATGTCCCCCTGATGTGGGAAGTGACTCTGAGGTCAGGATTATTCAGACTGTTTTGGTTAGTGACACCAGTCTCTCTCTTTTGTCTTCCCTAACCTTTTGTTTTGAAAAATCCCAAGCCTGCAGGTATGTTGAAAGAATAGCACAATAAATACCCACATACCCTTCATCTAGATTGAGCAATTGCTAATATTTACAACATTTATATGCTATCTATTATCTATTTATGTAATAAACCTTCTCTCCAATTTCCCTTTTTCTGAGCCATTTGAAAGCAAATTGCAACATGATGTCACTCTGCCTCTTAATACTTCAGTATTTATTGCCTAAGAATAAAGACATCTTCCTACGTTACCACAATGCCATTTTCACTTCTAAGAATTTAAAAGTGTCACAATATTCTATAATATCTAATATAAAATGCATACTGAATTTTCAATTGTCCCCCAAATGTTTTTCAAATTATAATAAATTGTGTCTCAAATGAAAGCTTATTTTTTAAAAAAAACCAACAAGTTTCATAAAATGCATTTACTTGTGATATCTATTTAGTTTTCTTTAGTCCTTTAGTCTTCTTTAATTTAGAACAACTTGTTTGTCCTGTATGACAGAACTCTTAAATAAATTAAATATTTTATTTTTATGGATTTATGGGTACAAGTGTAGTTGTGCTACATGGATATATTGCCTAGTGGTGAAATCTAAGCTTTTAGTATACCCGTTATCTGGATAGTGTACACTGTACCCAGTAGGTGGCATTTCATCACTCATTCCACTTCCACCCTCCCTTCTTTTGGAGTCTCCATTGTCTATTATTTCACTCTGTATGTCTGTGTGTACCCATTTTTAGCTCCCACTTATAAGTGAGAACATGTGGCTTTTTTCTGTTTGTGAGTCATTTCACTTAGGATAATGACCTTCAGTTCCATCCATGTTGCTGCAAAAGACAGGATTTAATTCTTTTTAATGGCTGCATAGTATTCCATGGAGTGTCTGTGTGCATGTATCTATATATAATATATAATCATATTATACAGTGATATCTGTGTATATATAACAGATATAATAATTTATAATAATATTATTAATAATATATTATAATACCCACGTGATTCCATGTGTGTTTGTGTGTACGTGTGTGTGTATATTCTATATACCATGGAATAATGTGATTATATATATTATATATACACACAGATATAATGTGATTATATATATTATATATACACACACATCTAGATCTACATTATGCAGTATGTGTGTTTATGTGCATGTGTATATATATGTATATATATCACATTTTAATCCAGTAATCCATTGATGAACACATAGGCTGATTCCGTGATTTTGCTATTGTGAATATTGCTGCAATAACATATGAGTATAGAAATTATATAATTTTCTTTTTCCTCTGGGTAGATACCCAGTGGTGGGATTACTGGGTAGAAAGGTAGTTCTATTTTTAGTTTTTGAGAAATCATTGTACTGTTTTCCATAGATGTTGAATTAATTTACATTTCTACCAACAGTATATAACTGTTCTCTTTTCTTTGCATCCTCACTGTCTGTTGTTTTTTGACTTTTTAGTAATAGCCATTTTGACTGGTATGAGATAGTATCTCATTGTGGTTTTAATTTGCATTTCTCTGATGATTAGTGATGTGGAGCATTTTTTCTTTTTTTTTATTTATTTATTTATTTTTTTATTATACTTTAAGTTCTAGGGTACATGTGCATAACGTGCAGGTTACATATGTATACATGTGCCATGTTGGTGTGCTGCACCCATCAACTCGTCAGCACCCATCAATTCATCATTTATATCAGGTATAACTCCCCAATGCAATCCCTCCCCCCTCCCCCCTCCCCATGATAGGCCCCAGTGTGTGATGTTCCCCTTCCCGAGTCCAAGTGAGCTCATTGTTCAGTTCCCACCTATGAGTGAGAACATGCGGTGTTTGGTTTTCTCTTCTTGTGATAGTTTGCTAAGAATGATGGTTTCCAGCTGCATCCATGTCCCTACAAAGGACGCAAACTCATCCTTTTTTATGGCTGCATAGTATTCCATGGTGTATATGTGCCACATTTTCTTAATCCAGTCTGTCACTGATGGACATTTGGGTTGACTCCAAGTCTTTGCTATTGTGAATAGTGCCGCAATAAACATACGTGTGCATGTGTCTTTGTAGTAGCATAATTTATAATCCTTTGGGTATATACCCAGTAGTGGGATGGCTGGGTCATAGGGTACATCTAGTTCTAGATCCTTGAGGAATCGCCATACTGTTTTCCATAATGGTTGAACTAGTTTACAATCCCACCAACAGTGAAAAAGTGTTCCTATTTCTCCACATCCTCTCCAACACCTATTGTTTCCTGATTTTTTAATGATTGCCATTCTAACTGGTGTGAGATGGTATCTCATTGTGGTTTTGATTTGCATTTCTCTGATGGCCAGTGATGATGAGCATTTTTTCATGTGTCTGTTGGCTGTATGAATGTCTTCTTTTGAGAAATGTCTGTTCATATCCTTTCCCCACTTTTGGATGGGGTTGTTTGTTTTTTTCTTGTATATTTGTTTGAGTTCTTTGTAGATTCTGGAAATGAGCCCTTTGTCAGATGAGTAGATTGCAAAAATTTTCTCCCATTCTGTAGGTTGCCTGTTCACTCTGATGGTAGTTTCTTTTGCTGTGCAGAAGCTCTTTAGTTTAATGAGATCCCATTTGTCAATTTTGGCTTTTGCTGCCGTTGCTTTTGGTGTTTTAGACATGAAGTCCTTGCCCATGCCTATGTCCTGAATGGTACTACCTAGATTTTCTTCTAGGGTTTTTATGGTATTAGGTCTAACATTTAAGTCTCTAATCCATCTTGAATTAATCTTCGTATAAGGAGTAAGGAAAGGATCCAGTTTCAGCTTTCTACTTATGGCTAGCCAATTTTCCCAGCACCATTTATTAAATAGGGAATCCTTTCCCCATTTCTTGTTTTTCTCAGGTTTGTCAAATATCAGATGGTTGTAGATGTGTGGCATTATTTCTGAAGGCTCCGTTCTGTTCCATTGGTCTATATCTCTGTTTTGGTACCAGTACCATGCTGTTTTGGTTACTGTAGCCTTGTAGTATAGTTTGAAGTCAGGTAGCGTGACGCCTCCGGCTTTGTCCTTTTGACTTAGGATTGTCTTGGCAATACGGGCTCTTTTTTGGTTCCATATGAACTTTAAAGCAGTTTTTTCCAATTCGGTGAAGAAACTCATTGGTAGCTTGATGGGGATGGCATTGAATCTATAAATAACCTTGGGCAGTATAGCCATTTTCACAATATTGATTCTGCCTATCCATGAGCATGGTATGTTCTTCCATTTGTTTGTGTCCTCTTTGATTTCACTGAGCAGTGGTTTGTAGTTCTCCTTGAAGAGGTCCTTTACATCCCTTGTAAGTTGGATTCCTAGGTATTTTATTCTCTTTGAAGCAATTGTGAATGGAAGTTCATTCCTGATTTGGCTCTCTGCTTGTCTGTTACTGGTGTATAAGAATGCTTGTGATTTTTGCACATTAATTTTGTATCCTGAGACTTTGCTGAAGTTGCTTATCAGCTTAAGCAGATTTTGGGCTGAGACGATGGGGTTTTCTAAATACACAATCATGTCATCTGCAAACAGGGACAATTTGACTTCCTCTTTTCCTAACTGAATACCCTTGATTTCTTTCTGTTGCCTGATTGCCCTAGCCAGAACTTCCAACACTATGTTGAATAGGAGTGGTGAGAGAGGGCATCCCTGTCTTGTGCCAGTTTTCAAAGGGAACTTTTCCAGTTTTTGCCCATTCAGTATGATATTAGCTGTGGGTTTGTCATAAATAGCTCTTATTATTTTGAGGTACGTTCCATCAATACCGAATTTGTTGAGCGTTTTTAGCATGAAGGGCTGTTGAATTTTGTCAAAAGCCTTTTCTGCATCTATTGAGATAATCATGTGGTTCTTGTCTTTGGTTCTGTTTATATGCTGGATTACGTTGATTGATCTGCGAATGTTGAACCAGCCTTGCATCCCAGGGATGAAGCCCACTTGATCATGGTGGATAAGCTTTTTGATGTGCTGCTGAATCCGGTTTGCCAGTATTTTATTGAGGATTGTTGCATCGATGTTCATCAGGGAGATTGGTCTAAAATTCTCTTTTTTTGTTGTGTCTCTGCCAGGCTTTGGTATCAGGATGATGTTGGCCTCATAAAATGAGTTAGGGAGGATTCCCTCTTTTTCTATTGATTGGAATAGTTTCAGAAGGAATGGTACCAGCTCCTCCTTGTACCTCTGGTAGAATTCAGCTGTGAATCCATCTGGTCCTGGGCTTTTTTTGGTGGGTAGGCTATTAATTGTTGCCTCAATTTCAGAGGCTGCTATTGGTCTATTCAGGGATTCAACTTCTTCCTGGTTTAGTCTTGGAAGAGTGTAAGTGTCCAGGAAATTATCCATTTCTTCTAGATTTTCTAGTTGATTTGCGTAGAGGTGTTTATAGTATTCTCTGATGGTAGTTTGTATTTCTGTGGGGTCGGTGGTGATATCCCCTTTATCATTTTTTATTGCGTCTATTTGATTCCTCTCTCTTTTCTTCTTTATTAGCCTTGCTAGCGGTCTGTCAATTTTGTTGATCTTTTCAAAAAACCAACTCCTGGATTCATTGATTTTTTGGAGGGTTTTTTTGTGTCTCTATCTCCTTCAGTTCTGCTCTGATCTTACTTATTTCTTGCCTTCTGCTAGCTTTTGAATGTGTTTGCTCTTGCCTCTCTAGTTCTTTTAATTGTGATGTTAGAGTGTCAATTTTAGATCTTTCCTGCTTTCTCTTGTGGGCACTTAGTGCTATAAATTTCCCTCTACACACTGCTTTAAATGTGTCCCAGAGATTCTGGTATGTTGTATCTTTGTTCTCATTGGATTCAAAGAACATCTTTATTTCTGCTTTCATTTCGTTATGTACCCAGTAGTCATTCAGGAGCAGGTTGTTCAGTTTCCATGTAGTTGAGCGGTTTTGATTGAGTTTCTTAGTCCTGAGTTCTAGTTTGATTGCACTGTGGTCAGAGACACAGTTTGTTATAATTTCTGTTCTTGTACATTTGCTGAGGAGTGCTTTACTTCCAATTATGTGGTCAATTTTGGAATAAGTGTGATGTGGTGCTGAGAAGAATGTATATTCTGTTGACTTGGGGTGGAGAGTTCTATAGATGTCTATTAGGTCCGCTTGGTGCAGAGATGAGTTCAATTCCTGGATATCCTTGTTAACTTTCTGTCTCGTTGATCTGTCTAATGTTGACAGTGGAGTGTTGAAGTCTCCCATTATTATTGTATGGGAGTCTAAGTCTCTTTGTAAGTCTCTAAGGACTTGCTTTATGAATCTGGGTGCTCCTGTATTAGGTGCATATATATTTAGGATAGTTAGCTCTTCCTGTTGGATTGATCCCTTTACCATTATGTAATGGCCTTCTTTGTCTCTTTTGATCTTTGATGGTTTAAAGTCTGTTTTATCAGAGACTAGGATTGCAACCCCTGCTTTTTTTTGTTCTCCATTTGCTTGGTAGATCTTCCTCCATCCTTTTATTTTGAGCCTATGTATGTCTCTGCATGTGAGATGGGTCTCCTGAAGACAGCAGACTGATGGGTCTTGACTCTTTATCCAGTTTGCCAGTCTGTGTCTTTTAATTGGAGCATTTAGTCCATTTACATTTAAGGTTAATATTGTTATGTGTGATCTTGATCCTGCCATTATGATATTAACTGGTTATTTTGCTCATTAGTTGATGCAGTTTCTTCCTAGGCTCGATGGTCTTTACATTTCGGCATGTTTTTGCAATGGCTGGTAGCGGTTGTTCCTTTCCATGTTTAGGGCTTCCTTCAGGGTCTCTTGTAAGGCAGGCCTGGTGGTGACAAAATCTCTAAGCATTTGCTTATCTGTAAAGAATTTTATTTCTCCTTCACTTAGGAAACTTAGTTTGGCTGGATATGAAATTCTGGGTTTAAAATTCTTTTCTTTAAGAACGTTGAATATTGGCCCCCACTCTCTTCTGGCTTGTAGAGTTTCTGCCGAGAGATCTGCTGTCAGTCTGATGGGCTTCCCTTTGTGGGTAACCCGACCTTTCTCTCTGGCTGCCCTTAAGATTTTTTCCTTCATTTCAACTTTGGTGAATCTGGCAATTATGTGTCTTGGAGTTGCTCTTCTGGAGGAGTATCTTTGTGGCGTTCTCTGTATTTCCTGAATTTGAATGTTGGCCTGGCCTGCTAGGTTGGGGAAGTTCTCCTGGATGATATCCTGTAGAGTGTTTTCCAATTTGGTTCCATTTTCCCCCTCACTTTCAGGCACCCCAATCAGACGTAGATTTGGTCGTTTTACATAATCCCATACTTCTTGCAGGCTTTGTTCATTTCTTTTTCTTTTTTTTTCTTTTGGTTTCTCTTCTCGCTTCATTTCATTCATTTGATCCTCCATCGCTGATACTCTTTCTTCCAGTTGATCGAGTCGGTTACTGAAGCTTGTGCATTTGTCACGTATTTCTCGTGTCATGGTTTTCATCTCTGTCATTTCGTTTATGACCTTCTCTGCATTAATTAGTCTAGCTGTCAATTCTTCCACTCTTTTTTCAAGATTTTTAGTTTCTTTGCGCTGGGTACGTAATTCCTCCTTTAGCTCTGAGAGGTTTGATGGACTGAAGCCTTCTTCTCTCATCTCGTCAAAATCATTCTCTGACCAGCTTTGATCCGTTGCTGGCGATGGGCTGTGCTCCTTTGCAGGAGGAGATGCGCTCTTAGTTTTTGAATTTCCAGCTTTTCTGCCCTGCTTTTTCCCCATCTTTGTGGTTTTATCTGTCACTGGTCTTTGATGATGGTGACGTACTGATGGGGTTTTGATATAGGTGTCCTTCCTGTTTGATAGTTTTCCTTCTGACTGTCAGGACCCTCAGCTATAGGTCTGTTGGAGATTGCTTGAGGTCCACTCCAGACCCTGTTTGCCTGGGTATCAGCAGCAGAGGTTGCAGAAGATAGAATATTGCTGAACAGCGAGTGCACCTGTCTGATTCTTGCTTTGGAAGCTTCCTCTCAGGGGTGTACTCCACCCTGTGAGGTGTGGGGTGTCAGACTGCCCCTAGTGGGGGATGTCTCCCAGTTAGGCTACTCAGGGGTCAGTGACCCACTTGAGCAGGCAGACTGCCCCTTCTCAGATCTCAACCTCCGTGTTGGGAGATCCACTGCTCTCTTCAAAGCTGTCAGACAGAGTCGTTCGCGTTTCACAGGCTTCTGCTCCTTTAGCTGAGCCCTGTCCCCAGAGGCGCAGTCTACAGAGACAGGCAGGTTTCCTTGAGCTGCTGTGAGCTCCACCCAGTTCGAGCTTCCCAGCGGCTTTATTTACCTACTTAAGCCTCAGCGATGGCGGGCGCCCCTCCCCCAGCCTCGCTGCTGCCTTGCGGTTAGATTGCCGCAGACTGCTGTGTTAGCAAGGAGAGAGGCTCCGTGGGCGTGGGACCCTCCCGGCCAGGTGTGGGATATAATCTCCTGTGTGCCGGTGTTACAGCGCAGTATTGGGGTGGGAGTTACCCGATTTTCCAGGTGTTGTGTGTCTCAGTTCCCCTGGCTAGGAAAAGGGACTCCCTTCCCCCTCGCGCTTCCCAGGTGAGGCGATGCCTCGCCCTGCTTCAGCTCTCGCTGGTCGGGCTGCAGCAGTTGACCAGCACCGATTGTCCGGCACTCCCGAGTGAGATGACCCCAGTACCTCAGTTGAAAATGCAGAAATCGCCGGTCTTCTGTGTCGCTCGCGCTGGGAGATGGAGACTGAAGCTGTTCCTATTCGGCCATCTTGCTCCGCCCCCCTCGGATGTTTTTCGCATTTTTTCATATGTTTGTTGGCTGTTTGTTTGCTTCCTTTTGAAAAATGTCTGTTCATGTCCTTTGCCCTCTTTTTCATGGGGTTGTTTTTTTTTCGTGTTGAGTTGAGTTGCTTGTAGAGTCTGAATATTAGTTCTTGGTTGAATGCACAGTTTGTAAATATTTTCTCCCGTTCTATAGGTTGTCTGTTTACTCTGTTAATTATTTCTTTTGCTGCGTAGAAGCTTTTTGGTTTAAGTTTCATTTGTCTATTTTTGTTTCAAAAAGTTTAAGTTCCGTTTGTCTATTTTTTTTTTTTTTTTTTTTTTTGAGGACTTAGTCGTAAATTCTTTGCCAATACTAATGTCCAGAGGAGGTTTCACTCTGGGACTTTTATAGTTTGAGGTCTTACAACTAAGACTTTAATACATTTTCAGTCAATTTTTGTATATGGTGTGAGATGGAGTCCAGCTTCATTCTTCTGCATATAGCTCTCCAATTACCCCAGCACTATTTATTGAACAGAGTGTCCTTTCCCCATTGTATATTTTTGTTGACTTTGTTAAAGATCAGTTGGTTATAGGTATATGGCTGTATTTCTGGGTTCTCTATTCTGTTCCATTGATCTATTTCTGATAGGAACATTTTGAATAGTCTAGTCTAATTGTCTTGCCAAAAGTCCTACAATTTGGACTTTTAAGGTTGTTTCCTCATAATTCAATTATAAACATTTTGTTGACAAGAATACACTATAGTTGGTGTTCTGTACATTCCATTTCATCATATGTAGAGGCACATAATATTGAGCTTAATTGCTTGGTTAAGATAGTTGTATTCGTCAGTTCTCACACTGCTACTAAAAACATACCCAAGACTGGGCAATTTTTAAAGGAAAGAGGTTAATAGATTTACAGTTCCACATGGCCTGAGAGGCCTCACAATCATGGTGGAAGACAAAAGAGGAACAAAGTCATGTCTTACATGTTGGCAGGCAAGAGAGCTTGTGCAGGTGAACTCTCATTTATAAAACCATCAGATCTGGTGAGACTTATTCACTACCATGAGAACAGTATGGGGAACTGCCCCATGATTCAATTATCTCCACCTGGCCTTGCCCTTGACATATGGGGATTATTACAATTCGAGGTGAGATTGGGTGGGAACAGAGCCAAACCATATCATTCCATCCCTGGCCCCTCCCAAATCTCCTGTCCTCTCATTTCAAAACCAATCTTGCCTGCCTAACAGCCCCCAAAGTCTTAACTCATTCAGCATTAACTCAAAAGTTCATAGTCAAAAGTCTCATCTGAGATAAGGCAAGTCATTTCTGCCTATGAGCCTGGAAAATAAAAAAAAAAGTTAGTTACTTCCTGGATACAATGGGAGTACAGGCATTGGGTAGATACACTTATTCCAAATTGGAGAAATTGACCAAAACAAAGAGGTTACAGGCCCATGCAAGTCTGAAATCCAACAAGGCAGTAATTAAAGCTCTGAAATAATGCCCTTTGCCTCCCTATCTCATATCCAGGTCACACTAATGCAAGAGGTGGGTTCCCACAATCCTGGGCAGCTCTGCTTCTGTGACTTTGCAGGGTACAGCCCCCCTTCTTGGCTGCTTTCATGGGTTGGCATTGAGTGTCTACAGCTTTTCCAGGCACACGGTGCAAGCCATCAGTGGATCTCCCATTCTGGGGTCTGGAGGATGGTGGTCCTCTTCTCAAAGCTCCACCTTGCAGTGCTCCAGTGGGGACTATGTGTGGGGGCTCCATCCCCACATTTCCCTTCCACACTACCCTAGCAGAGGTTCTCCATGAGGGTCCTGCCCCTGCAGCAAACTTCTGCCTGGACATCCAGGCATTTCCATATATTCTGTGAAATCTAGGTAGAGGTTCCCAAACCTAATTCTTGACTTCTGTGTACCCACAGGCTCAATACCACTTAGAAGCTGCCAAGGCTTGGGACTTGCACTCTCCAAAGCCATGGCCCAAGCTATACATTGGCCTCTTTTAGCCACAGCTGGAGTGACTGGGGCACAGGGCACCATGTCTCTAGGCTACACACAGCAAGGGCAATGAAACCATTTCCTCCTGGGCCTCAGGGCCTGTGATGGAAGGGGCTGTTGCAAAGGTGTCTGACATTCCCTGGAGACACTTTCCCCATTGTCTCAGGAATTAACACTTGGCTCCTTGTTACTTATGCAAATTTCTGCAGCAGCAGGCTTGAGTTTCTCCCCAGAAAATGGGTTTTTCTTTCCTATTGCATTGACAGACTGCAAATTTTCCGAAGCTTTATGCTCTGCTTCCTCTTGAACTCTTTGCTACTTAAAATTTTTTTCCACCAGATACCCTAAATCATCTCTTTGAAGTTCAAAGTTCCACAGATTCTAGGGCACAGGAAAATGCCACCAATCTCTTTGCTAAAGCATAGCAAGAGTCACCTTTGCTCCAGTTCCCAAAAAGCTCCTCATCTCCATCTGAGACTACCTCAGCCTGAACCTTATTGTCCATATCTCTACCAGCATTTTGGCCAAAACCATTCAACAAGTCTCTAGGAAGTTCCAAACTTTCCCATATTTTCCTGTTTTCATCTGAACCCTCCAAACTGTTCTAATCTCTGCCTTTTACCCAATACCAAAACCACTTCCACATTTTCCAGTATCTTTAGAGTAGTGCCCCACTACCTGGTACCAATTTACTGTGTCAGTCTATTCTCATGCTCCCAATAAAGACATACCAGAGACTGGGTAATTTATAAAGGAAAGAGGTTTAATAGACTCACAGTTACACATGACTGGGGCAACTTCACAATCATGGCAGAAGGCAAAAGAGGAGCAAAGTCACATCTTACATGGTGGCAGGAAAGAGAGCATGTGTAGGGGAACTCCCCTCTATAAAACTATCAGATCTTATTCACTATCATGAGAACAGAATGGGAAAAACCTGCCCCCTGATTCAATTATATCACTTGGCCCTGCCCTTGACACGTGGGGATTGTTACTATTCAAGATGAGATTTGGGTGGGGACACAGCCAAACAATATCAGTAGTTTATGAAAGATTTCTCTTTAATAAAGGTTTCTCTTTTGTAAATTAGTAAGTACTCTGTTAGAATTCTTTGTTATCATACAAATAAGTGAATATCCTGTTGCCCAGCAACCTGTCATCCAATGATTTTAACAGTAGTGAATGATCCTTATTTATATCAATTAGTATATTGTCCATTGCCAGCTGATTCTCTGTCTAGTTTTTATGTCTTCTATTAATTCATTAAAATATAGCAATAGTCGAAGTTTCTGAGTCTATACCCATCCCACCCTTCTATTACTGACTTGCTCAAATTTTACTTTTCTCAAATTGACCATGATTAGAACCATCATTTTTCAATATTTAGTGAAGGTTAATCTCCGTACTTACATTGGGAGCCCATTCTTAATGAAACCAATGAGCAGAGCATGTATCATAATTGCTACTTTCCATTTACCTCCCTTCCCTAATAAACATCATATATTTAAGTTATTTCATTTTAATGGGAAATAAAATATATCATTTATATCCCTTTCAAGTTTCCAGAGCAGTTTATTAAAAACATTCTGGGATTTCACAATAAGCTGCTATTCTTTTGCAACTAATCTAAGTCAGTATTTTCCTCATACTGAACAATAAAGCACAATTCAACTATAAGTTGGTTGTTGAGACAGATATGACTGCAGATTCCATCTAGAGACTTCTTATCAAGTTATTATGTTCATTGAAAGAGGCTCACATAAATCACAATTTCCCTTTCCCAACAGGAGGACTGCTTGTTGTTGCAAAAGTGACATAAGTAGATATAACTAAGCCTGACCTGGCATGTCATTTAACTTAACCCACGTTTATTGTAATAAAAATGCACAGTTTTTACTTGAATGGGTAGGTAACAGTCTGATTTTGAAAAAGATTGTGCAGAAATATAATCTTGTTCAGTGCCATATTCAAATGGATATGTGTTAGTCAGTTTTTGTTTTTTGCATCACTATAAAGAAATAGCTGTGACTGGGTAATTTACAAATAAAAGAGGTTTAATTGGCTCATGGTTCTGCATGCTATACAGGAAGTATGGTGCTGGCATCTGCTTGGCTTCTGGTGAGGCCCCAGGGAGTTTTACTCGTGTCAGAAGGAGAAGCAGAAGCAGGCATGTCACATGGAATTAGAAGGAGCAAGAGAGAGAGAAGGGGGAGGTCCCAGACTTTTTTAAACAACCAGATCTCATGTGAACTAAGCAAGAACTAAGCACCAAGGGGATGGTGCTAAGCCATTCTTGAGGGATCTGCCCCCACGATCCAGTCATCTCCTACCAGGCTCCACCTTCAACATTGGGAATCACATTTCAGCATGAGATTTAGAGGGAATACACATTCAAATCATATCAGCATATAAAGAGAATATAGGAAAGCTCCACATAAAACTACTGTACGAGACAGCACAAATCAAAGCATTAGGGATCTGTTAAAAGCCAAAGACCTATGATGACCCACAGGCCTCCATTCCTTCTGTGGCTTTGTCTCTTTCTATCTCTGTCTCTCTTCAGTGGTTGGTGGTCTAACTGCCACTCCCAGTCTCCTGGCTCAGGACCTTTGCACTAACTATTTCTCTGGCTTGCTCTCCACATCCTTTAAGTCTTACTGAACTGCCACCTACTCGGACAGACCTACTCTAAACTTTTGGTTCATTTTGTAGCTTCTGCTTAATTTTCCTCCACTGCCTTTATAAACAGTTAATATACTACATATGGTATTTATTTTGTTTCCTTTTTGCTACCCCTACTGGAATGTAAATTTCAAGGGGGAGGGCAGGAATTTTTGTATGTGTCTGTTAATTCCTGAACCCTGAGTTCTCAACATGTAATAAACAGTTCATGAATATTTGTTGAATGACTAAACATAATATTTCTGAATAAAGAGATACACATTATATGTATAAAATATTTAACATATAGTTTAAAAAGTGAAATTCATATAAAATATTCACAGACCCCTTGAAAGCCTTTGTAGAACTCTAGAGTTTCACAAGCCCAGTTTGAGAACAATTGCTGAAGTATTTATTATTGCTCATATTTCTAGCAGTGGAGAGTTGTGTAGGAAGCCCACCGAATGGTGGTGAAAAAATTGAACTGTTGGCATCCACCCAAACTGCTCCTGTGAACAAAAGATATCACAAAATATATTGCTGAAATGTACCAAAGTTCTCACTTACCTGTTTTATTCAGTTCCAAATGTAAATAAAAAAGTTAAAACCACTTTATTTTTCCGTCTAATATAATTTAAAACTGTACCATTAAGAAACAAATGTAATGTTCCTTTTCTAAGCTTCATATAGATGATTAGATATAGATTATTGGAACTGGAAAGGCCCTCAATGATCATCAAATACAAATGATGCATTTCCAGGTGAGAAAACTGAAGCCTCAAGAAGTTGTATAATTCAATTCTTAAGTCATCAAGCTTGATTGGTAGAAATTAACCAGGTTGGAAGCCTGTTCTTCTACAACCCAGCTGAGTTTTTTCTTCGATCCATGCATGGCATGACATACTCTATTTTAATATTATATAACATAGGATTGTTTAAGAATAGATGAAGATCTCACTGGTATGGTCAAGGAGGGCCTAGAGATAGGATTACACTAAGAGGACACACCCAGGTGTCTTCTGAGCTAGAAGGACAGTCCTGCATCCAGTTTATCCAGATGAATCAGAGAATACAACTCAAACACTGTTTTCATCACCATCGCATTTAGGTTCATGTAAGAATTTGGCATTCTTTAAGAGAGAAGTGTTGCCAAGGAAGAGAGAAGCAAACAAATCTTGTGATAAAAATTGGACTTAACGAGGGAAATATCATGCAACTTTCTTTTTGTTGCACCAAAGAAAGCAATACTAATAAGATAGAATTAACGGCATGGTGGCAGATAAGCTCTCTAAATTCCCCTAGCAAAATATCTGTGCTATGGAATAGAGCTTCAGAGAAGGTAAAAATGTGCAGCAGACCTGAATATGATTTTGTTTAAGTAGCGTTTGAAGACTCAATACTCTTTGTTTTCCAGTTTCTCATTTTTATTCTTCAAAACAGGTAGAAGAAATATAAAACATAATTTCTGCTCAATGGAAAAAATCACTATGAAATTTTAGTAGGGAAGAAAACTTTAAAAAATGTTAATGAACATTCAGATACAGAGGCTTATTTGATGTTATAATTCCTATATTTGGGTATCAAAATATTTTGGTAAAAGGCTAACATAAACACTTCAGATGAAGTCTAAGCTTGTGAAGATCCAATCCTCTTCATTTATTGTCCTGGTCCAAGCCTCTCTGGAGTGTGAAGGTAAGCCTCAGACCACGAGGGTGATTGGAGGATGCGAACATAGCCACATTTGTGTAGTACGTTCCCTGCACTTGGTCTCTACGTGTCATTAGCCAATGTCCTGTCCCATTAAAAAATGCATTTTTTGCTCTTATATACTTAATTTCACCATTTTCATATTTCTTCATTTTAAATACTATTTCCATTTTACCTTCCTGTCTTTCATTTCTAGGGAAATTAAAACAAAATACTACACAAAATTATACTAGCAATATAAATTAAGTGACAATATAGAAGAATATGAAGTAAACCAAATACTTCCTCCTGGATTCATTCTCTGCAAAACCTCTCCATTTTCACTTCATTCTCAGAGAAGCAACCATCAGTGGTAGTTTTAGTTTTTTTCCTTTCAGTGATTGAATTATGAAATGGAAGGGAGAAGGGAGGAAATATTAAGACAGACATTAAGACTCTAGATGTAGATGCTCAGTATTCCCACTGGAACTCTCATACTGCTGTTGGAAGTGTAAAATTATACAACTTCTTTGGAAACCCATATAACATAATTTACTAAAGTTGACTAAGGCAAGGACTACAAAATGTTTGGGATCAGGAATGAGGCGAGAATGCTTGCACTCACTACTTCTATTCAACATTGTACTATAGTTCTAGTCAGAGCAATAAGATTAAAAAACAAAGAAATAACAAGCAGTATTGGAAAACAGTAAAACTGTCAGTATACATTTCTGTATGTAGAAAATCTCAAGTATCTAAAGAGATGGTCAATATAAAAATCCATCTTATTTCTTTGTACCAAACAACGTTTTTGAGAGCATTGTAGATGACTTAAATAAGTGGAAAGATGTATGTATTCATTGCTGGAAAGCTTTAACATTTTAAAGATGTCAGTTCCTCCTATATTGCTCTCCAGATTCAATGCAATTCAAGTCAAAATCTTAGCAGTTTTACTTTGTGGAAGTTAAAAAGCTGATTCTAAAATTTATTTGGAGATTCAGGGGGCCAAAAATAGCTAAGACAATTTTGAGGAAGAACGAAGTTGAGGGATATACTTTGCTGAATATAAAGGCTTAATATGTAGTTAGAACAATTAAGACATTGGTATTGTCCAAAGTGTAAACAAAAAGCCCAGTGGAAAGTCTAGAAACAGACTCATCTCTAGATAATATGCAACACAGGGACATTTTGGACTTGTGGAGAAATAATAGTTTTTTCACTAAATGATGCCGGGTCAATTCAGTATCTGTATAGGAGAAAATAAAACAATCTACACCTTCTCTTCACACTGCTGAACACACAAAAGCAATTCCAGGTGGACTGTAGTTATAAATGTGAAAGATGAAAAAAATAAGGCATCTGCAAGATAACATATACAGCATAAAATATCTTTATGACCTTAGAATGATCAAAGATTCGTTAAACACAATGCACAAATCACTAACAATAAAAAGAAAGATTGATAAACTACATTAACACTAAAAACACCTGTCAAACATTCTCTTAATAGACTGAAAGAGTAAACCACTGCCTATTTTGTTAAAACTCAAGATCTGTAGTTGTTGTCATCCCACAAACACCTATTTTGTTTATATTTTCAGATGAGATGTTCTCTTATGTTTATCTGCAAATGTTAACAATACTAATTTTAAAAAGGCTTGTTTTCTCTTGGATTTTAATTATTCTGTTTTCAGAATTTGTTTCTTCTTTTCACTGTTTTGGTTTTCTTCAAATGTTGGATGATGATTGCTTGTTGAGTTCATTTCATGTTGATATTTAAACTTCTATTTTCCTATTTGTGAATTAGGGGAATTTCTGACTAGAGGAACTTTCCTTCAGTTATTGTGAGTGAGGGTTGGTTTGTGCCACTGGAGTGGGCATGCAGGTTGTGTGTCTACTCAGTATGGGGGCTCCTCATCCTCTTGCTAAACATTATCAACCTGAAGCATTCCTCTGTGTCTGCAGCCCCATTTCCTGCATTTGTGCTTCAGTCCAGAAGTAAACTCTGCTCTTATCTCTCAGCTATTGTTCAGCATAAATAGAAGGCGAAGTAGATGCTGACCTGTCTGTAGCTGCATGTGCATTCTCCAGTTCCCCGGTGAGCACCACCACCAAGACCTATCTGCTTCTTGGATCTCTTTGCTCTTAGTTTGGAGCATCCTTCACACTTCATAGAATTCTTCTCTTTTCCATATTTCAGAGTAAGATGTTTCTTATCTGCATGGCTCATTTTAGGACATGAGATCTGTGCAGTCCCACAGATTCTGTACTCAAGAGGGCCCTTGCACTTGATTTAATGCTCTCCTTTCACCCTCTTGAAATTCTTAATGATTTTTGGACAGGGTGTTGGATTTTCATTTTGTACTGGGCCTTGTAAATTGTGTTGCTGGTCCTCTTGGTCTAATATCTCTTTCAATAAATCTTTGTTCCTTAATAGCTTTCAGAACTCCTCAAACATTTTCATCAGTGATGGTAATTCCTGTATTAAATTACATTACTTATTTTATTTTTTTGTAACCTTTATTGAGGTACAACATGTGCTCCTTTTAAGTGTACAATTCAATGATTTTTAATAAATTTACAGAATTTTGCAACCAGCACAATTGAATTCTAGAAAATTTCCATTTTTCAAAATGATCTCATGGGCCTATTTGTAGGCATTTTCTGTTTCTATCCTCAACCCCAGAATTTTTTGTATTTTAGATATGTTTTAAAATATGAATTCTTGGGGGGTATATATATGGAAGGGGGGAATATTAGTTTCCCCTTCAAGGAAGCTAGAAGAAGAAGAATCTTGGAGAGAGTGGTAGAGTCTTCAAAAGAGCATGTGTGAGACCATCTATCTGAGCAGCCAGTTGTCTTTCTTTTCCTTTCTTCTCTAGTAGGTGGTTGGTGAGAGGCCATTGTTGAGTGAATTCAAGTCTCATGATAAGATAGTGAATAGAATCTGTTTGGATTTAGGTACCCTATTTCAACAGAACTTCTCTTTGCTTTTTTTTGGATTCTTAACAGAAAAAAATTACTTGAAAATAGCATGACCATACTTCTTAAACCCATATGTTCTTAAACTCAATAAAACAATAATTAGAAATACACTATACAAGCAGATTTTTTACAGTCATCTTTCTTTTGATTTTAAGTTATATTAGATATTGACTTTTTCTGATTATAAAATTTCTAAATGGTTATATTTATTGAATTATAAAATATAGAATAGTATATAGAAGAAAAGAAAATCTCAAATTATTATAACACCATATCACATTTCCTCCTAATATTTTTATTTGGAAATGCATGTTTATCTACTGGGGTGCTTTTTCTTTTTCATCCAAACTGAAATCATAACTCATATGCAATTTTCTGCTTGCTTTTCCACATATATATGAGATCATTTGTATGTATTCATAAATATTCTTCAAATACATAATTTGTGTGAGCGACAACTGACCTGGACAAAGCAAGGGCGTTGGAGCAGGGTCTCAAATAATGGGCTGAACATGGGAGCGATTAAATACCTGAATGTGATTTGCATTTTCTAGATGATGCTCTAGCATGTTACTCAAGATGATAGAAATTCTTTGTATTAGTCCATTTTCATACAGCTATGAAGACATACCTGAGACTGGGTAATTCATAAAGAAAAACAAGTTTGATGTACTCACAGTTCCACATGGCTGGGGAGGCTTCACATTCATGGTGGAAGGCAAAGGAGGAACAAAGGTATGTCTTACATGGCGGCAGGCAAGAGAATGTGTGCAGGGGACACAGGATGGTTATAAAACCATCAGATCTAGTGAGATGTATTCACTATCATGAGAACAGCACAGGAGAAACCCGCCCTCATGATTCAATTACCTCTAACTGGGTTTTTCCCATGACATGTGAGGATAATGGGGACTACAATTCAAGATGAGATTTGGTTGGGGCCCAGCCAAACTGCATCATTCTTCTTCAGACCACCTTATTTCAGAACTCTAATCATGAAGCATGCTAGACAAGGTGGAAGATTCTTTTAAGGAATTTACTTAGCCAGATTAAAATAGCTTCCATTAAAAAAATGTAAATGCTTTCTACATATTTCTTAATATGCTTATATTACAGTATTTATTTTTATTTTTCTGCCCAATTTTATAGATTGTTGCTCAACATAGGTGAGATCTGTGCTTAGTGAAGATGCTAGCACAGAGGTCTTTAATAAAAGTTTGTTGATGAGAGAATGAGAAAGAGATGAGAACTAATTTGGCTTTTAATCACTATGTGGACCTCTGAATAAGCCCTCTAACTCACCAAATGCAGGAAGCACATAGATATATAACTTAATTAGCTAAGTCCTATAAAGGCATATAAAATCACTTGGCAAGGTGCCTAGCACATCATAAGCACTCTATAAATACTAGTTATTATTATTAATAAAAAAAAAATCTGTCTCCATATCGTCAGAAGCCAGAGCACCCAGCACTGGAGGCTGGAGGCTGGGGGCTGTAGTGGCAGCAAATGGGTGGCAATTGTGACGCCAACACCCAGTGAAGGGGAGGGGCCCTCTGTCGTCTGGTTTTTCCAATTGAAAACATGCTTGGAGTACCCCTCCAGCCAACCTTTTTTTCATCTGCAGATATATTATTGAAAACTGTAGCTCAGCCTTGTCAGTCCAAATTATATTAGGAGGATTAGGAGATGTTCTGCAAGGAGAAAACAGAATTTGGCAATTTGATTTCAGGAAGACTTGAAAGGTCAGAGATAAAAGGCCAAGGTGGATTTAAAAAAGGGCTTTGAGCTTCTGCAGTGAGGAACAGCAATTCAGAGCAAGAATGACAGTTATGGAAGTTTAGGTGTAATGTCTTCAGTAAGTATCATCAAGCATGGTAGACATTTATTTGTTTATTTGAGGACGTGGGAGATACACTGAACTGTCTAAAAGGAATGCGGTTTGTTAATTTTGCTTTTCTCATATGATTTTTAGTTAAAATAGTATCTCTGGCTCATCAAAACATTTTTCCTTATTTAGGAAAGCCAAAAGATTATTTTAATTCTGCCTTAGTGTTTCTTATTATTTTTGTCAACTTTTATCCAAAGTTCCTTTTAAAACAGTGCTAAAGTGTTCACGCTTTAAATAAAATCTGTTCCCTTCTTGTAAACAATTGACAATTATGTAAGAATCTAATGAAATAAATACACATGTGAGGTTTTTCAGAGTACGTCTGTATAGTCACTTGTTTTAGTACTAGTTTTCATGTCATGCTTCTTGTTGGTTGTTTGCAGATGAAAGTTGTTGCTGTTGTTTTGTAAACCAGCTATAATTCTGAATAAGTAGACATTTGAACCTGAAATATAACCATGTATTCTTTGCTTACTAAGTGATTAATATTATGGATTTGGTGTCTGACCTCAAATGAATTACTCAACATCCCAGCTGCAATTTTATCTATAAAATGAAAATAATAGTATTCTGCTTATAGGGTTCTTGTGAGGATTAAATGAGAAAATAAATGTATTGAACATAGGAAGTAGTACATACTAAATGCTCAACAAACTGCATTTAAAAAATTATGTAAGTGTGTGAATTTGAGAGACAGTCTAGCAGGCGTTGTTTTCTTGACAGATGTTTATATGACTGTGCAGGAAGATTGTAAACATCTGTGCTTTGGTTACCATTTCCCTGATTCATTTAACCATGTGGATTTTGTCAACTATTTTAAACTAATCAGACACAGACATTGCCATTTACACCACACAGATGGTTTCTTCAAATCATTAGCAATGCCTGGGTGGGGCATCCCCTGAGACTGGGAAACTGCAAAAATTAACAGGCACGGAAATTTGAGCTTTGAATTTTGAGTGTTTTGGAGGGCTTCTAAATGCCTGTCTGCCTTAGTTCTGATGCTGAAAAAGTTTATCTTTCAAAATATATTTTCTTAGATAGTACCATCAGGACTTCCTGACTCATTAGAAGGTCTGAGGCTGTGATAGACAAAAAGCAAGTGGAAAAGGTTCAGAGACTTAAAAAGCACAATTTAACACCTGCTCCAATATTCATTTTTATTATCAGAACATTAAGCAATGTAAAGGTAAAAGAGCAGATTTTTTTTGAAATAGCCTTTTTACAAAAGTATTACATACCCATTGTAGACAATTCAGAAAACACACAGAACAGAAACACATTTTCCAATAGTCCTTCTACCCAAAGAGAATTACCTTTGACATTTTGATTACATCTTTCATTTTGATTACTTTTGTACATATGCACATACACATATGCATATACTTTAGATGCATATGTACATATAGGTGTATTTTTAAAAAATGGAATCACATTTCACAGTGTTTTGTAATCCACTTTTTATACTTAGGTATTCCTAAAAAAATTTTACATAATATTTACGTCATTTTATAAGATTCTTTAGCAGGTAAACAATCCACTGCAAAAATAAAATGTTATTTATTCTACCAATCTCTTAATTGTTGAGTTAGTTTGCTTTTAATCTTGTTAGGAAATGACTGGTAAATAGTCGTTAGCTAAAAAGGGAAAAATTTGAAAGACATTGGGTGGGCATCACATCTGAATTCTCTATTCTGAAAAGATTTTTCCTGCAGAATAATTAAATTTGAAATAACTTAGTATTAGAAAACAACCTAAGGAAATAAAAAAAGTTTTTAAGGCAAAATACATGAAAACCAGAAGCTACAACCTTCACTGAATAGAGGGAGTAGGCAATACGGATGCATACGGAGTCTCTCAGTAGTGACAATTCTCGCCTTGCACAGTCACATGGGCTATAAAAATGACCTTGTAAACAGAAACTTTGCAAAGTGGTGCTCGTAGCTAATGGGAAAAGGTGATTGTTCTGCGACTTTTAAAAATTTCTGTCAAACATTAAAAACTCTCTTACTGTTTGTTATAAATGTACTGTATAGGAAAATAAAAAGGAATAACTAATAGTACACTAAGTTAAAACATTACTAACATTGGTAATTAAATGTTTATTTCTTTGTGAAAAACTGATCAAAAATAGTTTGAGCAGTGCTTGCCTTCTTCTTTTTGAGTATAACTTGTGATATACGCAAGGCACATTTTGTATGCCTTAGCAAGTTTGGATCACATTTTGACATTGTATCCTTGGTGCTATCAGGGTTGTGAATTATCTCTGCTAGTGCCTTTAACATGAAGTTATTTTTGCAAGCATATGGCATTTCCTCTGGGACACCTTCATCTTGTTCATTAGAATCACTTTTCTCATTCATGTCTATACGTTTTCTGTCTCTAAGCACTTCTGACCGTATGTCTAGAGTCAGAAGAGTCTCTCTTACAACAGCTGTGTCAAAATGCCCACCATCAGCGATTTCTTCTATAACTCCATGAATGTTTGATTTGGATTCCATTTCTGTCATTACTACTTTTCATTTCTTTGCTGTACTTTCATCTTTGTTGACAAATCCCTTTTTTGGATTATCAGTTTTTGTAAAATGTCATACAGGTTCATCATGGGGAGACGAGGAGGCAACACAGTCACATGCTTAGCTGTCTGTGTATGAACTGAATAGAAAATGTGAAGTGATGTATGACCAGCAGGCTTTGTAAAAGGTGACGTGATTGGTCACTGATCAGAATATGTATCTGTTATTTATGCAATGACTTGTAGACTAACAAGGCAGCGGTGAACTTTGTGCCTTATGCAATTACTCACAGTTAATATACTGTGGTAATGGAAATGTGAACCATGTTGCTGGGGACCAGTCTTATTTAACAAAACCATGGTAATGAAAATTTCCATATTGGAGCTGTAAAAAGCAAGGTTGGCCTTTACATATTACATATAATGGATGAAAGGGATGTCTTCCCCAGTTGGTTTTTGTAGGCTCTAAATGGCAGCATCTCTCCTTATCCCAAGCTACCAGGGGAACAACATTGGCCTTATGGAATCTAAAGAATATGTTGGGTCTATGGCATTTCCCATAAAAGGGTCCTGAATCTTCCTGATGAGGTGATTCACTGAAATAGGACAAAATGTAGAAATCATATTTCTTATTGCTTCTCTGATGCTGCAGCATGGCTGAGTTCATTGAGGAATTGGGTCTAGCTGAGGGATCTGATTCGTTCCTCCCATTATTCCTTGGTAATTTTCCCTCTCCACCCTACCACCCCCTTCATAGCTAGTGGCAAAAAGAGGCTCATGTTCTGCAGGGCCAAGTCTCAGTGATAGTTCCTCCATGATCAATCTTTGAAGTCAAGTTTAGGTCAATGGTGTTTAACACAGAGTGGGGTTGAAGGTAAAAGAAGCCAAGAACATTGAGGAATTTGTGGCTCAGTCTATAAACAAAGAGGATTGATGTTGATTGAAGACAAAAGAGGATTCATTGGAAAGAAGGTGAAGTGGTCTTAGGAAAAAGGAGTTGAGGAAGCTAGAGAGATTCCTCACAGAGTTTGATATATTGTCCCAATTATCTTTGCACCACAGTGTCAGTTGCAACGGAAGACTATATAAATGTTTGTTAAATGAAACAAGAAGTAGTTTTATTGATAGATGGGAATCCACCACAAAGATAAATATTTTTAAATTAATGTTAATATTGGAGAAATAATATTTTTATAAAACCTAGATTAAATATGACTATATAGGGCACACAAGTAAAATGGGCCAAAGATGATAGTTAGGTACCAATATATTTAATGGAAAAATTTATTTTTTCTTTCTGTAGTTTGTGATTTGTGCTCCTCTTCACTCTCATGTAGTTTCTTGCTTTAGGCTTTCCATTGGCTTCCATTGAACAAAGAATAAAATCTAAAATGTTTTCAGTGGTTCACAAGGCCTGTGCAGTCTGGTTCCTAACAAATTTTCTGATGCTAACTCTTACTCCTCATCCTTTACCAATCTCCCCCAACCCTCAGATATGTTTTAGTTACATGGATCTTTTATTCTGTTCCATAAACATGCCAGGTTCATTCTAGTCTCAGGGTCTGTGCTTTCACTATTGCCTCTGCTAGGCAAGTCCTGTCTGTAAATCTTCACATAGAAAACCCTCAGCAAAGTGCCTAACATATGGAAAAAGTCAATAAGTGTTACTAATTACAATACTCTTCTTTAGATGTTCTTCTATTCTTAGAATGCCTGATTGTTCTGGATTTTCTTATTCACTTTTGCTTGTTTTCAAGGCAAAGAATGAATAATAGTAACCCTTTCTATGGGAGAAAAGATGGCAGGTATGTCTACATCAGTCAGGATGAACTGCTTATGCTACAGTTACAAACAGTCGCACAAATCTCAGTGACTTAAATCAAGAAAGGTGATTTTTTTTTTTACCTCATGCTACATGTCCAGTGTGGACTGGCAAGACAGTTCAACTTGTTGTGGAGACACACTAACATTTTATGATAATACCAACTGAACATGAGGTTTCAGAGTTTGCCATGTCAGAAGAAGGTAAGAATACAGAGTAGAGCATTGTCAACTAAATGGTTTATTCCACAAGTTATTGTGGAATAAACAATATTTTGTTTAGCTTTTATTTACCCTAAGTTATTGCTTAGGTTTTATTTACCCTAAGTCTAGATCTGCTATCTCCTACGCACATTCTCATTTTATGGCAGGGAATAAGTTTTTAAATTGGGGCTTTCAAAATAATTTGGAGGTGCTTTCAACAATTCAGATTCCTGGGTCCCGTCCTCTGAGATTCTGATTCTAGGTTGGGGAATGGTAATTGAGATATTGGTATTAATTCTAGTGACTCAGTTGTAGGTGATTTGAAAGCCATACTTAGAAAACAACTATAGTGACTAGAACTATGGTTGGCCTATAGTAAGAGCTTAGTAAATATTTTTGATTGACTTTAAAATAAGGGTTTTCTTATGAATAAAGAATCAGTAATTTAGATAAAATTTGCATAAGCTGAATTGTATTAGAATGAGAAGCAAGGCTAAGTGTTTTATTCCTTTACTCTAAAATAACTTCTACTTTTTGGGAGGAGGTAATGCTGGTACTATCTTTCTTTCACTTTGTGCAGGTTACTAGGTTGATCCACACAGTAGCCACGCTACATCTTATCTCTTGATCAGGAAGAAGACAGGAGTCTCAGGATATTAGAAAAAAAGAAGTGAATGAATCCTTTGATTTATCCCATATGAAATAAACTATGAAGAAAGCAAATCTAATCTCACGTAATTAGGAGTTATTTTAATTGCAAGAACCACAGGCCACATTTCTTTGACAATGACAGATAATGGCCTTTTAAAAATCTTGCATTGAAAAATCTATTGGCAAATAACTTTTAAACCTCAACTAACTGGCAACTAAGCTCTTTGTCACTTATCTCTGCAGTATTTTCACACTCTGATCACAGAATAACAAGACTAGGAGTAATGATCATAATGGCGTCATCATAAAAACAGAACCATAAATGTGTACTTTAAGTGAAGTTAATGATCCATTATGATAGATTACCCATCCTCTTGAAAAGCTCAACTATTTTAAAACCAGTTCTGTTGAATTTTTAATATTCAGGCTATTCCCTGAGAGGGAGCTTTGGGCTGTAGGTCTCCATGGGTATGTATTCACAAGCATTGCGTTTGGGTTCATTAAATCTGAAGGCTTCTAAAGTATTGAAACTTTCATGCAAAGCATGCAAAAAAAAAAAAGGAAAATCCACTACCAACTAGAAACTGGTGCTTAAAATATCCATTGTTGTTTTAAAAATTAATTTGAAGGAGTTTATATTTTCATAATTGCTGTGAGGTCTTGCCTTAATAGTAACACTGTTTTTTCTCTTCTAAGCAAGTTAGATAATGTTAGACTATTCTTATTGGTATGAATATAGACACTCATATATGAGAGAGTAGGCTAAAGGGAAGATGACAAGAGAAAATTTGCTCAGTTACTGTCTTGCTGAAAATACTGGGTGTGTCTTTAATATATATATTCTCACCTGTCGATCTAAGTGTCTTGACTGGAAAGTGAATAGTCTATAATAGGTAATTTTGCCTTTTGCCTGGATGTTGATCAGGTTTAGCTGATACTTCTCTAATAGGTGATAATAAACTAAAAGGCTCAAATAAATGCAAAAAATCACATCCACTAAGTCTTATTTCCTGTTAATGTAAGAAAGTTTATGTCTTTCCTTGCTTACATGTAAGAAGACAGTGTGCACACGTGGTCCCCTCTTCTGTAGATTTCTGTGTAGTGTTCTTGCAATACCAGTCATGAGCATACATAGTGAGGAGTTTGCTTGTGATGTCTTTGTTAATAGGCTGGACTTCACGATATTGCTGTAAAGCAGAGAAGGGGTTAAAACTGGGAGCCAGAAGTTCTATGTCATTTATTTAGCTTTGGACTTTTTTTTTTTTTTAATGCAGATGCAGGGTTGAGCTAATCATATTCCTTAGCTCATGGCTCCTTATCACTACTGGTCCTGGGGAAGCCTCTCTTTTATTTCTTCATCCTATTTTGTCCCATTTCTCATATCTATTTCCTTGTTCCTCCAGAAAATAACCTAATGTGCTTGTTATGTATCATTGTGTTTGTATGTGTTCTTGTGAAATGTGTATTGCTGTTTTATGCACTTGCATTTTCAATTTTTATAAATGGGGCTAGGTTATAAATCTCACTCTGATTTTCTTTGTTTCCCTCAGATACTATTTATGTTGCTGTATGTATTACTGCTGTTCCAGGCTTGTCATTGCTGTATCATTTATTAGGATCTGTGTGGTATTTACACTCTGTTTTTAAATTAAATTAAATTACATTTTATAGAGACAGGATATTGCTGTGTTGCTTCGGGTAGTCTTGAACTCCTAACCATAAGCATTCCTCCCACCTCAGCCTCCCAAGTAGCTGGGACTACAGGCCTATACCACTGCACCTGGCTTCACATACTCTTTTAAAAAAACATAATTTTGATGGGCTTTTCTCATAATTTATTATTAATTTGTACATTCCCCATCCCATCTTTCTAATAATCAAATATGTTTTATAAATGAAGAACCAAATATACCAGGTTGAGGGCAAACAGTGGCATTTAATAACATTTTCCAGTGTGGCTCTGAAATGGCACAGGGCTATCACAACTTTTTGACCAAGTAGAAGACTTCTCTTACTAGGCAAAGACCTAGTATACATGGAGTACTCCATACTACTCTTCCAGTCTTGCCATACTTTGATTTTACATATAGCCTACTTGATATGATGAGGCTATCCTTCACAAAGCTCATTTTCATTGAAATGTAGAAGCTTCTTGTGTAGATGTTGGATCAGGGATGTGTGGACAAATATATAAACTTTAAGTAACATAAAGCCAGAGAGTCCTGGAGTCAGGCCTGCATTTGACACTGGTTTGCTTAGTCACCATGCATGGTCATTAAATGACTTTATCTTTTATTCTTCACAGATCTCAGATAATAACCCAGGATATTTTGAGTTTCTTAAGAAAAAGTGATTATTATTATTAAGTAGTACCATTTCCTTTTCTCTTTAAGATTTTTGATTACTAATGAGAACTATGAATCAGACTGAGGAGGACCTGATCCTGAGCGCAGTAGGCATTTTCTTCGTTCTCTGGGACTGGGCCAGGAGGCCGTGTGCCTAATCTGCTCCAAAATCATTCCTTTCTGTCTTTCACTGAAGCCCGAACATACTCCAGGAATTAGGTACTAATTAATGTCAACACATTACAAATGAAGAAAGAAGGGAAATTGCTTGGACTAATTCTTGAGAAAATCCTCGGAAATTTGTTTCAGTTAAAGTTAATGTGTGTCTCAGGCAGCACTGAACCAAACGTAAAATGCTGCTCATGTGGGTGAATGACCTGGAGGTGACCCTTTTGAGAGTCTTAACCAGCATTTGTTTCAATATCCTGTCTATTTTGTCATGATGCTGCTTACAGAATTGATGATTGGTGGGATCAGAGAGTGCAAGAATCAGACTATGGCTTCATTAGCTCTAAGTTCTACAGGGCCTACACAAGATTTTAGGACATATTTTTCAAAATGACACTTTTCTTATTTTCATTCATTGCTGCTTTATGGATGTTAATGAACAGCTTTTTAAAGAGTGAAACAAATAGATTGTTACATGGATTTTAGGATATCTTCATCTTTTAATCAGAGGAAGATTTTAGATCATGTTTTTATATTTATAAAATCAACAACTGAAGGTTAAAACCCAAAGAATCATTTTGAATGGCCATGATAATAAATATACTAATGTGTCATGTTTGATCTAAAGTTATGAGAATGAGTCCAATACATGGGATGCCAATCAGGGGTGAGACTGTATTGAGGAATGGCAGGCTCATTTTGCAGAAAAATTAGTTGAAGCTACAGTAAGCCACAATGGAGTTCAATTTTGTGCTCATTGTTCTTTAGGTTTCCTTATTATGTTTTTCCACTTTATGAATGCCCTTGATGTGCACTTTACTAAACTGCACCTGAATAATAATATTTGGGCTTGGGCAGGTAAGCACCCTGCTTACTTTGCTCAGGCCTCCAACTAACTAGAGAAGATGCTGTACTGTCTAAGTTCTCTGTCTCTAATACTTAGCACTGCACCTGACACACAGGATGGGCCTAAATTGTTGAATAAATGAGGACTGCAGAATAATGGAGACACCCCTATAATGCCACATCAAGTTTTGACCATAGTAGTAAACAATTGGAGAACCCATTTTGGTATGTAGATTTTAGTTAAAAAACCCTTGATTCCAGTCCCAACATTATCTGATCATGAATTAGTTGCCCCCTTTAAATCTCAATTTCTTCATCTGTGAATTAGAGTTATTAATAGATTGATGGAGAAAAAGGAAGAAGACTATGACAAAGACTTGTTTGACCACATCAACCCCAGTGATTTTGCTGAAATACTGCCTGGAAGCTAAACATTGGGTACACATGGACATACAGAGGGAAATAATAGACCTTGGAGACTTCAAAAGAGGGGAGTGTAGGAAGGAGTGAGGTTGAAAAATTACCGATGGAGTATTATGTTCACTATTCAGGTGAGGGGCTCACTAGAAATAAAAAGTCCTAGAAAAATTGGCTTTGACTTCTAATTAAATGCCACCTTGATTGTTCTCTAACAAGTTTATTTTTTCTAAATCTTAATGTGTTGGCTGGAATAAAAGGATTGAGAAGCATACATTTTCCCTCTGTTTTCCCAAGCATCCAGCATGGATTACACTTTCTCATTTAAGAATGATGCCATAACCTTATAAGTTTTCTTATAGAGCATGCTTACAAGTGAAAGACGTATATTAGACATGATATATTAGCTCTCTCTGTGGATGAGTAAAAAAGGGCTAAAAGGGAGTAAACACATAGAGTAGAGGGACCTTGTTCAGATGACTGGTGATCAAGAGCTTTGAATTGAATATGATTAACTCTTCGTACCTGGGGTCCAATAGAAACCCACTATCACCACCACCAAAACAACAATAAAACTGAAATACACTGTGTGATGATGCTAGTTTTTTATGGAAATGTGTTTCATTTTATACACTGCAAAATGATGCTTCAGGCTCTGAATTGCCTTGGATTCTTATGTCCTGGTGTAAGTGTGAGGTGTGTGTGCATGTGTAGTGTTTGTGTATGCACATGCATGTGCATAGATAGCTATTCTAACATGATTAATACGTGTCTTTCCTTACACCAAAAGAAAAGAAGAATAAAGACACCTGCACTCATATGTTTATCACAGCAATATTCACAATAGCACAGTTGTGGAATCAACCTAAGCGTCCATCAGTGGATGACTGGATAAAGAAAATGTAGTTTTTGTATACCATGAAATACTACACAGCCATGAAAAGCGTGAAATCATTTCTTCTGCAGCAACATGGATGGAGTCAGAGACCATTATCCTAAGTAAAATAACTCAGAAACAGAAAATTAAATACTGCCTGGACACTAAACAATAGGCACACATGGACATAGAAAGGGAAGTAACAGACATTGGGAATTTTAAAAGGGGGAAGGATAGAGAGGGATAAGGGTTGAAAAATTACCAATGAGGTATTATGTTCACTATTTAGGTGAAGGGCATACTAGGAGCCCAAACCTCACCATTACAAAACATATCCATGTAACAAGCCTGTAAATGTACCCCTGAGTCTATAAAAATAAAAAATGCTGCTGCAGCAAAAAACACAATAATGTGTACTCCATTAAAATACAATTAGATAAGCAGTTGTTATAAGCTTGAAAAGTCTACCTCTTTTACCAGGGTGAAAAAGTTGGAATCCATGCATAGATAATACAAAGGGAAGGATATAGGAATTTGTATGAAATGTAAGACAAAGGAAGATAAAACACTATTTTTCACAAAGCAATGTATAGAGCGCTCAATCGGAAATATGGATCATTGGTTTAAAAATCAGAAGATTTAGGTTATGTCGATCTGGCTGTCTCACTTACTCTATCAAAGGAATGGAGCAAGCAAATACAGTGTTTACTTCCCATGGAATAACGAGATTGTGGTCACAAAGAGATATTAAATATTGGACTATATTTACTATGTTTGATATTGTTGACCATTTATTTCATGTTCAATCAGTTTAAGGTACTCCCAGAAATAGGCATGGAGGTATGCATGTTTTGGTGGATGCACACACTCAGCCTCTCTGCACTATTACACTATCAAGTTTCCCTCTCCATCCATTGGCTTACTCGGAGATTCAAAAGTTTAGAAAATTTATCTCAAAGGATTATGCCGAAGGCTATGTTATGAGCTCACAAATAAAATGAGGCTGAGCCTGATCTGTGCCTTTTTGGCACTACGCAGCAGTTGCTTGTCATCCACTTTCACCTTAGTGTTTTCTCATTAATTGCATTTCTTTTCTGACCCTTTCCTCATAAGAGACCCAGACAAGGAGAGAAGGGAAAGGGTAAGAGGTTTAAGTGTGGGGGAAGAAGGCCATTGTGACATTATTAAGGCCACAGCCAGATCACATCACTTGCAGGCTGGTGGACAAGTGGTATGGAGAAGGCACAACTGCCCTACCAAAGTTAGAACTCACAAGCCTGCTTTACTCCTGTGTATATAGCCGTGTGCCAACTGAACATTGGAGAGTCTTGCCTAATTGCATATTTTTGGCTCAATTCTACTGAGTTAGGTATTTGCGGAAGAAAGAGATCCCTTCATATGCAGCCTTCAGTGTGGAAAATGAGAAATCAGACAGCAGCAATGAAACTTACAAATTCAAGGAGACTTTTTCATGAGTAAGATTCAGGATATTGAAGATAATTCAATCAGTTCAGAATGGAAGAAATAAGTACATTCTTACACCCTTGTAAGAGTGTGTCCTCATTACACTCAACAGTGTGTCCTTATTCAATATAAGAATAAAAGCTTAGATCTAGATTTTTAAAAAGTATTTTTATTGTTTATAATACAGAGCTAGATGTAACAGTTGAAATTATTGAATAAGTTTCTTAGCAAAATATGAGCATGGAAGATTCCATAAACAGTTCCACTTAAAGAAATGTTGTCCAGGGACTATAAATTGATACACAATAAACTTTCTTAAAGTTAATATGAAAATAGATATTAAAAGCTTTATTTATTTATTTATTTTGCCCTGGACACACATTCTATTTCTAAAAAATTATTCTAAAAAATTAAGGTTGGTACAATGCAGGCTTTTCTATAATAGAAAAACATTTAAAGTCCTCAAACAGGAGAGTAGTTATGAAAATTATTTTCACTTCCACACAATGAAAATACATGACCTTAATCAATCATGTTATAAAAAATATTTATTGTGGTGGAAGAATGATCAAAAATATTAACTTTGAAATAAATGGCCTATATAACTGTTTGAATAACATGTCAATTTTGTAAAATAGAAATGTGGAAATGCCAATAAGGGCTAGGAAAGACATTCAGCAAAATGTAAAATCTACTTTTCTTTTCATGCCTTTTTATATTTTCTAAGTTTTTTCTTTGGATACCTTCTTATGTGAATAAATATAATCACACAAATGCTACTAACAAAAGACTCATTAATGTGTAAAAGCCTGTCTGTCTAGGAGCCCAAAGATTTGGTCAAATTCAGATGTGCTCCATGTGATATGTCATTGGCATGGAGACAGGTGCATTCAATGAACAGATGCTCACATGTCTCAGGCCTGCACTGCTCGGGGATTATGTATGTAAAATGATGGATTAGAATTGACTACAATCATAAGGAAAAATGGTCCTCCTCAGATTTGCAATCTTGTCTGTCACTCATTATCTGGTGCTCACATATAACATAAACGGCCACAAACAATAAATCCATGAAATGAAAGGCACCATTACATTGCTGATAATGAGGAGAGGGGTCTGAGTTTAAACTGGCAATCCTACCTTGTATTTCCTGATTCTGATGCAATTGAACCCTCAACTTTCTCATATTAAAAAGGTTTACATAACATATTTCTAGATACGTACAGAAGCATACGATAAAACAATGTTTTATGGCTAGAGTAAGTAAGCAGCTGGATATCATGTTGTTTGATTAGTACAGAAGAGTGGAAGTTCAAACATAAACTGAAATGACTACCTCTTTGTTTAGCTATCATAGACTGTTTCTTTATCACAGTCATAGGCAATAACAAACACAGCACCAAACTCTATTATCATAAGCATTGCTCCAATTCATAATCCCTATATGGCTATTTCTTTAGAATGAAGGTAAGAGGAACAGCTTCCTACAATCTACTTTCTGTTATATTGTACAGGGGTTGTTAAAGGCAGATTCAAAATAAATATTCAAAGGCATACTCATGGACAAAAGTTCTCCACGTACTCTCATTTGGGTCATGAGGATGTATAATCTCAGACAAATCTGCATCTTCCCACGCCTTAATAAACAGTCCTTAAAACTAGAGTTTACAAATGGCATGCATTTCTTGTATGTTGCCTTATGTTTGGAAATAATAAAGTAAATTCAACCCATTTAATGAAAAAGTTCAAAATAATAGAGTTTGGGTATAATTTTTTAAATGTAAAATGAAAGAAAAACATGTCTTTATAAAACAATTTTTATTCTTTTATTACTTGAGAGAAACATTTTGCCACTGTTCATAAGACTACTTCTACTTTTATGAAAATAGCCAGTCATGACAGGGTGCTTCCAATAAAGAAATTAAGAGAGTCAAATAAGAACCCTAATGAAATGGGGGAATGTTGAGATTTCAGACTTCTTTTCATCACATCTCTGATTTCACACAATAAAAAACATGACTCTGTTCTAGTTAAATATCCTAGTATCAGTTGTAAAATATCAGATAATGGCTGGTAAGGTAAAGTGTTATCAGATTACCAAACACTTGCCATGTGTGTTTGACTGACAATTTTACGGCAGACGTACTGAAATATATTTTGCTTAGCAACTAATGTTAAGAAGAAAACTTTCTGAATATGTCATGGTTGTGAAAAAAGGTACAGGGAATCTGGAAAAAATTTTACTCTGAAAGAACAACAAAAGTGGGCTTCAAATGAATAACTTGAATGTAAAGTATGCTATTTCATCTATTAATAAAAGCAAACAAAATTTTATAGTTCTAAACAGTTGTGTTGATCCCAACAAAAATGTTGCTTTCAGTTACTAGGGATAACTCAATCAACTAATTGAGTTAGAATAATTTTTCTTTAAAGATTGTTATTTAAGTCTAAAAACACTTTTATTATCACTATAGCATTCTGTTCTATTTTGATTTATCTGTACTAGTGATGGAGAAACTGGTTTCCAGCTTCATCCATTTCCCTCAAAGGACATGAACTCATCCTTTTTTCTGACTGCATAGTATTGCATGGTGTATATGTGCCACATTTTCTTTATCCAGTCTATCATTGATGGGCATTTGGGTTGGTTCCAAGTCTTGTGCTGCAATAAGCATATGTGTGCATGTGTCTTCACAGTAGAATGATTTATAATCCTTTGGGTATATACCCGGTAATGGGATTGCTGGGTCAAATGGTATTTCTAGTTCTACATCCTTGAGGAATCTCCACACTGTCTTCCACAGTGGTTAAACTAATTTACATTCCCACCAACAGTGTAAAAGCGTTCCTATTCCTGCATATCCTCTCCAGCATCCGTTGTTTCCTGACTTTTTAATGATCACCATTCTAACTGGCATGAGATGGTATCTCATTGTGGTTTCGATTTGAAATTCTCTAATGATCAGTGATGATGAGCTTTTTTTCTTGTTTGTTGGCCACATAAATGTCTTCTTTTGAGAAGTGGCTGTTCCTATCCTTCACCCACTTTTTGATGGAGTTGTTTGTTTTTTTCTTGTAAATTTGTTTAAGTTCCTGTAAAGTCTGAATATTAGCCCTTTGTCAGATGGAAAGATTGCAAAAATTTTCTCCCATTCTGTAGGTTGCCTGTTCACTCTGATGATAGTTTCTTTTGCTGTGCAGAATCTCTTTAGTTTGATTAGATTCCATTTGTCAGTTTTGACTTTTGTTGCCCTTCCTTTGGTGTTTTAGTCATGAAGTCTTTGCCCATGCCTATATACTGAATGGTATTCTCAGCAAACTAACACAGAACAGAAAACCAAACACCGAATGTTCTCTCTCATAAGTGGGAGCTGAACAGAGAAAACACATGGACACAGGGAGGGGAATATTACCCACTGGGGCCTGTCAAGGGGTGGGGTGCTAGGGGAGGGATAGCGTTAGGAGAAAGACTTAATGTAGATGACGGGTTGGTGGGTGCAGCAAACCAACATGGCATGTGTATACCTATGTAACAAACCTGCATGTTCTGCACATGTATCCCAGAACTTAAAGTATAATAATAAAAAAAGACCAAAAAAAAAAACTGGCTTACACAATCTTTTGAAATCTTTATTCAAACATGAACTGCAGGAAAGAGTTAAGAAACATGGGAAATTATTTTATCTTTTTCAATCTTGCAGAAATTGTATTTTAGACTTTTTAATAAATACAACAAATAATGACCATGTCTTGGAATTAACAAAACAGAGGAAATTGGTATTTTTCATGATAAACTCTAAGATGTACTCAAAACCCGAGTTAGGACAGTGACAGTGTAATTCCCAGGTGTTGGTTGGGAAAGGTTCCTTCAGCTAAGAATTAAGTTTATTTTTAAATGTTTTACCCAAATATACATTCTCAGGCCTAATTTTCACATCTATTCTTTTGCTTCTGATTGGCTCTGACAACAATAGACTTTAATAAGAAAAAGGTTTTTTTTTTGTTTAAACTATTTAAATTAAACCATAATGTGGTATAGAAATATAAAAACCTATCTTTTTTGTTTGAAAAGTACTAGAAAAATGTCTTTTTGTCATTTAAACAACCTTGTAGATCAAGTGACTATATTTCAAGTTAATCACCAATGAATAAAAACGCATTACAATTTTGAGGTGTTTTTTTCCCTGTTAGTTTCTACCTAACATTTTGCAGATTTTTTCCCCTAAAGATATGCAGCTTTGACTCACATACAGTTATCAGCCTGGCATAGGAGCTCCCAAAGAATGATGCATTCATTTAGCGGCCTCTGTCTTCTTTCTAAGCAACCTAAGAGGAACAATTGTTTAGTCTCTTTTCTATGCTATTCTTTGACTCAGTGGGAATAAACTGGCCTCTGGACCTCTCTTCCTGGCCTGCCTCTTTCTAACCTTCGCAGTTCAGTGTGAGGAGCACAGAGAGATTGATGAGCCTGGGGTACACCTTCTTCCACTCAGCAGTGCACAGCTGGGAAGGAAGGCAGAGAAGTTCTGCTCACAGACCACACAAAGTACTCCCCACCAGGCCACAGCTGTGACCAGCCAACAATTCTTCCCCTGACACCTAAGACCCATATTTCATAGTCTAAGAATAGATGTGCTTACACTGATCAAGAGTGTAGGAGGTTGACATGGCTACCCTCAGACGGCTGGGGCTCAGATGCATAAAGATGTCATGAGATCTGGTTTTAATTGAAATGCAAGCATTCACCATGTGGTATTTTATACACAGGGCCATTTTACCTTATATGGGTAATAGTATGTATTTTGGCAATGTCACAAAACAAAACAAAACAGTGAGTATGAGCTGGAATAAAAACTTATCAGGATCTGTAGAAAAGAATTATATCTAATAAAATATTATATAGACATGATATTCATATTTTTGACTATTATACAGATTTAACATGCCAGTGTAAAAAATTATTGTACGATTGATTGCTATTTTATCCATTTGTAGTGAGGTGATACTCCTAGAGCTAAATTTTCTTGTAACTGACATGTTAACAACTGAGAAATTTCGTGTTGGTATTTTTTTATTACCTTTTGGCACTAGGATTTCTTCTTTGAGAAAGTCGGAATAGTAAAACAAAACTGTTACAATATTTTTATTATCATAGTACCACAAAGTAAACATGGAGAACTGACTCACCGTCCAACTGATGTAGAAAGATCAAAGAAGACTCGTATCATATTTTAACCTTAAGTGAAGGCCTGTGTGGAGATAAAAATTAGAACATCAGATCAATCCTAAAATACAACTTATTTAGTCTGTTTCTCCCTTTCAAAGTTTAAAGTAGAAAGCTTTCATTGGCAAATTAGTCCAGATGTTGGCTTAGAATAAAATCCAACTTCCATTAGGAAATGATATTTGTTTTTAATTTCTAACAGATCTGTACCCTTTCTTGACAAAGTGTGAGACCTTCATATTTGCAAATGTGCTGCTAGTATATGGAGCAGGACCGAAACTTGACAGTTCTATTTTATGCAGCCTTTGTAGAAATGTTTTTTAGGTGAGCACATTGCAAGATAAAATGCAAATACAGTCTGGCTTTATTGTCAGTAGAGGAATAGTTGTGCCCTTGGATATAGCTAACGTCTGTGCCTTTGACAAGAGGAGAATCTATAGTTGATGCAGTGTCCTTCCTTGTCCTGCACAGATCAAATCTCACTTTGCTGTGGCCACCCACTTTGCCTAGACATAAAGTAGGCTGCATAAACAGAGAAGGTAAGCGATATGACAAATAATTATGTTACTAATCTGCATATTGCTGACTAATTGTTGAGTAATTAAAAGCTGTGTTCAGTGATCACTGTGATCTAAGTCTGAATAAACTTGATATTCAGCTTCTGGGCGGTTGTGAGAACATGTTCTAGATCACTCTCACACCAGATGTTGGGTTCTTCTCTGAGAGGCTTCATTGTTGACTCAACAGAATTCAGGTCATCTTCAGAAACCCTATGTCACCTGGATGACACCTATCAGTCTACATGAGGGTTGAGGGGGAAGGGGGATAGATCTATAATTGCTATCCCTAAAGAATTAATTATAGTCAGGCACGGGGGCTCATGCCTGTAATCCCAGCACTTTGGGAGACTGAAGCGGGCAGATCATGAGGTCAGGAGTTCGCGAACAGCCTGGTCAATATGGTGAAACCCCATCTCTACTAAAAAGTACAAAAATTAGCCAGGCATGGTGGCATGTGCCTGTAGTTCCAGCTACTTGGGAGGCTGAGGCAAGAGAATCACTGGAACCCGGGAGGCGGAGGTTGAAGTAAGCTGAGATCACGCCACTGCACTCCAGCCTGGGCAACAGAGCAAGACTCTGTCTCAAAAAAAAAAAAAGAAAAAGAAATTAATTATAAACTCTAAATGTTCTTTAAATTTTGCCACTGATATGACTTAGTTATAGTTGCTTTTGCCTCATTTGTCCAAGGAAGAGGCAAACAAAAACAAAAAACAAACCTTTAAGTGTAAGAACCTACCACAGGCTAGAGCAAAGAGGGTCACCTGGGGTAAAGAGGGCAGCAAAGCCCAGCTCCAGTCAAACCATCTTCCCTCATGGTTAGTGTCACTCTTTGGGACAGTGCTCCTTGCCCCATTTATCCTCTAATAGCCCTTAAACTTCAATACCATCTGCTTCCTCATGCTCACCCTGCTCTTAGGTACCTGGATTCTGTTTCTGAAACCTGGTCCTGTTCAATGACTTGATTCTTGTCTGCAGAATTCACTCTCATAGTCATCAATTCTTTGGCCTCAACTCCCTTCTGACCACTAGACTTCATCCTGGAATTCTGCCACTGGATCCTTTTCTGACCACTTTCTCTTGCAAGATTCATTCCTCATTGTCTGCCACCTAATCTAGGACTCAAAATACGGAGGTCAGTGCCTCCATGTGGAACTTTCATGCAGGTCCAGCTCTGGTCTGAGCCCTCAGTTGGGTGTTGATGTCAGGTTTGAAACCTTGCATGGGTCACACTGATTCAACAAAAGGAATCTGAGTAGATGGGTTGGGCTTCCAGCTGTAGGCCATGCTGGGAAGCTGTGGCTCTGGTGCTCCTGTAGTTATGTGAGTGTGAGTGTGTGAGTATGACATTGAAGGAGTGTGTAAGAGGGAGAATGAGTATGTATGACTATGGGTATGTTAGAGTGTGTGTGAGTTAGAGTGTGCAAGTAGGAAGTGAATACACCAAGAAAGCCTTTTGCTGGCAGCAAAGTCTGAGAGAAGTGGTAGACTAGAAGGATCATTAGACGGGAGGATAAGTGACCCAGGTTCTATTCCTGCTTCTGCTACCACTGAGCAGTGGGACTTAGAGCAAGCCACTTTTTGTTTCTTTGATCAGGATCTGAAAAGTCCTACAACTCAAGTTACTACAAAAAGTAATATAAAATTCCTGTCATGAATCCACTTAATCTGCCTAACTGTATTTTAGAAGTTGAACAGAGAGCTGGCTATTTTAGAGTAGAACATAGAGAGGAGGCTAATGTTGAGAAACTCAAAGACAAGCTCAAGTCCCCTTGTCACACACTTTCTGGATTACTGTTAAAATAGTACAGGAATGGAGACTGAACAAATACTGGCCCCACTCCGGGTTAAAAGAGGACTTCTATGGTGATCACGTGATGTCAAAAGGAACGCAAACTCCCCAGTCTTCCTTTGTTGTCCCCTTGACCTGGAATGTCCCTCTCTTAAATTTTCCTGAAATGCAGACATAGGATTAAATCTATCTCCCTCTCTTCTTGACTTAAAAAGTACTTCAACTCTTTAATAAAAAGAGCGGGGTGAACAGGAGACATTGCATGCCATCTTAATTTGAAGGTATGCCGTCTTAATTTGAGAATTTATGGCCCTGAGTGGCCTCCATCAATTATAACGAAGAAAACAGGCTTGGCATACTTTTCTTCTTCCGTTGACTGTATTGATGGGGTTTACAAACATCCACATAGAAGGCAGGCCCAAGAAACAACAAACATTAAACAATCTTCTCTTTCTTGACTGCTAAAAGTAAATAGCAATTTAGTTGCAGTGCTGTCTGAAGACTCAAACCAAAACCAGAGGCAAATGTAAATGTCTCCTCTTTTAATAAGAAGTCATTAATAAGTTCATATATCTCCATTCTAACTCAGGTTGGCAATGGGATGATCAATTTAAAGCAACTTAGATGACAGAGAAGCAGATTTGAAAAGCAAATATACAGGAGAGTCATAACCTCCTGTCTCCATCAGTTGAAACTTAGACCATTAAAGCAAGAAGGGATTCTCAAGAGGAAGAAGAATAAATATGAGGAAGATCTAGGAAACTGGGGCTTAAGGGGTTAAAATGACATTACAGGATCACCAACAGTTTTGGGCTATGATCTTCTGTCTCTCAGATTGAAACCTTTGCCACTATTGTCTGTTGTTTGTGATGTCATTATGCTTTAGAAAAGTCAAACATTTTCCCAGGATTAGTTTTTAAGTAGAAATTACTGTGGCAGTTCAACATTCCTTTTAAAAAGTTCCGTCCTTGGTTTGACATCTATGTTCCTTGCAGGATTTCCCACCTGTCCCTCTCCTCTCAACAACATGCTTTCCCAACAACAGAAGTGTACAGCTCCTGCCTTCCTTTTCCTCAGAGACTCCCTTTCCCCTGAACTTCTTCACTTTCTTCCTTGGTGTCTGGTTGTCCCCTTTTTCCTCTTCAGGCACATGGTAGCATTTCCAGTTCCTAAACTCTCCATGCACAGCTCAATTGTCCTGATTTCCAGAGAGTCATTTACATCTGTGGTTCCCAAAGTGTGGTCCCCAGACCAGCAGCACCACATCAGCTGGAAACTTGTTAGAAATTCAAATTCTCAGATCTCAGACCAGATCTACTGTACTGAAAACTCTGAGGATGAGGCTAGGTAGTCTGTTTCGGTAAGCTCTCCAGGTGATTCTAATCCCTGCTCTTGTCTGAGAACCACGGATCTATGTTATTTTCTGTTAGCATAAGCTCAAGCATGAGGGCTCTGTGTAGGACTCCTTGTGTTCAAATCCTACTTTCTGGCTGTGTACTTTGGATAAATTAGTTAACCTCTCTGTGCCTCATATTACCCATCTGTGAAATGAGGCTAATAATAGACTTTGCCTCAGAGATATGTTGTTGTGAGGATGCAATGATAACAGTTATGTATGTGATGTACTTAGCACAGAGCAAAGCCTAGGAAATACTAAAAAATATTAGCACTTGTTCTTTTATAAGATACTTCTGCTCACAGAATATGAAATGTAAGTTACTTTCCTTTCCCTACCATACCTTCATGAAACTTGTAAACAAATATTAATCAATAGTGATACCGTGTTACTTAAGATATAAATTGTGTTCTGAATCAGGTTCTGATGTTATCAGTTTCTATGAAATTACATTCATGTTTGCAAGTAAATAGTTATATGAATATTTAATTTGAATACTTCAACAGCCAAAAAAAAAAAAAATGATGACACAAAAATTTGAAAGAATCAGCTTAGAGAAAGCCATTTTATTGGCACATAGGAGTAAACTCAGAAACAGTTTCACAAGTTTGTTCTTGTAGGAGCTGATACCTTTAAAGGAAAACACATATATACAGTTTTTTTTTTTTTTTTTGGCTAATAATAAAACACTCTAGTCTTTTTCAGTCTAGGACAACTGTAAACTTGCCAGTGCAGAATGTCCTTGAGGTAAAAAAGCAAACTCAAGCATTGGAGTGGGACTCCACAAGCAACCCTTCAAATATGAATATACTTCATTTTTCTTTAAGTGATATAAATTCATATTAATTAATACTAAATATTCAGTCACAATTGCTGCTATTTTTGCAATTATCCTAAAGAATGAGTTCATACTTCACATATGAAATGATCCATATATATTTCAAAAAGTAAAGTTACAGAATTCCTTTATTAGACCATTTATATATAAGATCTCCTCACCCAATGCACCCAATGCTACAATGTAGTTCTTTCCCTTCCATGCAAATGTCAATCCTTTAAAATATCATATACTTTATTAAAAAATTTAAATACATTATTACTCTCACAATGAAGAGAGCCATTAATTAGCAGAGAACTTTCTAAGTAATATCCAAATTTTAAATTAGATATGATTTTCTAGATTGGTAATTGTGGTTAATAGATATTACAGTTTTAAAGCTTATGTTACCTGAAACATATGTACAGTGTATGGTTCTAGTGAAATGGCTCAGGCCTGTAGTAAAAATAAAAAGCCTGCCCAGAAAGAAACTTTTTAAAAGACAGGGCAAAAACTTTATGTACATAGCATTTTTTTTTTTTTTTTTTTTTTGTAAGTCAGTGGTAAAGTCCTCAGCTGTGAACATGTTGGACGTAAGGTTATGCAATTGTGGTTAAGGAAATACGGTGGTTGTTAATTTAATTCCTAGCTGACCCAATTTCCATTCATATAAAATATGCTTTGCAGCAGTCATCAGGAGACCACTTTGACTTTAGTTTAAATGGAATTTCCTTGCTTTTTATGACATTTCAAATTTTCACTAAAAGATAGAAGAATTTTGTTGAACTGTATGAAACACATGGTTTAATCAGGGAGAAAAATGTGTAGGTAAAGTTTTACACTGTATCAACAAATGTTGATATACAGCATCGTATGAGCAATTCTAGAAAAAGAAAAAACACATAGTGCAGTGGAATCCTTAGAAAAACAAGTCTAAAAATCAGACATGTGAATGGGAGTTGTTCCATTTGGAGGACATAATTATAAACACAGTTCTATGAGCTTTTTCTAAGGCATTATAATTCTGGCCCTAAACCATGCTGTTTATTGCTAGGAAGGAGAACTGGAAATCAGAAATCCTCACTCTGGTCCCAGGACACTTAACAAGATGTCGACAATTCTTGTGGCCTGGTATGCTTCAGTGGTGTTAATAGTTGTTAATTTTATTAGTAATCATCTTTGAATAAATAATCTATGTTTGAATTCCTATCGTGAAATAATTCCTTTTAAAAAATAACAGAAACCACTGTTAAGACTGAAACACAGAGGATAATGGAATCAAAAGAGCTAAAAGAGCTCTGCTATAAAAGAATAAATTTATAAAGACAAATAGTGCCAGACAGACTTGATAGCTTTTTCAATAGAATTAAAAACTTACTGAGCGCAATGAATGTACCTTAACACACATATATTTATATTTTTGTAACCCATTTGATACAGTATCTCAATAAATCTTATTTGCCAACCTAATTAGCATTGGCTTTGCTGTGTGCTCTGTCACATGGACTGAGAACTGGCTGGAGGACAAATCCTAATGACGCAGGGCAATGTGTTGACTATAGGGTCAGCGTGAGGTCTGGTTTTGTTTAATGTCTTTATTAACGATCAGGAAGAAAGAGCAAATAATTATTGAATGAAATAATATTTTAATGACAGGCACATGGACTGACTGGAGAGCACAATGAAGTAGAAATGTATAAGCACCAGTTCCAGGGTTGCTACTGATTTGAAGGAAGCCAGTCACTTGATTTTTCTGGATCTGTTTCCCCATGTGGGAAATGGAGATAATGGCATTCTTGTGAGAAAGCAAAGATAAGATTTTATGATTTCAAATAAAAAGTGTAATAATACCCACTCTGATAATATATGGCTCTTATCTACTGCTTACAATACCTGTGAGAGATCACTTTAATATGGCAGAACATAGGGTAGGGTCAGTGTCAGAAAGGAACAGAACAACATTGTCCAGGGACAACACATTTGGAGGACAAATGGCTAAACCACCCTGAGAAAGACTTTGCAAATAGATGGAGGCAACTTAGCGTAGGAAGCTGAATACCAGGAGAATCTTTTGTGGAAAACTAGATGGAAGAGTAAAGGATGATGTGGAAGAGGATAAAGCTGTCGTGCTGTGTTTGGGGATGGAGAAAGGACTCCAGGGAGACCTTCTTCATTTTACTACTTGTTTTTCTTCTGGTCTTCAGAAATTGCATACATAGAAGATGTGTGTATACCAAACTATTCTGTAATTGTTGTTTAGTTTTTATATCAGAAATTTAAGTTGTTTAAATGCAAAGGTAAAAGCCAGTCGTCTAATTTGGGTAAAGCCATACATTTGATGGTCTTGGAGGAGCCATCTCTAGCCTGATGTAGTTGCAGTGTTAATGACAGTTTTCTCAGTTTATACAGGGGCAACTAGCTGAGGTTCACGTGCTCATTTATAGAAACAAGCTAAAACTAATTTACAGACAGAATCTTTTTTTTTTTTCAGTCGAGAAGTAGGATTACCAAAGAGACTAGAATACTTGTGACAGCTGGAGAGCCTTTATCCTTTTTAGAAGGAAAGAATCTCAGGAACTGAATTAACATCAGAAAACAGTTCTTGCACTGTAAAGCAGAAAGCTCAAACTAACCTGATCCTGAGTATTTGCAGGGAGCTTATGACAAATATAGATCTGTGTCTCAGCTCAGAGCTATCAAAGAAGAACTTCCAAAAAAGCCAAAGTAATTGTGATGATCAGGCAAGTGTGAGAAACCCCAAGGTTGAGTAAAGGGAATTGGATTGTCTTAAAGGGTAGTCTCATCAATCCACCTTGCAGCCGTAGCTAATAAAGTGTATTCCTTCTAAGCTGATCCAGAATATTTATACTGACTTATGCAGAGAGGCTCCCCGCACCCAGCATAGCCCGGAAGATTGCATAGAAAATAGACTAGGTCTTGTTTTTTACCGTTTTTCTTACCAATTAGCAAAGGCTAAGGTTAGTACTTAGGAATCTCATTTTATAATTTCTAAGAGTACAGATTATTTTTCATCAGTTATTGATTTTCAATTTACTTATAATTTTTATCCTGTTTGTTTCCAAAAACCAATTTGAGGATTACATTTCAAATTGCCTTTCTAGTGAGGGTTGAGGAAAAGAAACTTTATGAATTCCTGCTGTGACTAGAGGGGTCCCATCAACATTCTTATGGAATTGAGACTAAAATTCACCCCTCTCTCCTGTAAGACATTGTTCTTTATACTATGCCATGAACACTACCTTTTTTTTTGTTGTTTGTTTTTGAAGACAGGTATAGCCATGCAAAATAAAGTCGAAATTTGAGGAAACATTTCCTGTATATTTGCAGAATTGTAAAAATGGCAGAAATGTTAGAGAAGGACTGAGTAGGCATTAGTGAGCAGATATAAAGATATTCTCATACATCTTTATGTCTTAGAGCCTCAGAAAAGAGCAATGACCTCTGCCTGACCAGGAATTACCTCTTTGCCAGGGCTGCAATCAGTTCAGCACAGTCCCTGTGCGTGGAAGGGACTATGAGGGTAATTATTTTCTCATAATATATGTTTTTGTTTCTACTTATTTAAAAGTCAAGCCATCTGTCTTAGTGTTTTCATGCTCCTATAACAATATACCTGAGACTGGATAATTTATACAGAACAGAAATTTATTTCTCACAGTCCTGGAGGCTGAAAGTCCATGATCAAGGTGTGGGCAGATTCAGTGTCTAATGAGGGCCTGGTCTCCGCTTCCAAGGTGGTTCCTTGCATGCTGTGTCCTCACATGGCGGAAGTGACAGAAGAGCAAAAGGAGCTTAGCTAGTTCCCTCCAACCCTTTTATAAGGTCACTAACCCCATTTATGAGGACTCCACCTCAAGGTTTAATCACCTTCTAAAGGCCCTACCTCTTAATAAACACTATCACATCAAGATTTAAAGTTTCAGTATATGAATTTTGGGGTAGCACATACATACTTTAAACAATAGCACCATCCTTTAATAAAACATGCATTTCTTAAAAAAAAATCTACTTAGAAAATAAACATGCTGAATATTCTCACATTCTAATTTTAGCTCTTCTGCTTTGCAGTGTGAATTGCTAGTAACTTCTGAGTCCTACTTTCATCATCTCTAAAATGAAAATATTACCCAGGATTTGTTGTAGAAAAAGGAGTTAATATGGTGCCTGGCACATGGTAGGTGCTAAATAAATGGAAACTATTATTATGATAGAAATAGTCTTATTTTTATTTAATATTTTTGTTTTTTTTTCCCACAGTCCTAAGGTTTATATTTTCTTCCTCTTTTTTTATTTTTTTTTTAAATTTTGAAACAGGGTTTTGTTCTGTTGCCCAGGTTGGGATGCTCACTGGCTGCATGGCTCACTGCAGCCTCGACCTCCCAGGCTCAATGATCCTCCCACTTCAGGCCCCTGGGTGGCTGGGACTATAGGCGTGCACCACCACACCCGGCTAATTTTTGTATTTTTGGTAGAGATGGGGTTTCCTCATGTTGCCCAGGCTTGTCTTGAACTCCTGAGCTCAAGTGGTCCACCCACCTTGGCCTCTCAAAGTCCTGAGACTACAGGAATGAGCCACCACATTCAAACTCCTTTCAAGTTTTAAAATGTTTTGATTTCTTTATTTTGGTTACTCAAGTTTTTTGTGACTTTAAAAAAAAAAAATCAAATGTGTTTAAGCTTTTTTTGTTTTAAAATTCTCATGGTAATCTCATTAGGCTTTAGAATATTTTATTAATTTCCTTTGAAATGTTATTTTATTATCCTACTTTAATTTTTATTTTCTGTCATTTCCTCTTCTATTTATGTATGCATATATACATGTATGAATTTATTTATTTGATTTTTTTTTGTAATAGAGGCTTACATGAAAGCAAGGATGCAGGAGTGGTGATAGATTATTCTTATCACAAAGGGGAGGTGGCAGCCTTTTTTCCAGCTCACTCCTGCTGTGCATAACAGAACTTCTAGTATGTGTAAGAAAAGAAACACAATCTTCTGAGGTTTAGGACAGTCGTGAGGTAATTCTTCCCATGATTAAAGTTTGCTTTATGCATAGGAAACATTTACTTTTACCACAACAGCATGGATTGACTCTGTGTCCCCACCCAAATCTCATCTTGAAGTACTGCCATAATTCCCACGTGTTGTGGGAGGGACCCAGTAGGAGATAATATGAATCATGGGGGCAGTTTCCCCCATACTGTTCTTGCGGTAGTGAATAAGTCTCATGAGATCTGATGGTTTTATCAGGGGTTTCTGCTTTTGCACCTTCCTCATTTCTCTTGCCACTGCCGTGTAAGAAGTGCCTATTACCTCCTGTCATGGTTCCAAGGCCTCCCCAGCCATATGGAACTGTAAATCTAATTAAACTTCTTTTTCTTCCCTGTCTTGGGTATGTCTTTATCAGCAGTATGAAAACTGACTAATACAAGCATGGTCTCAAGACATTCATTAATCTTACCAGTATTTTTACTTTCTAGTGCTGTTTTTGCTTTTATTAATGCCAATTCCCAATGTCAGTAATTTAATACGTACGCATTTGTATAAACAATATAAATAATTCATTTATGTTTTCTCATTTGTTGATTAAAAAGTTAAGAGTGTCCTATTCATTAATTTACCTACCTACAAAATTAACTACTGAATGCTTTGTAGTGGTTGAAGGTACAAGTTCCTGTACCAGTGTGTCTATCATTTAGTCAGATAGTATGTGTACCTACTAGCCATACATGGTTAATTATGCACTTGAGGTGTGGCTAGTGTGACTGAGGAATTGAATTTTTAATTTTATTTAATTTCAACTACTTTAAATATTAACACTGAAGCATTGCAAAATAATTTTCCACTAAACAACTTTATGTAAAATATGTCATTAGCAATTTTTATAGATTACATGTTGCAATGATAATATTTTAGACTTATTAGGTTAAATTGAAGTATATTACTAAAAGTAATTTTGGCTTGTTTCTTTTTACCACTTTTTTTTTTCTGTTTCTGTAGTCTTATCTTTATTTCTGGTGCAGTTGAGACGCCACTATATATATATATATATATATAAGCACACACACACATATACATACATACATACATATAAATTTGAAAATAAGAGAAAAACTTTGCAGTGAAATATCTATTTGCAGTGGTAATATGCTTGCCTGAACATTTTGGGAAATATTTGCTTATTCTTCTTTTTGCCACTTTGTAATGTGGCTGCTAGAAAATTACAAATGTGGCTTGCATTGTTTCATTGAATAGCACTGACATAGGCTATCTTACATCTCTATCAAACAAAAGCAAGTAGAAAATAATACCAAAATAACTTATAAAAAAATGACCTGTTAGAAAAGATGTTACTAATTTATGAAAAAAAAAGTTAATCATGATTCAGAAAGACTCAGAAAAGAATCACCTAAGGATGCCTCTTCCTTTGAGCCTGAAAGTTGGAGAGCGTGTCTGTAGAGCAGGAGAAAAGCAATGCCCAAAATTCCGGAGGTGATCAAGTGGGGTGACCTGACTGAGAAACATTATCATTGAGACTTATCACATTGAGACTCATTTCACAAAACATAAGTTAGAAAGAGTTAAAGAATCTTGGTTCCTGTTTAAACTACTATCCTGTGCAAAAAACTCTTCATTCAGTCAAACTTTAACAAGTATTTATTGAATGCTTATTATATGTCCTAATCTAGATGTTGGAAAAACAGCAGCAAACAAGATCTACAAATTCTTACTCTTGTTAAGTTGTGGTTGGTAGACACAGATGACAGGCAATTTATAAATAAATGAAGAAGAGAAAGGGCAAAATCAGATCTTGGTAGTACTAGGAAGAAAATAAAATGGTGATAACTCTAGAAAGATGGGGGATAAAGGAAGACACCCTCAGCTAATTGAGATAGAGTGGTCCAGGATGGCCTGATGGAGGAAATGGCATGGGAGCTGAAAACTAGAAAGTAAGAAATCACCAGTCACACCAGGATCTGGGACTGAAGCATTCAACAGATGAGCTGACAAATGACAAATGGAAAGGTCTTGGAAGGAATGAGCTAGGCGTGTTACAGAAACAGAAAAACTACTGTGACGGGTGCATGAGACTGGGGATGTAGGCAGAAGCCAGATTATATCCGATTTTAGAAGCCAATACAATAAACACAACTCTGTATTTATTCTATGTGTCACAAAATCTGTTGAAGAGTTTTAACAGGGGTGTGATGTGAATAGAGTTTTTGCTGCTCTTTCAGGACTAGCTTGTAGTGGAGAAAACACTTCTCCAGCATCCATAAACTGAAAGCCATGCCTGCCTCCTCTGCATTCCTATACAGCTTTAGCTGTACATCTCTAAGGACACTTTTTCTTCTACCTTGTATTCTGATTATTTAGTTCAAGTTTTACCTCTACTATCTGGGAAGAATTTAGTACGATTCATCTTTGCTACTCCCATAGTCTTAGCACAGTGCCTTGGACATAATATGTTCTTTATAAATATTTACTTAATGAATGAGTCAAGGAATGGGGATAATTCAGACTCTGCTTGAATACCTTCAATGAAAAAAAAAAAGAGTATAGCTTCATAAAGCAACACATTCCATTGTTGGAAGGTTCTAGATGGTTAAAAGATGTTTTGAAAATTGATCTAAAATGGATACTTCTTTTTACTTTCACTTATTCATCTTTGCTCTTTTGTTGTTCTGCAGAGGAAAGGAGAAAATAATTAACTTCCTCTTCCACAAAATCATCTTTTATTTGCTAACTGCTATTTTTATTCACAAATGTTTCATCTTTGCCCTTCCCAGTATTTTCAATTTTTTGGATGTGTTTTAAATTTACTAACCCTCCTCTGCACTTTCTTTGGTGTACAGTTTAGTTTATATTAGAATTCCCTCAAAATGTGGTGCCCCAAATTGAATGCAATATATCACATGGATCTGAAGAGTTAAAATACATTGAGGCTAATTAACTTTTTTGGAGAGTCATACATGGATAGGTGCTAAAATGTTAATATTTTTAATAGCTTCATCAAAATATTGGTGCATAATGAAATCAGATTATTAAGATGTCTCAACTGACTGTAAATGAATGGGTGGTTACTTATAACCCACTGCCCTGGGCTTGTTGGTGTTTCACTGAAATTGATAGGCAAGAGTCAGGAACCATCTCATAGAGCCTTCTGATGGTGTGATTTCAGTTAAAGTTAATAAATAGGAATGCTAAATTGGTAATAGGCATTATCTTTCTAAAGCACAGGTATGTATTTACTAGGGATCTTAATTTTCATTATCCTCTACTTCTCAACTAGGCTTTGTGAATTGCCATATATAAGATGGGGTAAACCAGAGGCAGAATAAAGCACAGAATAATATAGAATTGCCTGGAGTTAGCCAAACTACAACGTATGAGGGCACAGTTCTGCACAAACAACCTTCACTTCAGACACCAAACTGCAAGTTTGGGAGGGTTCCCAAAACCACCTCAGGTTCGGTAATTCAAAAGAAGGGCTTGAAGAACTCACTAAAAATTGTCACAGTGATCATTATTACTTGTTACAGGAAAGGATACAGATTAAAATTGACCAAAGAAAGATATACATAGTGCAGAGTCTGGGGGGATACCAAATGTGAAGCTTCTGTTGTCCTCTCCTATGGAGTCTGGATGACTTATTCTCCTGGAATTGCTGGGTGGTCATAGGCATAAAGGATTGCCAAACAGGGACACTCACATAAGCTTCAAAATTTAGAGTTTTTATTGAGGCTTCACTACACAGATATGATTGATTGATCACCCACACAGTAAAACTCAGTATCCAGGTTAACTGAGAATGTGTGACCCCAAGTTCCCAACCTAAATCACATGGTTGGTCTTCCTGGCTTGGAGAGTCCCTACCCAAGCAAAGACACTTCTAACGAGGTATGACATAAGCTACTTCCCAGAAGCTGAGAGGAAAGGCCAGCCCTCTCTTAGGGCAAGACCAAGTTTTTTACTACACCAGTAGCAAACATTTTAGTTTATAATGTGAAAAACTTGAAATATCTGTGTATTATTATTGAATTTTATTATTATAAAGTAGAATGCACAATTATAATGGCTTTTAAGAAAAAATACAAGGTATTAAAGACATTTTGAGGTAGGCTCTGGGGGCATCTCTGCTTGGAGTACTGAACATTTTGTGAAACACGATCTTAGTCTAAAGCAGAGGATGGCATTGTTTGCCATCCTCTGCTTTAGACCAAATTCAGCCTTTGTCTGTGGACCAAATTCAGCCTTTGTCTGCTTTTTAAGTAAAGTTATAGTTATTATGAAGTACAGTCACACTCATTTCTTAATGTATCATTCACAGCTGTTTTTGATATAATGGCAGAGTTTGGTAATTCTGGGAAGACCATATATCCCCTGAAGTCCAAAATATTCACTATTGGGCGTTGGCAGAAAATGTTTGCCAACCCCTGGTATGATAGATTGTACAATGTAGAAAAGGTCTGGAGAGAAGATTTTGTAGTAGAAGAAATCCACATGGAGCAGAAAGTCCTTCATAGCAAATCTCACAGGTGTTAATTCCACTTACCTTTGGAATTGGCCTGAGTCATAAAAATCACAATGTTGGAGGTAATCATGAAGACCACCTCCCAGTTTATTTAGGAATTTGTTTCTTCAAACCCAGTGAAATGAACCATGCTTTTCATTATGTATTTCAATTGATTGGTTGAGCAATATCTTAATAAAGGAGGCAAAGTGATTAAGTTCTTTATCTGTCTAAAGGAAGCATGGCAATTAATATATTGCAGGCTCACTTATATTGACCCTAATAGTGAATATTACTTTATCCTTAGCTTCATCTAATTATCTTCTTTTTATTGTTTCTTTGCCCTATAGCTTCCACTCTTTATAACACAATTTTCAATTTCTATTTTTGTAAGCCATCTTGAATCTTTTTTGAAACAAGGCACAATATGTTTTCAATAGGCCATGAAGCCCAAGAATATCTTAAGCTTTGCCTTTTTCTTGACAGAAGAAGATGCATGCAGCAGTGATCCATTGCCCTAGAAACTTCTAAATGGTCTAGAATCCTGCTATTTCCTTCACCTGTCTGAGAGGAATAGCTCAGTATTACTGATACAAAAACAAGAATTATTAGCAATGTGCTAATTTTGTCTCAGTTCTACCGTGAGTAACAATCAATTTGTCATTTTTTTTTTGTTTGATTTGGCATGATTTTTGATTGGCAATTTTTTTTTTGATTGGCATGTTTTTGTTATGAATTATATTTTATTATGGTCTCATTGAGTAGATTCTGGAATGTAAAATGGATCACCCCAGTCAGTATCTTTAGCCACATTTTATTAAAAAACAGGTTCCTATACAAAATGAATAAAATTTTGACAGCAAAGTCAATATTCTCGGATATTTCTAATTCTTTTGGTCTACTCACATTTAAAAATAGCATCTGTTATTGAGAAGACATTCCAATAAAAAAAAATTTTAAGACTGGGAGTGGTGGCTCATACCTGTTATCTCAGCACTTTGGGAGGCCGAGGTGGGCAGATCACCAGACCAGCCTGACCAACATGCAGAAACCCCATCTCTACTAAAAATACAAAATTAGCCAGCCATGGTGGTGCATGCCTGTAATCCCAGCTACCCGGGAAGGCTGAGGCAGAATTGCTTGAACCTGGAAGGCAGAGATTGCGGTGAGCCGAGATCACTCCACTGCACTCTAGCCTGGGCAACAAGAGTGAGACTGTCTTAATAATAATAATAATAGTAATAATAATAATTTTAAATAGAAACACTGCTTTGATCCCTTTGTACCTAGAACTAACTGAAGGTATACTTTTGTTTTTAAAGAAAAATTATTCTCTCAGTGAAAATAAAATAAAATTATAAGCATCTAGATAGGATGGAGTGGCTATAGCACACCAATGCTAGGAGTGGACCAAATATAAAACAACTAGAATGAATCGATCAAATATAAAAATAATGTATCAAAGGCTTATATCAGAGAACTGCTGAAGCAACAAGAACTAGAAGAGTTAATATTCCAGAGAAGGGAAAATCATGGAGAGGTAGTCTGACATTCTGCAGCTAGTTTTTCCCTGGGTGCATATAATAATTCTTGGTGTAGGCAAGAAGATGAATACAATGGTTATGTACCAAACAGAAAAACTGATATCAGAGAAAAGACCTGGGCTTATGATGGACTCAAAAGAACAGAGTGAGAACATTGGAGATTAAAGGAGAATGGTGCTGCTCCACCCTCAGATTATTTGCCAAATTTTGAAACTATGCAATGACAGAGGCTAAAAACACAAGCAAAGAAATCTGAAAAGTAGAGCTGAATTTTTGTCAGTCTCAGACTGCCAAGGAGATAATGATCAGACTTTAAGACTTTCTAGGGAGAGGAGACACAGAAAATGTACCATGCTCTCAGATGAAACCCCTAGAGAACTTGTCCTATGAGCAGAGGAAGATTGAGCCTTTGCAAAGCTGAAACCTAGCCTCAACTCAGTTCAGTCAATGCAAAGGTGACTATTATGAATTATAATCAAGAGAAACAACAGAAAATGAAAACAGATCCAAACATAACTCAGATATTATAAGTAATAAATGACTTTACGTAACTGACTTGAAGAAATGGATGAAAAGAGATCAAATAGAAGAAAAGATTAAAAAAAAAAAACCTGCTTAGATAATTAAGCTCTACAAAAAGAATCAACTGGAAATTGTCAAACTGAAAGGTACAATGAGGCGAATTAAGAACTCAGATGAATTTGGTAGCAGATTAGAAGAGTAGAAAATAGGATTGAGGAGCTACCTATAACCTAAGAAAATACATAAGCTAAAACAAACAGAAAAAGAAGTGAAGTACACAAATAATCATTAGGTGCATATGGACCACAATTGAAAGTTCTAAAACACATGTATTTATTGGGAATACCAAAAAGAGAAGAGAGAAAAGAGACAGAAACATCATCAAAAGAGACATTGGCAATTTCCCCCCCAAATTGATGAAAAATATTAACTCGCAGATTCAAGAAGAGTTGTGAACCCCAAACAGGTCACAAAAATTAACTAGACACATAGAAATAAAACTGCCAAAAACCAAAAATAAGAAGAAAAGCAGCTTGAGAAAAAAAGGCACTGGACCTTCAAAGGTGCAACAGTAAAAACAGGAACAGGGGAGAATGGAGTGACAACTTCACTCCATTTTCTAATTTTATGATGTAGGCATTTTAGTACTATAAATTTTTCTCTTAACAATGTTTTAGCTCTGTCCCAGAGATTCTGCTACATTGTATCTTTGTTCTCATTCATTTCAATGAATGATTTCTTCCTTAATTTCATTATTTACTCAAAAGTCATTCCAGAACAGGTTATTCAATTTCCATATAGATGTATGTTTTTGAGTGAATTTCTTAAGTTCTAATTTGATTGTGCTGTGGTCTGAGAGGCTGTTTGTTATTTCAATTCTTTTGCATTTGCTGGGAAGTGTTTTACTTCTGATTATGTTATCAATTTTAGTGTAGGTGCCATGTGGTGATTAGAATAATGTACATTCTCTTGTTTTTGGCTAGAGAGTTCTGTAGATTTCTGTCAGGTCCACTTGATGCAGAGCTGAGTTTAGGTCCTGAATATCTTTGTTACTTTTATTTCTTGATGAACTGTCTAGTATTGTCAGTGTGGTGTTAAAATTTCTCACTATCATTATGTGGGTGTCTAAATCTCTTTGAAGATTTCTAAGAACTTGTTTATAAATTTGAGTGCTCTTTTGAGTGCACATATACTTAGGATAGTTAGCTTTTCTTGTTGAATTGAACCCTTTACCATTTCATAATGCCCTTCTTTGTCTTTTTTTGTCTTTGTTGGTTTAAAATCTGTTTTGTCAGAAAGTAGGAGTAGAACCCCTGCTTTTATTCTGCTTTCCATTGCTTGGTAAATTTTCCTCCATCCCTTTATTTTGAGCCTATGTATGCCTTTGCACATGAAATGGGTCTCTTGAAGACAGCATACCAATGAGTGTTAGTTCTTTATCCATCTTGCCATTTAATTGGGGGCATTTAGCCCATTTACATTAAAAGTTAGTATTGTCATGTGATAATTTGATCCTGTCATCATGATGCTAGCTGGTTATTTTGCAGGCTTGTTGATTTAGTTCCTTCATAATGTCATTAGTCTTTGCTCTTTCGTGTGTTTTTGCAGTGACTAGTAACAGTTTTTCCTTTCCATATTTAGTGCTTTCTTCAGGAGTTTTTGCATGGCAGGCGTGGTGGTGATGAATTCCTTCAGCATTTACTTGTCTGAAAGGAATCTTATTTTTCCTTCACTTAAAAGTCTAGTTTGGCTGGATATGAAACTGGGTTGGAAATTCTTTTTTTAAGAATGTTGAATATTGGCTCTCAATCTCCTCTGGCCGATAGGGTTTCTGCTGAGAGGTCTGATGTTAGTCCAATGGCCTTTCTCTCTGGCTGACCTTAACATTTTTTCTTTCATTTTGACCTTTGAGAATCTGATGATTATGTGTCCTGGGGATAATTTTCTCATAGAGTGTCTTACTGGGGTTTTCTGGATTTCTTGAGTTTGAATGTTGGCCTGTCTTGCTAGATTGGGGAAGCTCTCCTGGATGATATCCTGAAGTATGTTTTCCCAGTTGGTTTCATTCTCCTTGTCTCTTTCAGGTACCCCAGTCAGTCATGTCATAAATTTGGTGTCTTTATATAATCCCATATTTCTCAGAGGTTTTGTTCATTCATTTTCATTCTTTTTTCTCTATTCTTTTCTGCTTATTTCAGAAAAATTGTCTTCTAGGTCTGAGATTCTTTTCTCCACTCAGTCTAGTCTGCTATTAATGCTTGTGATTGCATTGTGAAGTTCTTGTAGTGTGTTTTTCAGTTCTGTCAGGTTGACTTTGTTCCTCTCTAAAATGACTATTTTGTCTGTCAGCTCCTGAATTCTTTTATCATGATTCTTAGCTCCTTTGCATTGGGTTACAACATGTTCCTTTAGCTCAGTGAAGTTTGTTTTTATCCATATTCTGAAGCTTTCTTCTTTTATTTCAGCCATTTCAGCCTCAGCCCAGGCTTGAGCCCTTGGTGGAGTGTTGCAGTCATTTGATGTAAAAGGGGAACGCTGGCTTTTTGAGTTTTCAGTGTTTATCTGTTGATTTTTTTCTCATCTTTGTGGGCTTATCTGCCTTCAATCTTTGAGGTTGCTGACCTTTGGGTGGAGTTTTTGTGGGTTTTTTTTGTTTTTGTTGTTTTCTCTTTTTCTTTTAACAGTTCCTCATGAATGCATACAATTACTTGCCCATTAAAATAATTAATTAATTTTTAAATTTAAAATGTTCTTATAAATTGGGAAGTTAAAAAAGAGCATATGCTTAATAAGATATTGTTGACCTTTGCTGTTCCGGTGTCTCAGTCAGTCTGGCCTGTGGGACTTGGTGATCCCAAACTGATCAGGGGCTAAAAGGATCCCCAACAGAGCACAGCTGCTCTACCAAAAGCCAGGGGTCTCGCAAAATGTTACCTAGGTTGGTTTTGAACTCCTGGCCTCAGGAACATAGCTAGGATTACAAATGAAAGCCACTGCCCCACAAGAGTGACTTTTTAATTTCCACATGTAAGTGAGATCATGAGGTATTTATCTGACTAAAATATTCCTAAGCAGGCTTCTTAGACTGCAATAATTACATCCACATTTATTTGGTGATGCCACATAGTGAGCTGTATCACTTAATGTAGCTGTAATAACTTTATCACTCTTTACCTAGTAAACTGACTATTTTATTTGATATCCCCTATTCTGTATTAAACCAATATGCATCAATCAATTAATTTAATTTGTGATGATGTTTTTGTGCCATGTGCCATGGTGCTGAAGATAAAGTAAGAAATGAGATAGACATAGCTCTGTTCCTCATAACAGTCACAATCCACTCTGGCAGATACTCAAGCAATTTACATATATTGAGAAATAGGAAATTTTGTTAATTAAGTGAGTGTTACATCCCTACCCTCAGGTTTTTGCCCTCTCTTGTAGATGAGAACTGTTGTCCTCTCTCCATCTCTCTCTTTTAATATTTTTAAAGATAGGGTCTTGCTATAGTCCCCAGGCTGTCTCAAACTCCTGGGTTCAAGGGACCCCCCAACCTTATCCTCCTGAGTCGCTGAACTATAGGTGCACACCACCACTCCTGGCTCTTGTTAAATAAAATATTCATGATTTCAAATCTCATGAAGGATTTCTCAAAAAACTAAAAATAGAATTACCATTCAACCCAGCAATCTCATTACTGGGTACATTCCTGAGGGAAAATAAATCATTCTACCATAAAGACACCTGCACTCATGTTTATCTCAGCACTATTCACAATAGCAAAAACTTGAAATCAATCCAGGTGCCCATCAATGGTGGATTGGATAAAGACAGTGTGGTACATATGTACCACGGAATACTATGCAGTTGCAGAAATAGCAAAATCCTGTCCTTTGCAGCAACATGTATGCAGCTGGAGGCCATTATCCTAAGTGAATTAACACAGAAACAGAAAACCAAATACAGCATGTTCTGACTTCTAAGTGAGAACTAAACATTGAGTACAAACAGACACAAAGATGGAAGCAATAGACATTGAAGATTTCAAAGGGGGACAGGGAGATAAGGGGCCAAGGGTCTAAAAACTACCTATCAAGTACTATGTTTGTTGCTTGGGCTGTGTGATCATTAGAAGCCTAAACTTCAGCATCACACAATATACCTATGTAACAAACCTGCACATACACCTCCTGAATCATAAACAAACAAACAAACAAAAAACCTCGCGAAGGCTCTTACTATGAGCAGAGTACTAGCATTTCTAGAAGGACTCCTAGTAAGCACTGAGTGTGGGCTACTGGTAATTAAATAAGCTCTAAGTAGTTAGTTACTCTTTTAAAAATTGTATTTTTACTTTTATCATAGTTTTATATATGCATAGTTTAAAGGTGAATAGTTCTACATAGCTTGTTATAAAAAATGTTTCCCTGCCTATCTTTCTCCTGCACCTCACCATTCTTGCTTCCCTTTGGCAGCTATTTTCAACTATTTTAGTAGTTTGTTTTTAATTTTCATATTTCTAAATAGTATTCCCATATTGCTTTCTTCATTTAGGATATGTATTGATTTTTATTTTACTTTGGAAAATGAGGATTGAACAATCTTACCCATTGTCTCCCTGACATATAACTTTCCTCATAAGTTTTGGTTACATTAAATATTCAAGTGTTATAGTTCCATGATTATATAAATATAATACTCTAATGGTATTATACTCTATAATTAGTTTTTTTCCTAATAAGAAGGACTGTTTTCTAAGTCTTAACTAATCTCCTTGATTTGTTTTTCTAAGACCACCAGAGTGGGCACAAAAGAACCAGCGAGTAGGCAAGGCTAAAAGCAAAACTGCAAATTTATTCTTTGGTCATCTAGCTTCAGGGACCGGAGCTGGGTTGGGGGGAGTTTCTAATACAGTCCTGACAAGAGTAGGGGCTGAGAAAGCCCGCCCCCGGCGCATCTGCTGGGAGCGACATTTCTAGGAATGGAAGGGCAATAGGCGGGGCACGGGCATGTCGGGGGAGGGGGGCCGCTCCGCAGGTGCCACCAGGTAAATCTTGGTCTCCTCGGATTGACATCACCTGGTGCATGCCTGATTAATCTGCACCTTCCCGGGCGTCAGCTGCATTCTCGCACACATGGGAAGAGTTGGTGGTGAAGAAGAACCCGGAAGTGAACCATCCTGCCTCCGTTCCTCCAAACAGTCCAACCTTTTATTGATAATAGTGATAAAGGGGCGCCGTGGTCTGTCTGGCTACTTCCTGCTGTTAAGGGGCGTCGTTAAGGTCAGGGCCCATGGTTGGTATTTGGATGCACGGATGAAAAATAAAATAAGGCACAGTATTAGTATAGGAATGAGGAATGGAAGCATTTGTTGGAATATGGGCAAAACCCAGAAGGATGGTCCTGGCAAGGTTGGGGAGTATGAGATAGTTAAGAAAATTTAGTAAGTTTGAGGCGAGTGGGAGAAAGCCAAACTGATTTCCACTGATTGCTTTCGGTAGGGGCCCTTTTTAGCTGGGAATGAGGAACAACTGCGCAAAGTAGTTGTTGGCCAGGCAGCAATTAAGAAGTGGAGTTTTTCGTGGAGTGGATGGCTTTCCACTTACTCCTACTACAGAGATATTGGATGGAAGGCTAGGTCCAGAGAAGGACGGCAAAACAGAATAGGTAGCCTCGCTGTTGATTAAAAAATTAATTGTCTTACCCGCTACCAGGAGAGTTACCCACGGCTCGGCGAGGGTGATGGGGGTCCCCGAGTCTCGGCACCTTCAGTTGTCGTCGTCCAGATGTAGGAGCTGGAAGGAGCTTCCAGGATCCTGGGAAAGGGGGTCACGTGGAGACGCAGCACCTGTTCTCAGGGTGGGGCAATCAGACTTCCAGTTTCCTCCCTGCTGGCAAGCAGGGCAGGGGGTTGCTGGTGGACGAGGGTTAGGACATTCACTAGCCTAATGTCCTGATGCCTTGCACTTATAGCAAGGCTGCGTTGGGGCTCAGGGACCCTGCGGACACCTGTTGGCATAGTGTCCTGCCTTGCCGCACTTATAGCAGGCTCCTTTTGCAGCCTTGGAGTCTGTGGGGTGTGTGCTCTCTGGCCTGGGGTTACAACTGGGCTGTAAAGCCGCTGCTAGGAGCTGAACCTTCTGTTCAAGGTGAGCTTGCCCTCTCCTCTCTGGAGTTATAGACCTTAAAGGCTAATTTAACTAGGTCTTGTATTGGTGTCTGAGAACCATCCTCTACCTTTTGAAGTTTTTTTTTTTTACGAATGTCAGGAGCTGATTGAGAAATGAAATAAGATGCCAAAATGGTGGCCCCTGTGGGGGAGGCCGGATCTAACCGGGTATATTGGGTTAGAACCTCAGTCAGTTTAGGGTAGAGGTTAGGATAACCTGGAGGTCATGCCAAGTTAAGTCATAGGCCTGACAAAGGTGTCTAAATTCCTTTATGTATATGGTAGGATTAGCTGAGAAATCACCTAAACGCTTCTCAATTTTGGAAAGATCGGCCAATGAAAAAGGGACATGTACTCTGACTACCCCCTCCGCCCCAGCCACCTCTTGCAAAGGTGCTAACACTGTAGGAGGGTGTGGGCAGAGATAGGGGACTCAAGACAGCCAGTTGGGGGCCCCAAAGGAGGCATGGGACCGAGTGGATTACTAGTAGATGAGGAGGAGGAAGGAGGAATCTGGACAGGAAGGGAGGGGGTGGAGAGAAGGAGGAGTAGGATGAGAGCTTAAGGCCCAAAAGCCTTGTACGTAATTAATTTCGGACCACTTGCCTAGCCGCTGGCAGAAATTGCTGAGGTCGATCACGCCACAGTGGAAAGGAAAATTAACCGCTTCCTCCTAAGGTCTTGTTCGAGCTGTAAGGTTTTTAAATTGGCTAGGAGGCACCCTAAGGGGGTGCTCTTTGGAAATTTGGACTGGGGGTTTCCCATTTGTTTCCTCTTTACTTACACAATGGACACAATGGAAATGGAAGTGGATCTCTGCCTGGCTTCAAAGCGTCCTTTGGAACCAGCAGAGACAGACTGGAGGCTCTTGAAGCCAAAGTGGAGATTACCTTCAGGCGGATGTCTCCGTCCTGAACGGGGTCTCCCATGCCACTTGGTGGCTCAAAATGGACCTCGGACCTGCGCAGGATTTCTGGCCGAGGGAGGTAAAGAGGAGACAAGGGCACTTACTCCAGAGAGGCCGTGAGAGTGAGGGAAGCGGGTCTCAGGTCCTGGTCCGTCTGCGGCCTGGGAGCAGGAGGAGGTTCCTCAATCCCTAGAGGCCTGAGGAGGGGACTCCTCCTGGGTCTTCGGCACCAACTGATTTGTTTTTCTAAGACCACCAGAGTGGGCACAAAAGAACCAGCGAGTAGGCAAGGCTAAAAGCAAAACTGCAAATTTATTCTTTGGTCATCTAGCTTCAGGGACCAGAGCTGGGTTGGGGGGAGTTTCTAATACAGTCCTGACAAGAGTGGGGGCTGAGAAAGCCCGCCCCCGGCGCATCTGCTGGGAGCGACATTTCTAGGAATGGAAGGGCAATAGGCGGGGCACGGGCATGTCGGGGGAGGGGGGCCGCTCCGCAGGTGCCACCAGGTAAATCTTGGTCTCCTCGGATTGACATCACCTGGTGCATGCCTGATTAATCTGCACCTTCCCGGGCGTCAGCTGCATTCTCGCACACATGGGAAGAGTTGGTGGTGAAGAAGAACCCGGAAGTGAACCATCCTGCCTCGGTTCGTCCAAACACTCCTCTCTCTCCTTCTCATTTGCTTGGTTCTCTATGTTTCTACCCCGTGGAAGGAAAAATCTCCTTTCAGTCCATTCAAACGTTAAATTCGTCCTTGCAGAGTCAACTGTTTGGAGACATGTGTCCTCTTGCTTCAGTCTGAGCTGGTTGCTCTTAGATCTCCTGCGTAGCTGTTCTCCTAGAATTCCTTTTCCCATCATCCTTAGAATTTTTTTACTTCTAACAGGTACTGGGTTTTTAGTTTTCTGGATCCCTCCTTATTTCAGTAGGTTGCCTTTTTTATTAGCTTCCTGAGAACTTGTGCGTGGGAGGTAAATTTCCTGAGATCAAGCCCACAATGACAGTTTGGTTGGATAGAATTCCGGGTTAGAAAGCATTGCCACTCAGATTTTTAAAAGCATCCTCCCACTGTCTTTTCAGTTTTCATGTTATTGAGAAGTTTGATTTGCATTTTCACTACGTTCCTCACATTCCTCAGCCTTTCCTGGTTTTCTTAGGCTGGACTTTCTGCAGCTCAATCCCTCTTAAGGATAAGTCTCTAGTGTTCTGCTAGAGTGGATGAATGGAGCAGTGGAGGGGATCTGGGGTCTAACTTCTTACATAGATTTCAATCATTCCTCTGATTTTCAGTCTTCTCTTCCCCCCACTCCCTGCAACCTTTTGCCTCTCTTTCAGGGATAACTAGTGCAGCCTGTTCCTCAGTTGCTTTAGGACTACGCAGTGCAAGGAAACAGCTTGCGTCTGTGCCTTCTCTCTGCTGCTTAGGTCCGTGTTCTCAGGCATGCAAACTCAAATTCAACTCATCTTTCTGCTTCCCAGCTTTCAAAATTTCGTTCCTGCCCAGTCTTCTCCCATTCTCTTTAACCTTGTAGATTTTTGCATAAAATATATTTTAGTAAAGATTTGGTAGTCTGGAGAGGTAAAACAATTAACTGAAAGTCAGCACTGGTTTTCACAGTAATAATTATAGCCAATGATAATTTTGTATGAATACAAATAATGTGCAGCTTAAATTATTTTCTATACTCAGAAAAAAGGCCTTTTCTGAGCATTTCTCCCCTGTAGTATTCTATCCCGAGTTTCCCTCCTTACCAAACAAATTAACCAGTTCTCATTGCAGGACATGAAGGGAGCAAGTTGGTGATTCTCTGAACTTCTGTTAGCACTCCTGTGCACTTTGTCTTACTGGATGTCTTTGAACCATGCAGAATATTTCTTTTCACCTGATAGAAATATTGGGGATCGGGCGCAGTGGCTCAGGCCTGTAATCCCAGCACTTTGGGAGGCCGAGGCGGGCAGATCACAAGGTCAGGAGATCAAGACCGTCCTGGTTAACACGGTGAAACCCTGTCTCTACTAAAAATACAAAAAATTAGCCGGGCGTGGTGGCGGGCCCTGTAGTCCCAGCTACTCAGGAGGCTGAGGCAGGAGAATGACGTGAACCCAGGAGGTGGACCTTGCAGTGAGCCGAGATCGTGCCACTGCACTCCAGCCTGGGCAACAAAGCCAGACTTCGTCTCAAAAAAAAAAAAAGAAAGAAATTTTGGGGCAGAAATTGGCAATGTCTCCTGCACAGCAGGGTGACTATGGTCAATAAGAAGGTGTTGTATATTTTAAAATAACTAAGTAAGTTTCAAATATATCACCACAAAAAATGTCGAGGTGATGAATATGTTAATTAGCTTGATTTAATTGTATACAATTATTAAACCATTGTATGCATTTAGTAAAACATCACATCATACCCCATAAGTGTAATACAATTATGATTTTTCAAATAAAAATAATATAAATTGAAAAATGGACAAAATCTCTAGTTAGGGATCATGCAGAGAGTATCAGATGTGTGAAGGGAATCTATGCTGGGAAAATACGTTACCTACTTTCTCTAGTTGGTAGACAAATGAACTTTCGTTTTTGTTGATTTGGCACACCTTTAGATTTATATACAGATTTTGTTTAGACACTGAAATTATAACAACACTGTCATTATAAGTAAATATACTCACTCCCAACAGCATAATATTCTTTAGTACAAAATATACCCAGGTGCAATTTTTAAAAATGTGATACTTGAAATGGAGTAAAATATCTCCCATATGCAAGTTGACAAAAAAAGATAGAGGACAATAGACTAGACTAACATTCTGTAAAGAAGCGTTTAAGTCTGTAATATCACGAGTTGTTAATTGAGGCAAGATAAGAAAGAGCCTGAATTTCAAATGCTTCCTTCGTTACATTTGCCTGTATGGAAGACAGCTTAGTTTTTTTTCATGAGAATTACTTGCATAAATGTGAATAAATGAAAGTTTTCCTAGTACAGTATCATCTATGTTTGGCTTCTGATACCACAATACCAATCATTGCACAAAGTGGTTATCATGATTCATGTTTTGTTTTGCTGTCCAACATGTTCCACTGATTCTAAAAGGGAAATAGCCTGGAAACAACTGCAGAATATCCTATATATTATATGAATGCCGTTAATAATGGTGAGAATGCAAAAGTAATTGAGTTGTGAAGACATGGTTCTTGCCTTTTATGGTCAATGTGCAAAACTTTGTGGGGCTTTGTCAGATGAACATTAAGCCCATTATTGCACACATTAAAAATAAGAATTTTCTTTCTGCCAGAACATGAGCACCTGCAAAAGCTCAGCACAGACTTTGTGTTGGTTATCAGCATGAGACCCTCTCTTCATGGAACAGCTGCCTGACACACTGCCCAAATGTAGCTCTTTTGTCTTTTAAACAAAGTGATGTCTCCACTGCAAGGGCTGGCACATAATAATGAAAATTTTGGCTTGGAGTTGCGCTGGTTAAATGATAGACCACTAGTGAAAAATAGAGCTACACAACCTGCTCTGTGTCACAAGCTCAGAAAATTGTGTTTGCAACACACAGTTGACATCCAGCCTAGTTCTAATTTCAGCTTCAATGGGAAACGTGACATTCAAGGCAGTTGTTTTTATTGACAAAATCGAGATTTTTTCCCTGCTGCTGTCCTTTCTCTCCTGCCCTTTTTCCTCTAATGATGCATTTGTTTCTTCCTCAGTGATCTATATTGGCACATGATTTACAGTACTGCTTTCAGAGATATTTCTATATATATAAAGTTTTATGTTGACTGTCTCAGGATGATAAGTTGGCTCTCATGGAATTGACGGCATTTAATTTAATGTCCGGAAAGACCTACTCTGATTGAGACAAATTTATGGAAAGGAGTTTCAAAACCTATCTTTTAATCTAGTGTGTTGAGCTCTCTTAAAGAAGCATAAGTAAGTGTAGCACTTTATCTTACTAATTTTGTTCATAATTTTTGATTTGTACTTAGAAATATGGAGAGGATACCCTTCATTAAAAGACCAGGATATAGAGCTATTTTAAGGACAGCCTTCTGGACCTTTTTTTCTCAACCTTCTAATAATTGGTAGCATTCATAAACACTCTGTATACCAATCTTTAAAGCTTAAATTACATATATTCTGACTCTAGGATAAAATACAGAATACCTAGTTCAATTTGAATTTCACATGTACAATGAATGTTTTTTCGTATAAGTATGTCCCAAGTGCTGTATTTTAATCTTTGAAATCTAGCAAACTTACTCTCTGACACCATTTTAACAGAAGTATTTTGTGGGGGCAATAGCTACAATACTTAATACTATAACTTAAAAAAAAGAAAGTTTCATGTGTGTTAAGACCTACTTAGTTTGCTTTTAAGACACATAAGAAACGACAGTTATTTATGTATCTTCAGAGAATATTTAAACATTGGTTAGGTTTTTCATTTTGTTTGTCTTGCACTTTACTGCTTCAATCTACATTTTTTCCAGCACTTTGAACTAGAAGTTTATGAGGCCATCAAAAAGAATAATAGGTGAGGTTGTTTACAGGCAATTTGGTCCAAGATCCAATTATTTAATATATATAAATTAAATAATATATAAAAAATATATGCAGTTACATAGTTGATGAAATCAGCTTCCATGCTAGCATACACCTTTCCCCACACAATAACGATAGTAATAGTAATAATAATAAACCGATTATTATTATTCTTATAGAGATGATAATATTGGGTGCAGATTTTAGAACCAGTGAGTCTGGGGTTGAATCTCAGTTCTAAAACATTGTAATGGTATAGAATTGGAGCAGTGTGACTTGACCTCTCTGAGCCTCTGTTTCATCTTTTGTCAAACAGAGATAATAATGGTACTCCCCTTATAGGTTTGTTGTGAGTATTTGATATGTTAATGTATACAGAGCTCATAGAGCATTGCATTACATATAGTCAGTGCAATGTGAGTGCTGTTACATTGATTATTTTGTTTTTGTTCTATGTGCAATTATTGTATCAAGATTTTTTACAAATAATACCACCTTTAATCTTCATAGTAACCCTCTAACGTTAATTTTTATTAAAATTGCCTGATTAATGGAGCTGCAATTCAAGCCCAATGCTTTTAATCTACAATCCACATATCCTCTTACCACCCCTAATACACACAAACACGCATACCTCCATGATGTAGATGGTTAGTTCTGGGGGACATGTTCTATTAGCAGCCTAACTAAACCTATATACTGAAGTGCATTTTATTATTTTTATTTTTTGTTGACATGGGGTTTTGCTATTTTGCCCAGGCTGGTCTTGAACTCCTGACCTCAAAGTGATCCTTCTGCCTCAGCCTCCCAAAGTGTTGAGATTACAGGTGTGAGTTACCATGTCTGGCCTTAAAGCCCATTTTAATTGTAAAGAGTGTTCACTAATTCTGCTGCCTTTTTCCTCCTTTCATCAAGGCTAGGTTCATAAAATCCCAGTACCCCATAACCTGTTTTTACTGGGCTCTTTGCTTTTACTTGTATTCATCAAGTTATCACATTGGCAATTTTGCCACAATAAAAAGTGTTGAGACTTCTCTTGATTATAGATGATCCCTAATACTTCTTCACTTTGACTGGGGCTTCTTTTGGCTAGGTGCCAATCTACTTTTCTATCCATGATACACACTCATGGGCCTGAGTGCACAAGTGTATACACACATGTGTATGTTAAATTTATTGTTCAATTTAGTGAGAAACTGATTACAAATTATCTGATGATATCCTAGGTTTCTAGAGAACAGAAAAGGAGAAATGCTCATTCAGATATTGGATGGTGAAGTGTTGACACATTCAGAAAAAACGTCTGAGGACATTTAATGAACAGAGAGCTAATTAGAGGGAGTCACATATCAGTCAAATGAAAACAAGGAAGTTATGAAAATTGGTTAACTACACTGAAGCCATTACCAGTTTTAGAGGGATATTTTGGCCAAAGAAACACATTCCAACAACTTAGGCAGATTTGAAAACAAAACAGTACTTTAAAAAATTGAGTTTCTTAAAATGTGAGGAAGTTGTGTAATTCTTAGTAATATTAAAAAAACATTTCTGGCCAGGCATGGTGGCTCATGCCTGTAATTCCAGCACTTTGAGAGGCTGAGGCAGGTGGATCTCGAGGTCATGAGTTCAAGACCAGCCTGGCCAACATGGCAAAACCCTGTCTCTACTAAAAATACAAAAATTATTAGGCCGTGGTGGTGGGCACCTGTAACCCTAGCTACTTGGGAGGCGCCTGTAACCCCAGCTACTCGGGAGGCTGAAGCGGGAGAATTGCTTAAACCCAGAAGGCAGAGGTTGCAGTGAGCTGAGATCCCACCACTGTACTCCAGCCTAAGCAACAGAGCGAGACTCCGTCTCAAAACAAAAAAACAAACAAACAAAAACACACAAAAGAAACAAACAAAATTTCTTCTTATTCCCATTTACTTAACCTCTTAAAGACATCTCCTTTCCTCCTCTCTTCTAACCATCAGGATTCATCCCTCCTCACTTGGGATAAAGCTCCACCCTCAATTTTTTCCCTACCCCTTTAAGTCTCCTTTCCCCCACCCTCTTATGGGTAGTCTCTGTTTTGTTGGTCTATACCCATCCTCCGGATTCTGCACACTGCAAATAATCTACATCATCTCCAGCCTTCAGAGGGCCAAAGAATAAGAAACTTTGTAGGCAAAGTGAGGACTCCCTTGAAGAAAGGGAAAGAAAAAGAAAAATAACATTCAAATATTAATTATTATTATTATCTTTTTTGGTGCTGGCATATTGGAAACACTTTGAGGATACTTACAAGGCAAAATGGTTTTCAGTACCATTACTGATTACAGAAATGAAGTAAATGCAATTTATACTTATTCACTCTATGAGATTTAGAATGTGGTATTTTTATACTTTTATCTTTAGTGATTCCTTGAAAAAAAGATGTGCAATGTGAACAAGAATTTAATTTTTATACTCTAGAGATAAACAAAATCTTGATCGTAGTAAAGTAAAATAAAGATTTAAGTTTTTGTGTGTGACAAAGCAAGTAAGAAATTCTGATGCACAGAACGTTATACAATATTAATATTAATAACAACTACTATTTATTGAGTACTGACTTTCTGCTAGAAATCGTGGAAAACTTTAAGCAGACATCATCTAATTTAAACCTTGCATCAAAACTAATAGAGACATTGTTATCCCCATTCTAGAGGGAGAACCTGAGGTTTATATTGGTTAAGTAACTGCCTATCATCTATCACATGACTTAGAAGTTTCAGGCCAGGATCGGTGGCTCACTCTTGTAATCCCAGCACTTTGTAAGGCTGAGGTGGGTGGATCACGAGGTCAGGAGTTCAAGACCAGCCTGGACAGGATGGTGAAACCCCATCTCTACTAAAAAATACCAAAATTAGCTGGACATGGTGGTACGTGCCTGTAATCCCAGATATTTGGGAAGCTGAGGCAGAGAATTACCTGAACCTGGGAGGCAGAGGTTGTAGTGAGCTGAGATCATGCCACTGCACTCCAGACTGGGTGACAGAGCAAGATTCCGTATCAAAAAAAAAAAAAAAAATTGTAGAGTTGGGATTCAAATGTATTGCTACCTTATTTAAAGCTATGTGTTAAGCTTTGTGATAAATATGTATGTGCGTGTGTATATGTATGTTTTATATATATAGATTCACACATGCTTATAGTTATGTAGATAGACATAAAAATTGCCTCCAAGGCAGTTGGTGATTTCAAATAGATAAAAAATATTTAGGAGGTAGGACCATCTTTCTTTTTTTTTTTTTTTTTTTGAGACGGAGTCTCGCTCTGCCGCCGGGGCTGGAGTACAGTGGCCGGATCTCAGCTCACTGCAAGCTCCGCCTCCCGGGTTCACGCCATTCTCCTGCCTCAGCCTCCAGAGTAGCTGGGACTACAGGCGCCCGCCACCTCGCCCGGCTAGATTTTTGTATTTTTTGGTAGAGACGGGGTTTCACCATGTTAGCCAGGATGGTCTCGATCTCCTGTCCTCGTGATCCGCCCGTCTCGGCCTCCCAAAGTGCTGGGATTACAGGCTTGAGCCACCGCGCCCGGCCGACCATCTTTCTTTAAGGGTTTATAGCAATAGGTAGATGGCCATAGTACAATTAGTCACATAACTGTGTGTTTGAAGACTGGATGATATAAAGGATTAAAGAGTAAACATGAGCAACTTCACAGTGGGGTATTTCAGGTGTTGTAATTCATCATTACCTTTCCTATCTTTTCCCTGGTGCCTTCTCTTACAGTTTCAACTGTGTCTTTCCTGCAAGTGTGTTATTTTTCCTTTTCATTGATTCATGGTCGAGTTAAATTTTCTTGCTTCAGAATTACAGATGTTTTTTTTTCTTGTCTTGACATTCGCCTCCAAAATTGAGTGTTCCCATTAACTATTGCATCTGGCCATCAGTAGATAGTGCTCAAACAGACAGACATGGGCAGGGAACTGGACATTTTCTCCACAGGTGTTTTCAAGAAGGGTTTATGAAAAGTATCACAAAATTCTCAGGCAGTAAGGACTGGTGCCTGTGGTTTATGAGCAGCCTAAGAGGCCTTCATTCCTGAAAGGAAAGGATAGGGAGTCACCCTGGTCATGCTTTAATGCAAACCTTGTAAACACCATTTGGCATGATGAATAGTGGATGATTTTAGTTAGTTGTGGACACCTCTTATATCAACATCAAATAGCTAAATGTGTCTCTAAACCTCCAACATGAGGATGGGACTGTAATTCTATATACCACATTCTTTTTTGCTGGTGGTAAGTCCTGGGGACAAAGCACTGCATGGAACATTGGACACTTTGGGTTAGGTTTCTAGTTGGGTGCACTAGAAAATGATGGTGTTTTCTAAATATAGAATCATGTCATCTGGAAACAGAGACAATTTGACTTCCTCTCTTGCTATTTGAATACCCTTCATTTCTTTCTTTTGACTGATTGCCCTGGCCAGAGCTTCCAATTCTATGTTGAATAGGAGTGGTGAGAGAAGGCATCCTTGTTTTGTGCTGGTTATCAAAGGCAATGCTTTCAGCTTTTGCCCATTCAGTGTGATATTGGCTGTGGGTTTGTCGTAAATGACTCTTATTATTATTATTTTGAGACAGAGTCTTACTCTGTCGCCCAGGCTGGAGTGCAGTGTCGCGATCTCGACTCACTGAAACTTCCACCTTCCGGGTTCACACCATTCTCCTGCCTCAGCCTCCTAAGTAGCTGGGACTACAGGTGCCGCCACCAAGCCCTGCTAATTTTTTGTATTTTTAGTAGAGATAGAGTTTCACCATGTTATCCAGTGTGGTCTCTATCTTCTGATCTCGTAATCTTCCCGCCTCAGCCTCCCAAAGTGCTGGGATTACAGGCATGAGCCACCCTACCTGGCCAATGGCTCTTATTATTTTGAGATATGTTCCATCATTGTCTCAGCCCCAAAACTCCTTAAGCTGATAAGCAACTTCAGCAGTCTCAGGATACAAAATCAATGTGCAAAAATCACAAGCATTTCTATACACCAACAATAGACAAGCAGAGACCCAAGTCAGGAATGAACTCCCATTCACAATTCCTACGAAGATCGTAAAATCCCTAGGAATACAACTTGCAAAGCAAGTGAAGGACTTCTTCAAGGAGAGTTACAAACCATTGCTCAAGGAAATCAGAGAGAACACAAACAAATGGAAAAAAAACATCCATGCTCATGGATAGGAAGAATCAATATAGTGAAAATGGCCATACTGCCCAAAGTAATTTATAGATTCAATGATATTCCCATTAAACTACCATTGACTTTCTTTGCAGAATTAGAAGAAAACTACTTTAAATTTCATATGGAACCAAAAAAGAGCCCATATAACCAAGACAATCCTAACCAAAAAGAACAAAGATGAAGGCATGCTACCTAACCTCAAACCATACTACGAGGCCACAGTAACCAAAACAGCATGGTACTGGCACCAAAACCGATATATAGACCAATGAAACAGAATAGAGAGCTCAGAAATAACACCACACTTCTACAACCATCTGATCTTTGAGAAACCTGACAAAAACAAGCAATGGGGAAAGGATTCTCTTTTTAATAAATGGTGCTGGAAAAACTGGCTAGCCATATGCAGAAAACAGAAACTGGATCCCTTCCTTACACCTTATACAAAAATTAACTCAAGATGGATTAAAGACTTAAATGTAAAACCCCAAACTGTAAAAACTGTAGAGGAAAACCTAGGCAATACCACTCACAACATAGACATGGGCAAAGATTTCATGACTAAAACGCCAAAAGCAATGCAGCAAAAGTCAGAATTGACAAATGTGATCTAATTAAACTAAAGAACTTCTGCACAGCAAAAGAAACTATCATCAGAGTGAACAGGCAACCTACAGAATAGGAGAAGATTTTTGCAACTTGTACATCTGACAAAGGTCTAATGTTTAGAATCTACAAAGAACTTAAACAAATTCACAAGACAAAAAAAAAAAAATCGAAAATGGGTAAAGGATATGAACAGATATTTCTCAAAAGAAGACATTTATGTGGCCAAGAAACATATGAAGAAAACTCATCATCACTGATCAATAGAGAAATGCAAATCAAAACCACAATGAGATACCACCTCATGCTAGTCAGAATGGCGATTATGAAAAAGTCAAGAAACAATAGATGCTGGTGAGGCTGTGCAGAAATAGGAATGCTTTTACATTCTTGGTGGGAATGTAAATTAATTTCAACAATCGTGGAAGACAGTTTGGTGATTCCTCAAGGTTCTAGAACCAGAAATATCATTTGACACAGTGATCCCATTACTAGGTATATACTCAAAGGATTATAGATCATTCAGCTATAAAGACACATGCACACATATGTTTATTGTAAATAGCAAAGACATGGAACCAACCCAAATGCCCATCAATGATAGACTGGATAAAGAAAATGTGGCACATATTCACCATGAAATACTATGCAGCGGTTAAAAGGAATGAGATCATGTCCTTTGCATGGACACAGATGAAGCTGGAAGCTATCATTCTTAGCAAACTAACACAGGGACAGGAAACCAAACACTGCATGTTCTCACTGATAAGTGGGAGTTGAACAATGAGAACACATGGACACAGGGAGGGGAACATCACACACTGGGGCCCATAGGGAGTTGGGGGCCAAGGGGAGGGAGAGCATTAGGAGAAATACCTAATGCATGCGGGGCTTAAAACCTAGATGACAGGTTGATAGGTGCAGCAAACCACCATGGCACATGTATACCTATGTAACAAACCTGTGCGTTCTGCACATGTATGCTAGAACATAAAGTAAAATTAAAAAAAAAAAAGAAAATGATAGTATTATGAAACCTCTCAGGATTGTGACTTTCCACTAATATTAGGAAAGCATCAGCACTACAGAATCTCATATTTACTGAGTGCTCAGAGTCATATGGGATGCAGTGGATTTTGCAGCATTTAGACATGGTTACCACCTCTTCAAAAGATACTGTTTCTTGGGGAGACAAGGCAAACCACTAGAGAATTAGAACACTGTGAGTGGGTATGCTAAAAGCTTCCATTAATTAAAATTCTGTGAAGAGTTTGAAGACAAGCATCATTCAAATTTCATCACAAATTCTGGCTGATAAAATGGGCATATTTCACCTTGCAGTAGAGGGTAGAAGGTTCTCCTGGAGTTTGGAAAGTATAACAGTGACTACACGGAACAAGTTCATTGTTTTCAATAATGTTTAAAATATTGTTTTGTAAACATAATGCAATATCCAATGTAACAAATATTGTTTTCTCACTGTCACATTTTGTGGCTAAAGGCTTTGATAGAAAAGAATAAAAATTATGTATAAATTCTACAATTTGGAATCTTACTGTATTTTATCTCTAGTTTGTAGGCAACTTAGCAGTGATGAAATGGATTACCCCAGGAGAAATGGGAGCTCTCTAGAACAATGACCAGTCAAACCTCAGGGTGCATCAGCATCACCTGGAGGGTGGAATGCACAAAGCTGGCTGGGCTCCACCCTCAGAGCTTCTGATTTGCTGGGCCTGGAGCAGACCCAGTATGTGCCTTTTTAGTACATTCTTAGGCAATGCTGATGCTGCTTCTCCGAGAACCACACTTTGAGTACCACTGTCTTAGAATACAGAAAGGAAGAGAATGAAAACAATGCTTAACTGAAGTGTTCTCCTGACTTATTTCTGAAAAACAGTGAATAAAGAAGAGAGACTACATGTCCTATTTATGAAAAGAATTTATCACTCTTTTAAGGCAATGTTGAGAGTGCAGAGGACATTTAGAAATTTTATTGGGAAGTCATCAGCCAGAACTATGTCATCCAAGGATGTCATGTGCTGCTTACATTTGCTTATTCTGAAGAAAGAGAGTATTTCATTTTTGCTTTGCTTCTTTTCAACTCATTTTTTACTATACTTATGTATTTTAAGGAAAAAATTATAGAAATTATGTTATTATAGCTCATAAATGCCTTACTATATATCTTTAAAAAATAACATTTTCTTACAACCAAAATAGAATTATTATACCTAAGAAAATTGGCAATAATCACTGAATATCATCTAATACTTATTCCATATTCAAATTTCTTAAAATTTTCCTTAAAATGTTTCTTTCAGCTGGTTTGTTCATAGCAGAATCTAATTAGGACAACAAATTGCATTTGTTTATTGTATCATTAAATCTTTTTTAGTTTAGAATAGTCCTGACTTGCTGAAAAGAGAGGGTCATTTGTCCTGAAAAATATTTCATTTTTCTGGATATGTCTTGCATCCTTCTGAAAAAGCTTGATTAGTTTATGGTCAATGTTTTGGTAAGAGTACATATTAGCTGATCTTATGTACTCCATATTGCATTATGTCAGGGACCATACAATATCTGGGTTTCCCACCATTCATATCACTATGACTGCATACGTTAATGACTTCTTGGTTGTCCACTATAATTTTGCATTTTCCCCTTGCTGCCAGGAAGTAGTCTATGTGGTGTTATCTTGGCACTATAGAATGTCTGATCCATCCATATCTTTTTACCCATGGTTTTAATACCATATGATATTTCTTGCCTAGGTCAATACTTTTATTAAAGTTTACAAAGTAATAACTTACTAATTCTGTCATTCCTTCTACATATATTAGCTGGCATTCTTTTTAATATTAGAGCTGTTGCTCACAACTGAGACTACTTGGTCATCTTTAAGATGTATTTTCTACTGGAAAACTCAATGTTTTCTGTAAGTTACCAGTATTAAAGGTAATTCATTTAACCAATGGCTCAAATGTTGACAAATAAGATATGCCAGCTTTCTCTATCAAAGTATCATTAAGGACACGTTGATTTTCACAGATTAAAAGTGGTTCAGTAGCCTACCACCATTATTTGAAAATGTATTCACAAGACAGGAGTAAGCTGTCAAGAAGCAATGAGCTGAAGATCAAAAAGACACTAATTAAGACAGGGAACAGGTGACTGCACTTCGAAGAAAACTCAAGGCTTCAGATTTTCTCATTAGCCATATCTTGGCAAAGCATTCAAGGAAGACATACCCAACAAGTGACGTACTGACAAGAGAGAAGACATAGCCCATTTGCTTTGTCATTCCATTCCAAGATGGCTTAATAAAGTCTATACAGATTGGGGAAGGATGGCTACTAGTTTTCATTAATAGAAAAAAACTGTGTATATCCATATACACATTTACATATGTACACATATTTGTGGATAATATATATTACAAATAAATATGCAATATATATTACAAATATTTATGTTATATATATTGCATATATATAGATAGATAGATAATAAGACAACTTTAAAGGGGATATAATCTTTGCAATGTGTTTCACTTGAAGCCTATTTTAGGACCAATGATGGTAGGAGACATGCTGTTCTTTATTGTGTTTATAGCCATGCTGAGCTTGCAAAGAGAAAACAGACTAAACTCATCAGATGAATGTAGCCAGGCAGTTAAATGTAAACATAAGGGAAATGATTTATATGGAAATCTTCAACATTTATTCTCTCTCCTGGAGTTTATTTGAAAACAAAATAAAACAAAGCAAAAACCCAACACTACAGATTTAGAAACCATTTCCTTTTACCTCAAGTTGAAGTAAAAGTAAGTGCCAAATTATTTTGGTAAGGCCACTGGTGATAGTTACAGTCATAAGTTTTAACCATGTAGGTCCAAACAGTGGAACTTCTGGCAGATGTTTTAGATTCATCTTTCTTAGATATTGTCAATCCTTCCTTTTGTACAAGTCTCAGCCAGAGAAACACAAAATGTCCTTGATTTCTGTGCTCTGATTATCTGAAGAATGTTTCCATGGTGGCTTTGTTGATATGAAGGATAGAGTCCTCACTCCTACCTATCCTCTTTGCTGGAGAGCCAGATACTACTCTTCGCAAAGCCACACAGAGCTCTGGCTAAGATTTCATCAGCAAATACCTTCAGCTTGGGCCACATGCACCTTTCCTAAGACCTTTGCTTCCAGACTTTGCTTGCTGTATTGACCTTAAACTCAAGTCACGCAGGCATCGTTTACCTCTGCTAGTATTCTCATGTCCATTCTCTTGTTCTTAAATGAGATATTTCTTTCTAGAAATACGTGCAAAAGTAACATCTTGAATTTTTTAGGATGCATTTTCTGAACATGTAAGATTTGTCAGTATAGAAAGTTGAGAGGAAATACCATTTAATAGCATTTCCTTTCTTGCAAAAGAAAAACAGTATAGATAACATCACCTTTAAATACAGAAATAGTAAATACTAGGTATGATAAGGAAATAGCTGTCTTCAATAATTATAGTATCTATTTCCTACCAATCGTCTTATTTACAGATCATGACTCTTCAAAGCAATTAAGTGTATAAACAAGGATGCAAGAATGTGTTTTGCCATTGTAGGTAGGGTCTTCAATTTAACCTTTACCACTTTCACTTTAAAATAATAAGATAGCAGAGAATCCAAAATGCTTCCAAATCTCAGCTTATCTGTTATGTAGGTCCTTCGAGTGTTTATTTTATTCATATTTTAATGCTTATTTATTTATGACAAGAAGCTCATAATATTGAATAATTTTATAATAATCCAGTGATTCGTAGAGTTCTTTGTGAGATTCAGTCCTCCGTTTATACTTTATCTTTCATCCAGGAGTCAAATTTGCCTTTGAAATACGTTATCTTTGTTTTAAAGACAAGAGAAAAAGAAAATACGAAACATTTTGAACCTTTTGTGGATCCTTTGGGTGCAATAAACAGTGTAATTAAATTAGTAAGTTGAAGAACCATGCAGTTGTTTTAAGAACACTTTTTTGGGGGGCCTATAAAAATAAAAACGCAATCCCTAGTAAGCCTTCTGAAATCAATTAGTTGTATCTCACAGCCAATAAAGTCTTTTGTTGGAGGTTTTGATGTGTGAGTTATGTTGGCTTCAAAAGGGAACTTCTGTAGTGTGGGATGAAATATAATTTTAAGAATTTTAATTCTGCTTCAGTTCAGTACCAGAGGGCAATTGTATTTAATATTCTCTGCATTGGCAAAAGCCTTTGAATTTAGAGCCATGACTGTTAAAAATGAGAAAGTTTAATTGGGAGTTGAAGCTGTATAGGGTTTCTTGAGCAAAGGTTGTGATCTTACTGAATTCTTATTCCATAATTCAAAAAAAGTTTCAATGTTTTCTAAACCTTGGGTAAAAGACAACACATTGCAAATGAAAGCAACATTTTTCTGATCGTATATGTATAGAAAATTTGAGATCATTTATGAGGTGTTAGATATGGGGAAGAATTATCAGTCATAGCATCTTCCAGAAACTTCTAGGGATTGTATATGCCCTTAAGTGTCTCCTAGAAAGTTCTGCTCACATTCCTGCAGAGACAAGGAAACCAGTTATATCTGTCATAAAAGACAACTGCAAACTGATGCCTTGCTTACAACTCTCTCAAAAGACTTCCTTTGGCTCCTGACTTTCTTCATGCCCTAGAACCTGGGACGCAATGGGATATTCATTCACTTATTCTCCAAATTTAGGCTTATGCTTGGAGAAGCTAATCCCTGTGTCTTATAAACAGATGGTGCTGTACCCTGCATCTGGGGAGCATAGCTCAGAGAATCCAGCAGAGAAAATGTTATGAGCTTGGGATGTGAGGTCAGTCCAAGGTAGAGTAAGTCTAAGAATTATGGAATTCCAGGCTTGGAAAGGTCTTTTAAGTTTAGGAATGTAACACTTCCCCTTTCTCCCACATTGATTCCCTTGTGTGGTTGTGCAGACTATTTTGGCTTCACATAGCTCTGTTATATTTTTGAAGTTACCGTAAAAAAAAAATCTCCATGTCTTCCTTTAGTGACTCTCTATTGGTCTTCTTTGGAGAATTAGATGATCCTGAGGTCCTTTTAAGCTTTGATATTCTGTGTTTCTGTAATATTAAGGTTTCTAGCTTAGTGATATATCTCTTCAAGCCAGACTGGGTCAGTGGGGCCTCACGGTCTTGCGACGTAGTAATTTATTCGACAGACATTTATGGAATACCAGGTAAGTACAAGACACTGCTTTAGGTGCTAGACAGACAGAAAGTAAACAAATAGAAAAAAAAAATCCCTGCTTTCATAGAAGTTATATTGTACTAGGAGAAGAAAAGACAGCTGAAAAGTGAAGATTGAAAAAAAATGTATGGTCCATTAGATGGTAACAAGTGCTATGGAAAAAACATTGGGTAGGCAAGTTGCAACTTAAAATCGGGCAGTCAGGAAAGCCTCCGTGGAATGGGAACACTTCAATAATGTCCTGAAGGAGGTGGAAGTGAGGTGAGGTATGAAGATGTTTCAGGAAAGAGCATTCCAGCAAGAGGGTGCATAAAGTGCCAAGGCCTTGAGTCAGGATATTTGAGAAGGAGCAAAGAGATGGGAAATAACAGAACCCAGATTGGGTAGGGTCTTACACAGGCAACTGTAAGAATAACCTTGGCTTTTATTCATATTAAGCTAGGGTATCATTGGATACTTTTGAACAGAGGAGAAAAACTCAGTTTTTCAAGGATGACCCTAGCTGCTGTGTTAAACATAGACCACCAGGGGCTATGGGCAGAAGCTGGGAGGGCATTAGGAGGAAGCTATGTAATAAGCAACGTAGATGTGATGTACTGTATAATAAACAACATGGATGGGTTTAGAACAGTCTAGCAACAGTGGAGGTGGTGGGAATTAGCCAGATTCTGAATATATTTTGAAGGTAGAGCAGATGTAATCTGCTGTGGGATTAGCTTTAGTTTGTCAAAGGGCTCAAAGATGTTCTGAACAACTGGAAGGGTGGAATTGTGACTTACTGAGGTAGAGAGAGACCTAGATTGGAATGTCTGTTTGGGTGAGCACCTTAAGCACTCTGTGTGCACTCTGTGTACCATTCCTTCCCCTTTATTCACTTATTAAATGGGATAAACTTATCCGCTTCATAGTTGATATAAAAATTAGAGATAATGTATTAAAAGCACTTGCATGGTGCCTGATACTGGTGAGTACTCAACAGTAAATAGAACACTTATCATTACTGTTCCTTGGGAACAAAAGAACAAGTCTTGATAGGCTTTCAGGTATTTGGAGAGAGTTCACATGCTTCCCCCAAGTCTTCTCAGATTGGTTTCCATAGTCTCTCCTTGTGGAAGCTGGCTGGCTCCTATGACTCTCCTTGGTACTTTTATGTTTGCACGACTCTACTGGTTTATAAAAGAAATGGAGAAAGGTTATAAAAGGACTTTATATATTTTTCAATAGCAGGCTAAATGTTCAGAAATCCAGTGGTGAGCAGCCTGCATTTTTCCCCAAATAGCAAGTATACATGGAAAAGCTTCATTTTTGACTCAGTCATGTGAGTGTGAGACAAACACAAGTCAAGATAATGAGAAATTATATTCACATATATTTTCTTTTCATCAGTAATTCTTTACTATAGCCCAGTGCCATCACGCAATTTTTGTGGATCTAATCTTTAACACCTCTGAGTTTTAAAACCAATTCCCACTGACTGCAATTAGGATTACATGTGGTTCTGAGCCTGGATGTGATCCCTAATGGTTGTGGATTACAAAAAGGCTGGTGACTGCTCTAGGTTTACTGGTCTGCCACTCCTATGCACTGAATATGTAGGCAAAAAATTCTGAAAAGGAACATCAGGTGAACTTTATTTGGCTTGAAAACCATGTGTTGATAGGCAGATGGTTGAAGCAAAAGCCTTGAATACAAAAGGAAATACAAGAGATCATAAAAAAATCAGACTATGTTTGTTCCTCATTTTAAGTTGAAAATTAAGGCATGATACTAAATATTTTCTTAAAATTCTGGATAACACTACTACTTTATGTTCTATTTTCTTCTTCTGGTACCCTCCCAAAGCCGAGTAAAAATAAAATAAAGTAAAAATAAATAATATTAACATTGCACCTGCCATGGCAGAGATTATAGCCTCTGAAATCTTTTCATGGTTAATCAAACCTCATGGGTCACACTGTACTCAGCAGACAACATGTCCCAAATTTTAAGCTCCATTTGCAAAGCAAACAAGAAATTAGAATAAATATGTGGGGAAGACAACCTAGAGCATCTCTTTGATACAGGTTGGATTTTCAGAATCAACTATAATTTCTCAACGTTCTTTATCCAGAAGAAAACTTTACTAATTTATCTAAAAAATTTAATGAATATCATAATTCATCAGAATCAGCACAGTCCCTGGAATATAGTATATCCCCAACAGGTGCTGTTTGTAATAGTAATAACAATAGGTAGTATTTTCATTTTTGTGTGTCTTCTCAGTGCAATGCTATTCTATATTCATGGAGATTGGCCAGTCTATTAGGCCCCTCAAAATGCACAGCAACACTGACTTAACTTGTTAATAAACTGGAACTTCACACCTGCTCCCAGCTGTCCCCAAGAGGCTCTATGAAGTAGAAACACAGCTGAAATTGCCCAGGGATTGCTGGCTGATTTGAAAATCCTCAGCTTTCTTGTTGGTCACACATCTATTCACACTCTCAAATGAAATATGTCTTTGTGCAAGAGCATAGAGAGGGAGTGAAACTGACACCTTGGCTCACAGATGCTCATGTTTTTCGTCCTTCCCTTCACCCCTTTAATTTCTATTTAAATCTAGAAAGGCATTTGTTTGTGACTCTCTCTCTATAGTGGTAATGAAAGGATGAGTGTGGACCCCACAATTTCAAGAGATTTTGGAGGCAACTTGGTAGTGAATACTACCTTTACACATCCAACCTATATATACTCAGGGTACATACCCTGGTGCCTGTTTGCCAACTGACACGATTTCTCTTGGTACTGCTTTTCTGATGGGGTGGGTCAACATTTATCTTCTTCACTACGAATTCATCTCTCTCAGCTCAGTATTTAAAATTTTTGTCTTAACAAGAACAGATACGTTTTAGTAGGAACACGCCTTTAAAATAATATTCTGAGAAGATTCTGAAAGAATCTAAAATAATATCCCAAAGTAATTCCTGGAAATTAAAAGAACAAAAACTAAATATTCTAGTCCTTTTTTCATTTTATGTTTTCTTATTTTATGGGAATATTGAAAATATATATGCATAAATGCAGTGTGTGTATGTATGAACCTTTTGTTCTTCATGAAGTAGCTGGAGCTCTTCATTAATTTTCATTTTATTTTCTTGCAATGGTGTTCACAAATCTCTTTCCCCCAGAAGAATGTAAGATTCATGAGTAAGAAACTTGTCTATTCATTCTCTGCTATATCTCCAGTACCTGCAAGAGCACATATTCAATACTGTATCAAAGATAGAGGAAACCTAGATCTTAGACACTCAACAAACACAGGATAAAGAATAACTGTTTTCAAAGGATAATAGAGACAGGTGTGTAATGGTTCTTAAATTTAAATGTACATTAAGTGAAGAATTGGACATTTGTAAAAAATCTCAGATTCTTAGTAGATCCTCAGAGATTTTGGCTGTCAGTCTAGGGTAGAGCCCAAGAATGTGCATTTTGTCTAGCAGCTTTTGACATCACCCCCAATACTGCCTATTCACAAATGAGTCTGAGGCAGGTGGTCTATTTAATAGCATTTTGAGAAACACTGCCCTAGCATCTGCTTTTTATTTATATGTACTGAGTAACTAATAGACTGAACTTAATGACTTTTGTTCCACTTTGTGCTAACTTTCCTCACCAAAAGTACATTAATGGAAGGCATTTTAAGTTCACCTCTTTATCCTTTAGTATAGAAACACAAGGATTGAGCCACCAATTATTTAAAAGAAAAAACAGCCTTCCTCTTATCAACAGAAGATTAAGAGTTGGGATTGACTGACAGCAGGAAATGGGACCAGGATGTGATATGATTGTCCAGGTTGGGAAGAGAAAGAGAACGAGTGAGTCTACCTGGGAACAGAAAAGAGAGAGGAAGTGAGACTTGAATTAACAGCAGAGGGGGGCAAAAATTGATGAAAACATACCCAGTGTATGTGCCTAAGACAGGCCATCAGGAGGTCGAGTGACAGAAACCAGGAAAGGAGAAGCCACCAGCTTAGGGGCTTCAGGTGAATGCCAAGGAGTGAAACTGTGCCTTGAATTTAGGATGTTATGCCTAGGATTTAGCCAGAAAGGATCTGGCTTCCCCCAAGGAATTGGAAATAAGGGAAATGGCTGGTCTAGCCTGAGTAAGAAGTAGGTTGGAATTAAAACACAGATTTGTCCACTGTAATTTGCCAAGTTGGACTCTGTAACTAAAATGGGTAGTTATAAGCAATCTTCTTCTTTTTTTTTTTTCTTTTTTCTTTTTTATTATAGTTTAACTTCTAGGGTACATGTGCACAACATGCAGGTTTGTTCCATATGTATACATGTGCCATGTTGGTGTGCTGCTCCCATTAACTCGTCATTTACATTAGGTATATCTCCTAATGCTATCCCTCCCCCTCCCCCACCCCATGACAGGCCCCAGTATGTGATGTTCCCCTTTCTGTGTCCACGTGTTCTTATTGTTCAATTCCCACCTATGAGTGAGAACATGCAGTGTTTGGTTTTCTGTTCTTGTGACTGGTTTGCTGAGAATGATGGTTTCCAGCTGCATCCATGTCCCTACAAAGGACATGAATGGCTGCATAGTATTCCATGGTGTATATGTTTCACATTTTCTTAGTCCAGTTTGTCATTGATGGACATTTCGGTTGGTTCCAAGTCTTTGCTATTGTGAATAGTGTTGCAATAAACATATGTGTGCATGTGTCTTTATAGCAGCATGATTTATAATCCTTTGGGTATATATTCAGTAATGGGATGGCTGGGTCAAATGGTATTTCTAGTTCTAGATCCTTGAGGAATCACCGCACTGTCTTCCACAATGGTTGAACTAGTTTACAGTCCCACCAACAGTGTAAAAGTGTTCCTATTTCTCCACATCCTCTCCAGCACCTGTTGTTTCCTGACTTTTTAATGATTGCCATTCTAACTGGTGTGAGACGGTATCTCATTGTCATTTTTATTTGCATTTTTCTGATGGCGAGTGATGATGAGCATTTTTCCATGTGTCTGTTGGCTGCACAAATGTCTTCTTTTGAGAAATGTGTGTTCATATCCTTTGCCCACTTTTTGATGGGGTTGTCTGTTTTTTTATTGTAAATTTGTTTCTTTGTAGGTTCTGGATATCAGCCCTTTGTCAGATGAGCAGATTGCAAAAAAATTCTCCCATTCTGTAGGTTGCCTGTTCACTCTGATGGTAGTTTCTTTTGCTGTGCAGAAGCTCTTTAGTTTAATGAGATCCCATTTGTCAATTTTGGCCTTTGTTGCCATTGCTTTTGCTATTTTAGACATGAAGTCCTTGCCCTTGCCTATGTCCTGAATGGTATTACCTAGGTTTTCTTCTAGGGTTTTTATGCTTTTAGGTCTAACATTTAAGTCTCTAATCTATCTTGAATTAATTTTCACATAAGATGTAAGGAAGGGATCCAGTTTCAGCTTTCTACATATGACTAGCCAATTTTCCAAGCACAATTTATTTAAAAGGGAATCTTTTCCCCATTTCTTGTTTTTGTCAGGTTTGTCAAAGATCAGATGGTTGTAGATGTGTGCTTTTATTTCTGAGGGCTCTATTCTGTTCCATTGGTCTATATCTCTGTTTTGGTACCGCTACCATGCTGTTTTGGTTATTGTAGCCTTGTAGTGTAGTTTGAAGTCAGGTAGCGTGATGCCTCCAGGTTTGTTCTTTTGGCATAGGATTGTCTTGGTAATGTGGGCTCTTTTTTTGGTTCCATATGAACTTTAAAGTAGTTTTTTTCCAATTCTGTGAAGAAAGTCATTGGTAGCTTAATGGGGATGGCATTGAATCTATAGATTACCTTGGGCAGTATGGCCGTTTTCATGATATTGATTCTTCCTGTCCATGAGCATGGAATGTTCTTCCATTTGCTTGTGTCCTCTTTTATTTCACTGAGCAGTGGTTTGTAGTTCTCCTTGAAGAGGTCCTTCGCATCCCTTGTAAGTTGAATTCCTAGGTATTTTACTCTCTTTGAAGCAATTGCGAATGGAGTTCACTCATGATTTGGCTCTCTGTTTGTCTGTTATTGATGTATAAGAATGCTTGTGAGTTTTGCACATTGATTTTGTATCCTGAGACTTTACTGAAGTTGCTTATCAGCTTAAGGAGATTTTGGGCTGGGACCATGGGGTTTTCTAAATATACAATCATGTCATCTGCAAACAGGGACAATTTGACTTCCTCTTTTCCTAATTGAACACGCTTTATTTCTTTCTCCTGTCTGATTGCCCTGGCCGGAACTTCCAATACTATGTTGAATAGGCGTGGTGAGAGAGGGCATCCCTGTCTTGTGCCAGTTTTCAAAGGGAATGATAAGCAATCTTCTTGTGTGCACTTTAGGCTCTGCAATATTTTACCCTCTCAAAGAGAACAGCTTTTAATTATTTTATTTTTATTTTTAAATGGCTGACTGACACAAAAGAAAGTATGAACCCGGAGCATGAAGGTGAGATTGGTTGAAAGGTTACCTTATAAAAATAAATAAATCTCCTTGTAGCTTGGAAGTGACCCTGATAAGTAGTGAACAGGAAAATTTTGTGCGTGTGCTTCAGGCTGTTTAGCACATAGCTCTCAAGAAGTGCTAATTGAGCATCTGAATGGATGATTGAAGACTTCAGGATACTCTTGCCCAAAAGCAATACATGGATATACAAGACCGATTTTCAAAATACACTTATATTAAATAGTCTAGATGATTCTGGAAACTAGCTATGTGAAATTAGATAAGAAATTTAACTGCTCTGTATATCCTTTTGCTTTTCTCATTTTAGAGAAAAACATATTGCCATTTTAATGGGTAGAAGTAAGCAAACACATTCATACCGAAATCACAGGGATGAATTCTAGCTCTAATTCAATGTTCAGATAAGTTCTAAATATATATCAAAAGCACTTGTTAATAGAATATTTATTTTACAGTGTAAGGCATTATAGGTGAGATTTTCTGCTCTTCAAGGGCTTACAGTCAAGATAGACTCCAAATCTTTTTGTGGCTTGATTCTAGAATCAAGAATATTTTGTGTAATCTGGAATATTTTGTGTAATATTCTGAATGGGAGAAAAGAGAAAATATCTTGGACTAGATTGTAAGTAAGAAATTATCAAAATGCATGGAATGAATGAGCATGTTCCCGTGGGACACATGTATGGGAACACCAAATATAGGGAATACTAGGTCAAGCAAATACAAAATAATCCCCTACACATGTCTATGTCTGTGTGGCTTTAGGATTGAAAACAGCTACTAGTATCCTTGAGGAGGTTAAATACTTTCAGCACCCCCTATTTCCGTTACTATGTGTTTTAAGTAGACTCTCTTCATTTATTGTGGAAATGCTCAGTATTCTCTGCCAGGTACCGTGCTAATTGGGTACAGAAGATACGTTAGACAGGATTCAGCCTTCCAGGAGCCCAAATGTAGAGAGCTATGTTTTGAGGTAAAAGCTCAAGGGACCTTACAGATAAGATGATATGAGAGCTCACAGGGAGGTTATGTCACATCTGGCTAGGGAAGTCAAGAATGGCTTTGTGGAAAAGGTATGGGATTTGAGCTGGACATGAGGATAGATGGAATTGGACAATCAGAATTTGGAGAGCTGGGATGAATTCTAGATAGAGATTCTAGAAAGATTGAAGTCAATGAAACAGAAGGTAGCAGGTCATATTTTGTGCTGACCAATGACTAACTTGTTTGCTTAGACTAAATAGATTTGAGAAATGGCACAGTTGGAAAGGGAAGTGGAGGAGATATTTGAATAAATAAACAGAGAAACGACATTCGATTAGTGTAGACACTTGAGGAGCCGCAGAATAAGGGGAAGGAACACGCTAAAGAGAATTTGGTAAAAGAATTGCCTAACCTTTCTCTGTAGAGTGGGAATTGCAAACTGAACTGTCTAGGAGGGTCTGGCAAGCAATGTAGATGAGTCAACTGAGCTAGGTATAAGAAAAATAGCAACTTGAGATGGTCAATACCAGCAGACCTATGGCCTGCACAGCAGCAAAGTGATAAGAACTGGGCTTAAATGTGGTCAAGCAGAAGAAACATATGACTTTGGGAGAGGGCAGCTGCTGTGCAGCTCCAGCCACTTGTTACCTTGTGAAAACTGAGGCTCAATGTGGCCAAATATTCAAGAGAAACTTGGAGTTTTTATTTTATGTTGGCAACAAATTCAAATTAAAAAAAATAAGTAGACTTCAGCATTGTGTGAGCCAAACAAAATAGGTCTGCAGACGGTCCGTTTGAGACCTCTGATGATTGCTTAGGAGTCTTTAAAGAAAGGCAGAATAGGGAAAGGGCTCACATTTTAAAAGAAGTGAAAGTACAGTATTGCCAGACATAGCAAAGACTCATGTGGAAAATCCACAGCTTGTTTGGTTATTTGTTCAGTGTCTGTCTCAGCAGACTGTAAACACTTGGAGAGTGGAGACCCTCCCTGTTTTGCTCCCCAGCACCTAGCATGGTGCCTAACATAACATGGACAGTCAATAAGTACTTACTGAATGAACATTATTCTTAGAAATTTACTCTTGAGACTAATAAGAAGTGCCATATTCAGCTTTTTTTCTTATTTTGAATGAGGGAGGAATATACTGATGTGTGAGTAACTATATTAATGACATAATTTTATCACATCAATATGACCTTGCTATAAATCCCTTTTATTTTAGCAGAATCTTTTTACATACATTATCACAAAATCTGCAGTTTATAGCCTAAACTATGTGGAATCTATGAACTAATTGTGATCATGATGCTTCACTAATCAAAATGCTTCAATGACTTCCCCTAGCCTGCTGAATAAAGTCTGAATTCAACATGCTCCAAAATTGCTCATGTGATCTGGCTCTTGAATGTTTCCTCAGATCTTTTTTTCTGTTTTCTAGTCTTGGAATAAGTGAGTGGATATGTTACACTTGGTTGCTGGGAGCTGTTTCAGAGAAGAATTCCTAGGGGACACCTGTTCCTAATTGATAGTGGTCACAGAAAGACACCTGAGACTAATATATAGGGTATGCTACCAGGCTAGTGGTAGGGTATAAAGCTACCAACCTCAGATATGTATGTTTTATTGCTATTCTAAAACTGAGTTGTACTTATTTGCTCTGTGTAGGTGCAGGACCTGATAAATAAAGATATAAATTGTTGTTTAAAAGTTTGTTAATGCTCAGAGTTTGCTTGGTTAAATACTTTTGTCTGATTTTATGGTTAAATATTCTGCTTGTGAATGCTGTGGGCAGTATTCACATAATGGGGAGGATTGGTACAAACTTTGTAGGAGAAAACTTTTTTTTTTCCCTAGATTTTTTCCCCCATTTGACTCTATGTGTTAGGATAGTGTTTCTTAAAGTGTGGACTAAAGAACAGTTACATTAGAATAACCTAGAATGTTTGTTAAAAACATATTTCTACAGTATACTAAATGGTATATTGAATATAAATCTCCTGGGGAAGATGCTCAAGATTCTGCATTTTTATAAAGTTTCCCAAGTAGTTCTGGTGCATATCAAATTTAAGAATCAATCTTTGCAGGCATGTGGTCAACCCAGCAATGACATTATTTATTATCAGTGGGTGGTCCATCTCTCTTGCTTTCCCTGTACTATTGAGGAGGCAGTTTTACAAAAATGCTACCTCCTGAAAGTTTGGCTGAAGAATATCTGTACAAACACCTGCATACCAGATGGGCACATCTGTACGGCTTGTGCTGCTGATCCAGCTTCAGCACATGTCACGCACCACTTCCTTAATTCAGAGTGAGTTGAAAGGATGATGAGGATTTCACACTGAAGTCTTGAGCACATGAGTCATTTTCCCTTTTTTTCCTTCTTTCCTTTTTTCTTCTCTACTTACCTTGATTTGCAGTAATTTTCTTTTTCATGATCAAGAATGGCAGGGATATTGAAACCAATGAGTAAACAACTCATCTAACTAAAGGCATTGCTTTGTGAGTGCTGGACACTTCATATAGCAAGTCACAAGAAGATAGTATTGCTAGTTTCAGGAATAGTTAGACCTTTTTGTTTGTTTGTTTGTTTTCAATGAATTCAGCTTTCTATTAAAACTGTTTAACAATTTAAGGTTTATCAGTTTCTGAATATAAGTATGCATACAAGTATACATAAAAGAGTATGCACAAAAGTATGCATAGCTGCACAAAAATAACATCTGAAGATAAAATAATTGCATTTATTTTCTTATTTTATTTTTTTCTATTGCAAGTGACCTAAATATTAAAAAGATGGTTAATTTCAACCACCAAAGGAAGATACCAGAAAAAGGTCATATGAATCATCCAGCCAAGCAAGCATGAAATACATCTAGTTTTCCTTTCTTTTTTTTTTAACGGTACTTTCCCTTCTTATATTCTTTTTTCCACTACTAGATCTAGAGGAAGGTATATTGCATTTCAGGATAGAAGGAAATAGTAACAGTCTATTGCTGGAATCAAAGGGAGCCAGGAAGCCCATTATCATGGGTCAGAAGTCACAGATGAGTTAAAGGGAGGAGAGCTGGGTGCATGTTGTTTAGCTGTAAAGGAAAGGTTGCTGGCTGTTTTAAAGAAGGAGGAATTAAGAAGTTTCCATAAGATTTTTTAAAAGGACAATCACAAAACATTCCAATAATAAAAATGAATTATTGAAATAGCATATATATATATATATATATATATGAGAGAGAGAGAAAGGGATATATAGATAGAGCTTTTCTTATGCTATTCAAGGCTTTCTACTAAGTGCCTTGCAATAGGTCCTTCAACTTCATAAAAACCCTACAAGGCAGGGTTCCTCCATTTTACAGATGAGTAAACTGAGGCTTATAAAGGTTAATTAACTTGCCCAAGGTTACACAGAGTCAGAGCTCAGGTATTCTGGCTCCAGACTTCATGCTTTTCACCACTACCCTGTAACTGCTAGAAGAGGCAGTGCAGAGAAGCATTGGTTGTTAGATATTAGTGAATTCTGCTAAAGAAAAGAGGACCTGGAAACATTCTGATGAGAAGGAAGTTTAACTGCTGGTATGGATTGACCAATCTGGATTGGCAAACAGAAAAGAAAAGCTCCCTATTATACCATTAAATGGTTAAATCTGCCCTTTGCTGGAAAGTGTGGTGTTAGGAAAAAGCAAGATCAGTCAACTTATTTGTGAAATCTGTGCTGGTTTTGTCCAATTGTGTTGCTTTAAAGCTCAGTTGGCAGAAGAATGTGCTGAATAAAGCTGAATAAACGTAATTGATATCCACCAATTCTGTCTGCCACTAAAACTCAGTGAATACGGTTGCAGTTCATCTCCCTTCCTGCTAAATAGGGATGAAAATGCTGAGCATTTGTCAGTCACTTGGAAAATGCCCTGAAAGAGGCAGAGACTGTCATTGACCCCTTGTCCTCTCCAGTAGACTGTCGTCAAAGTCTTCATTATTGTTTGTTCCTGCTATTTTTTTGCTTCCCGGCAATATTGTCCTTTAAGGCAAGTTGAGCTGTGGATTTGGAACTGTGAGACATGCAAAATGAGCAGTTAGTCACTCTACAATGTTGTATTGCCTAAGCTGACTTTGCAGTTTTCACAGCAGACCCAGCTATAGAGCCCCAACAGGAATTTCCTATTTGAAATCTTTTTATTCCTGCCACAGCAAAACCTCTGAGACTCTGTTCTGTGTGTGCCAGGCACGGTGTGATTAAATAATGCCAGGCTGCCGCTGTGTTCATTGAAGTTCTCATCAAAGGATTTTATTATCCACTCAACATAGCCATGGAAGGGACTGTGGAATATACATCTGTTCACACCTGGCACACACATGGTTTCAGCTGGTTCCTTATAAAGGAGTGGGAATAACTTTTGGGAATATGCTTTAACAGTAATTTCTAGGATGAAAATAACACACTGTTTCCCTTTCCCAGATCTTTGTTTGTTGCTCCCTTTCCCAACATTCTCTTTAAGTCTTTTCTTCTTTTCTGTGCCTCCTACTTCTTTCTCTTCTGATACTAGAATTTTGAAATAATAAAAAAAAAAACCCACAGAAAACCTATGGATTGCACAACAATATAGGACTCATTCCCTGTAAAAACAATCCTTAAGGATGAGAATTAGATTTTACTAGTAAGTTTAGTTATCAGGGTTGTGACCAATTGTCTGTTGGGTCCATCTGTGTCAGGAAACTCTCAATGAAATAGATAAGATAATTTCTATGTCACAGAATGTTATTAGGAATAAATAAAGTTGTGCATGAGAAAGCATAACGCTATTAAAATTCTCTACCCGCATTTTCTGTTTTTTTGTGTCCTTAAAACTCCTGAAGGAGTTATTTTGATTCAGTCTTTTATAAAGATAGCAAACAATATGTTGAGACCAGAATGCTTTTGAACAAATTACATGGAGGTAGTCAGAGTGGCCTTAAACATATGCAGCAGCTCGCACTATAGATGAATGACAGATTGGTGCTCTGCTAACTGACGTACCTTCTTATCAGAGCAGTAGTGAACATTACGGGCAGGCCATTTGCAGGAATGGCAAACAGGCTTGGCATGGTGTTTGACCATATAATTCACTCGAGAGTAGTTCTCTCTGTCTTAGAAAAAGCCTTGCAGGATATATAAAAGCCATACCTGGAACCATTCTGGTCAAGATATGGAATCAACCTAAATGTTCATCAATAGATGAATGGATAAGGAAAATATGCACAATGGAGTATTATTCAGCCATAAAAAGAATGAAATTCTGTCATTGGTGGCAACATGTATGAACCTAGAGGATATTATGTTTAGTGAAATAAGTCAGGACAAGAATAAAAGTACTGTATGTTCTCACTCATATGTGGGAGCTAAATAATGTATAGTTATAAAAGTAGCGAGTAGAATTGTGGTTATTAGAGGCTGGGAAAGGTAAAGGGAAGGGGAGAATGGGGAGCGTTTCATTAGCAGATACAGAATGACAGCTGGATAGGAGGAATAAGTTCTAGTGTTTTTAAATTATTAACTATAGTCATCCTACAGGGCTAGCTTGAGTTGGATTTTTCCAACTCAAGCTAGTCCTGTAGGATGACTATAGTTAACAATAATTTATTATATACATTCAAATCTAAAGGAGAGGGTTTTGAATATTCCCAACACAAATAAATGATACTTGTTTGAGGTGATGCATATGCTAATTACCTGATTTGATCATTACACATTGTATACGTGTATCAAAATATCACTGGGTAGCACATAAATATATACAATTATTATGTGACAACTAAAAATAAAAGGGGCAAGAAACCATGCCTGGATCTCTATGCCAGAGGAAAAGCTGATGGGAGGGGAGAGAAATGGGAAGGGAAGGAAACAGGAGGGAAAAGAACTCTTGGCTTTGTATTGAGGGAGCGTGCTTCCATGCCTCTCAAAAACACAAATGCCACTGAGACTTATAAGCTGATTATAGGCTCTATTTTTCTATTCTTTTCTTTGTTATACTATGGAAAGTTCTGTAGCTTTTGGAGGCCAAATCAGAATCCAAAGTTCTGGAATATGTGTCATTCTTGAAAGAAAATAAAAAATCCAACTCAAGCTAGCCTGTTGAGTTATTGGCTAATACAATCCAAAGCAGGGAAAGAGGTCATGAATAATACTTTAGCAAATAGTTGCGATGTTGTTCCAATAAACTTCTGTTTATAAAAGCATTTGGCAGATCAGATTTGTCCCACAGGCCATGGTTCATGACCCCCACTCCAGTCACATGGCATGGGGGTTCATTTCACTGGACCTTTATCTCTCTATCCAATATAAAATTCAGGTAGTTTTACTGTATTTGCAATAGCCAGGTGATTCTATTATAATCTAGCACAGACATAGCAGATGAGCTTTATTTCATCTGTCTCTCCAAACAACTGGTAGAAAAATGCCTGTATTGTTCAGAGGATTCTGAGACTGTGTTAGGCTAAACAGAAAAATGTGTCATTATCAATTAATAATGTTTAAAATAGGCACAGAAGGGGATGTAGTAGTACATACATCTTGGTTTTGCTATTTCTGCTTTAAAATGTAGGACTTACATGGACTTATCTTCCTTCACATACAGATTTTCCCACTCTGGGGCCTCAAAAGGTTTTTCTAACTTGATTTTTCTCAAGAGCCTAACAAAAATCCAACGATGGCTGAGGTGTGACCCATTGCAATTGCTCATTTTTCTAATTTTTTTCTTTTTAGTTGAGACGGAGTGTTGCTCTGTTGCCCAGGCTGAAGTGCAGTGGCACAATTTCAGCTCACCACAACCTCCGCCTCCTGAGTTCAAGCGATTCTCATGCCTCAGCCTCCCAAGTAGCTGGAACTACAGGCGCATGCCACCATGCCAGGCTAAGTTTTATATTTGTAGTGAAGACGGGGTTTCGCCATGTTGGCCGGGCTGGTCTTAAACTCCTGAGCTTACATGATCCCCCTGCCTTGGCCCATCAAAGTGTTGGGATTACAGGCATGAGTCACTGCACCCAGCCTCTAATGATTTTTTAAGTTTAGAGCAGAAGTAAGAAGATCACATAAAAATTCTATCAGGTGGAATGAATCAGGATTTCAGAGCTAATTCATATTATGAAATACTTAAATGACATATTGTACTTATTAATTTTTGGAATATGAAATGACTGGCAATGTACTACACTACATATTTTTTAAAGTCTTGCTTCAGTTCTCAATGATTTTGCATATACTGTGTATTTACCTGTGCTATACTCTCACTAACTGTTCTGGCTAATTAATTTTTTCCCCTTTTCTTGAGAGGACCAGAACAATTTTGAAAGCCACCAGGAGGAGAGAGGACACCAAGTAAACTGTTCTAGAGTCATGCCTGTAGATGAACAAGCACCACCTGAGGCTGTGCTAAAAAACAAATGGTGTTTCTTGAAAATATCATCATTGGGAGGCAGTAGGCAGCTGTTAAAATTGGACAGTCGTTGCTCAGTGTCCAAAGAGAAGGAAATTTTAACCATTAGTCTCTCCACTTGATATTTAATTACCCTGAAAAAGAAGACAAATATGAAATTTCTCTTCAGAATTCCTTATGAGTCATGCCCAAGTTTTCATAAAACAAATTTATTGCAGTTGTCTCACCAGTAGCTCTGTGAGCAGAGGGTGCAGTAAACCCATGTCTCCTTTTGGCTGGAGTTTGGCTTTCATTGGTATAATAATCAGTTATTTTATTGATTCTTTCCTAAATACAAAATTAAATAATATATTAAAATCACTTTTAAAACACTTTCTGACGAATTCGATTGGAAAGCTTTCACTTACCAAAAAGCGAGGTGTGAGATATGGGAAAAAAGATGGGGTTAAAAAAGAAAGAGAAAGAAGAGACAAACAGGTTGAAATGAGTTCTTAACCTAGGCTTACTTCAGGGAAAATTGTGTAAGTTACTTGAAATTATATGCAAAATTGTGTGTGTGTGTGTGTGTGTTGTGTGTGAACACGTGAGGCATATTTAGGGTTTAAGTATTAGCCTTTCAATTGAGAATCACTGATAAAATTCTTATCCAGAGAGGGTAGACTAAATATGTTCTGGAATTGCTGGGTCCAGTCTGTGGACTGGGAAAGAGTAGTGGCGAAGGGAAAATGGATATTAACTAAGGAAAATACTTTGTACTTCATAGGTTTGCCCAGGGGCAGCTCTGATCATGGCTACATGATTTTAGGTTCTGGAACAATGGCAGCCAAGGCAGGCTTTTCTTGGAAATTGGTGACTTATGACTGCTTCCCTCCTTCTCTGTTGTTAAGCAAACAGTTGGCACACCCTGGAGAGCCCTGACAGTGAGCGATAGCCCAAGGACAAGGCACCAGCTGAAAGCCAGCTTGGCTGCAAATTAGAGTATAATGGCAGAGTGGCTTCTGCTGCGAAGCGATTTGCATCAGGGCCCACCAACAATGCACATTCTGTAAGGCAGGCATTTGTAGGGGAAGGAAACAAGAAACACATCATTTCTAAATAATTTAGAAGAGAATTTGCCAAAGGAAGGGGAGCAGATAAGATGGGGGACTTACCTGTTTTTAGGTTATGCTACCTAGAATACTTATAATGCACCCAAGGAAAATTTACATTTAACCTTCAGTAGATCTATATAAAATTCACCTTCGTATGCTTGCTTGTTGCCCCTCCTTCTGTCCTCCCATAATAGCTTGCTCATAACTCCATTATAGAGCTATATAAATGCAGTGCTTAGGCATATATTTCATTAAGTCGTGTATTTATGGTGCTTAGGTATGTTTTCCCAAAGATCAGGTGATTTCCACTGTGGTTTCCACAACACTCCAGCATCCTAAGAATCCTATATACATAATCAAATCTTTAAATATTTTAACAACTGTACAAATGGGTGAACCTTGTGGAAGAACTCTGATCACAAATGTGCAAGATCAGAGGAGAGATCCAGTATGAGCCAAATGAAATTCTGTAGTAATAGAGACAGAAAATGCTGCAGGATTAAAATAGCAATTGGAAAGAAGCAGTTGGAAAGGGGAGGAAAGAACCATGGTAGAATTTAACAAATAGTACTAATTATCAGCATGGAGGAGCATAACACAGGAACATGTGTTGCAACAATCAGCAAGATAATACAGTATATTGGGTATAAGATAAACATATAAATAAATAATACTTTTGCATTAATGTAAGTATAAAGTTCTGCTAGAATGGCATATAGATACATAGTAACTTTGGGTACTTGATATGACCAGTTTCTCTTTTCCATATGATGGTGAGTTTCATGGAGGTAGAGACTATGCCTTCTTCCTTTTATAATCTCCAATGGTTAGGTCAACCGTTATCATACAGAAGACACCAGGTAAATATTTGTTTAAAAAATGTCTGGCATTAAAATTTTTTTGTAATCAGCCTGATCCTATCTACAGTTCTTCATTTTCCATTCTCTCCATGTCTACATCCTGCCCTACCCATGACAGCCTTATGAATCCATGTTGCAATGCTCTCTCTCTGCTCTTTGCCTTCCCAAATCTGTTCAATACCCATTATATTTCCGTGCAGCTTAAGTCCCACATACTCTGTGAGGTCTCATCTCTCTGCCCCTTGTGTCTGGATTTCCTTCTCCTGTGTGTAAGTTAGAGCTCATAATGTTAATTTTTCACTATTTCATTTGTTGATTTTCCTGCCTGGACTACCAACTCTTTGCCAGGAGGAACCATGTCTCAAAGAGGTTTTTTTTTTTTTTTTTTTTTTTTTTTTTTTTTTTTTTTTTTTTTAATTGAGACCAAGTCTCCCTCTGTCACCCAGGCTGGAGTGCAGTGGCATGATCTCGGCTCACTGCAACCTCTCCCTTCTGGGTTCAAGCGATTCTCCTGCCTCAGCCTTCCAAGTAGCCAGGACTGCAGGCGACTGCCCCCACACCCGCTAATTTTGGTGTTTTCTAGTAGAGATGGGGTTTCACTATGTTGGCTAGGGTAGTCTCAAACTCTTGACCTCAAGTGATCCTCCTGCCTCGGCCTCCCAAGGTGCTGGGATTATAGGAGTGAGTCACCTTTCTGCATTTTCCAGGCAGCCAAGCACACACTGAACACTTGATAGGCAGATATCTGCCTGTAAAATAGGAAGTATGGCTAGAAATGAGGAGGAATCTATTGCTGTGGCCCAAGTAATCCATAAAGGGTCTGAGAGCATGACAAGTGGGTAGGGATCTAGACTCATTTTTTCAGAGTTTGGGGTAGTTTCCCCATTTTCAGGGAGCTCATGTCTATGGAGATGATAAAGCAGGAGGCTGGGTCTCTGCATAGAGTATCCTTAGTGAGGAATCATACATTTTGTTAGGCTTTTTATTTATTTTCCATTTCAGCAGCTATAGTAACAGAGTCTAAATACTAAAATTTATTTGGGTTTCTTTTGTGTGGTTAAAATCTTTAGCTTTTCTTTCTCTCTAGGGCACTAATTAGTAGCAAGCAGGTTAATGGTAGCATAGAGGTTTAGTTAGTCAGGTTTCTATCATTCTAAAACTCCTTTTTTACTGTCTCACCTTTTAGGTGGAAAGCTTAAAATAATAATAAAATTGTTTCTATATTTTCATCTGGCATTTACCGCTTTGACAACATTTTTAGTACATCAGATACAAACAATAATAAATTTGATCTATGCATTATGCTAACTTTTCACCTTTTTCTATGGGTTTTCAAAGGAATTCAGCTTATAAGTTCATAGATTAGAGTTCATTAAAAAGAGAGAGTGAATTTATTCTTATCTTTGTGAATTAAAATAATAAAACAAACTAAAAACCTGCTGTATTAATTCTGACTTTTCTGTCCTGTGAACTCTGCTCTGCGAATGACAAAGACTTTACCTTCCTGAAATTGTAGAATAATTCTCTATAGTTAAGCAATGATGTAGTATTCTTTAATCTTGTTTTCCACGAGAACATCTAATAGTCTACTGGAAGAATAAAGAAAGGCAAGATTCAAATCTACCCCAGTTTGATAGTATTGTTCTATGTGGTGGTGGCTTACTAATAGCTTTATTATTAAACCATGTAAGCAAAAGAAAGCACTACAGCTTAGTGGGAAGTCAGACGGATCTGCTTTCGGCATGTAACTAAACCAGTGTGTAGAAACAAGTAATTAAAAAGACACAAAGCCCGTAATCAATTGTGCACCGGTTATCTTTGATTGCTCTTGCAAAGGACAAATTACACACAAGCCTCTTGCAAGTCTGAAGAAAAAGAGGTTCTATTATCTTCTTTTTGAAATCATTTCTCTGCACAGACAAGGGCATCCCTATTCCAGATCTCTTGGTTTAATTAAAAGGACGCAAACATCAGATGATGTTGCAGCATATCGAATGTTTCCCTGTCAGTGCAACGGGTGAAAGAGGGAGGGAGGAGAGAGGGAGTGAGACATAGGGGTGGGGGTTGGTTGGAAGAATTTCTTTTCCATAAAGACTGGCCTTTTTCACTCTGACCATCTGTTTTCTCATGGTGAAAAGCCCCATTGCTGGTATGCTGGCATAGCTTTGCATGTCTTTGTGCTTGAGGGACATTCAATCTTGCATCTGATACACGCTGATCTGTGACACTTCCTAACAAATGAGGCTTTGTTCAAACAAAGAGACTCCCTGATAGGAACTGTAAACTTGGAGCTTGATATCCTGTAGAAAAGGCAGGCTATGGCTGAGCTGGCACAGGAAATGCTCTCTGTAATGCAACAGAGCTGAAGGAGGTCACACCCCGTGCACACATACGCTCTTTCAGACCTTCCCAGGCCTCCTGTCATCTCTGTCTCCTCTTCAGACAGGGCAGCTCCAACAACACAGCTGCATTTGGACCTGGGAGAATGCAACCCATCTCCATTACAGGCTGAAGCTTACTCTTCATAATCATCCATCTATTTGTATAGCTTCTTCATTTTACAAAGCATTCTTGAAATCATTAATCCCTTTGATACAATAACTTCATAAGGTCCCAAGGTGATCTCACTCAAGACAATTATTTTGTGACCACTAATGCCAATTGCTGCTTATTTCTTGTCTCTTGCTTTTGTATCTTCTTTCCATTCTCGGTCTCTCTGTCTCTCTCCTCTCCCTTCCTTCTCCCCAGTTAATGATCTTAAATTTGGGGCTCTCAACTTCAAATTCATCTATCTTTTCACCGTAAGATGTTTACGTGGTCCCTCAGTATTTAGACTAAGGGTGCGGAATAGAAAATGTGTAATTTGCTGCTGAGTCATAGATTGTGATTTGGGGAAAGTGGCAGAGAAGGCCCTCACTCAGAAAAATACGACTTGATCTTTCAAGATACGATTTAGAAACCTGTTAGAATGTAAGCTTCCTTTGAAAGAATGTCACTTAAAAAAAATGTGCTGTTTCCTCTCCTTGGCAAACTCCTGCACACTAGAGACGTGGCTGAGAGGGACCTTCTAACACAGCCATTCTCTGCTTCCCCTAGGCAGAGTTGATTGTTGCTTCCTTTGTGGTCCCACCCCTGTTTGCTCTTAACTCAGTGCCATTATGTAGCACGTTGTAGTCTGAGCTATTTGTTTATGTTTCTATCTCCCCTACCAACCTGTGAACCACCGTGTAGGAGTTGTGTATTTATTATTCATTCTTGTGAATTTCCAGTATTTCACGAAGTGCCTGACCCTTAATAGGCTCCCAGTAACAGTATGTTGAATAAATAAATTTTGTTGGATAAATGTTGATATAGGTGGGAGGGAAGAAACAGGAAATAAAAGAACAGAATAGAGAAAACTGACTTCACTCACATCTGTAAATTTTTCCTGGGCCTGAACCTGTTATTTGACTTCCTGCCCCTTACCACTTCAACAGTGCAAAGTAGTGTTTGAGTCAAGAACTATCTTAGATGCAGCTTCTCAGTTTTCGGGACTAATACTTTAAGAAAAAACAAACAAACAACAAAACAAAAAAAGATACTTGAATTACAGAGAACTTAAGTAATATTTCAAAGTTATGTTTTTTATTACTTACTAGACCTATTATCAAACAAATATAAAGGTTTTGGGGCCCAATAAGGCCCAGGAGATACAGGAAAGAAAATTTATCCAGTGGAGCACTTTAACATGGAAATGTTGTAGGGAGGGCAGTGAGCTGCTGAAAGGAGAATGGCTACACAGACTTTCAATCTCACTTTTCACCTGGCTTGCTCAACCACTTATGCCATGATTTATCTTTTCTGAACCTCGATTTATGAAACGAGAATATTAATGCTGGCATGCCTAAATGGGATTTTATGAGGATTAACTAAACGTGATTGTCAAATATTTTAGGAGCATAAAGTACTGGATGAAGCAATTAATTTTCATAATTTTGAGATCAGAGAGGATTTCACAGGGTAATGTCGTGTGCCAAGTTGCAATTGTATTGCATTTTTAAGGGAGGTGGCTCAAACTCACTTCATTGCATTTCTAATCCCTTTTTTTGTATAGCTGGTAAAAATATAACAGGAAATTGATTAACTAAAGTTTGGTAGCACATTGGAATTTACTCAAAAACAGCTTCTAAGTAAGAGTAGTCCACAGTCAATGGGTAGAGTAACTGTACTTGCCTTGTTAGGGCTAGTTTGAATGTCACCATGTAAAACCTAGAAAGGCTCACAAAGACAACAGGAACGAAACAATCTTGGCTGTTGTCATTCTGGTTACTCGTTCAATCAAAGGTAACCAGTAATTGAATCTATAAGTGATTGCCAAAATACACAGTTTTTGTTGATGCTGTTATTTAAAGTAAGGTATCAAAAGAATTGATTCTGTGATCACAGAAATGAGCACAACCAGTGGATCTAGAATTTGACGTTCAACCTGTTGAAATGCCAGAAACAACTTCAAAAGGGATTCTTATTTATTTTATTTTATTTTATTTCTTTATTTATATATCTATTTTTTAACTTTTATTTTCAGTTCCAGGGTACATGTGCAGGATGTGCAGGTTTGTTACAGAGGTAAACATGTGCCATGGTGGTTTGCTGCACAAGTCAACCCATTACTTAGGTATTAAGTCCAGCATCCATTAACCATTTTTCCTGATGCTCCCCCTCCCCCAACAGCCCCAATAGGCCCCAGTGTATGTTATTCCCCTCCATGTGTCCATGTGTTCTCATTGTTCAGCTCCCACTTATAAGTGGGAAATGTATTTGGTTTTCTGTTCCTGTGTTAGTTTGCTGAGGATAATGGCTTCCAGCTCCATCTATGTCCTTGCAAAAGACATGATCTCATTCCTTTTTATGGCTGCATAGTATTCCATGGTGTATATAGATCACATTTTCTTTATACAGTCTATCACTGATGGGCATTTAGGTTAATTCCGTGTCTTTGCTATTTTGAATAGTGCAGCAATTAACATACATGTGCATGTATCTTTATAATAGAAGGATTTATATTTGTGTATATACCCAGCAGTGGGATTGCTGGGTCAAATGGTATTTCTGCCTCCAGATCTTTGAGGAGTCACCACACTGACTTCCACAATGGTTGAAATAATTTACACTCCTGCTAACAGTGTAGAACTGTTCCTTTTTCTCCACAAAAGATTATGCCGTGAAATCACAATGTTAGTTTATCATCTCAGGGAAGTAGCAATAAGTTTAATGTGAACCTACTAAGCATGATTCTGTTTAAAGCAATAGCTAACATGAATATGGTGCTGCCATTTCATTTAGTGAGTTCTTTGCTACGTTTTGTTGCATCAATGTTCCTAAAATGTCTCATTTAGAAGATAGGAAAGGTGTTCATAATTATAAAGTAAAATGAGGAGAGTGAGGCCAGCCACATAAGTGACATTTTCCCCCATCCCATGCAATTGTTTTCCGTTGGTATCAATGGAGACCTATGTTCTGATTAAGAATGCCAAATTTTCCAAACTTGTTTAATCTCATGTGAAAAGGGATGTTTTTAAAATCAGTTGAGCTGTGGGAACAATTCTCCAAGCACTTTCAAGAAGATATATTGATTTTTTCCTTCATATTATTTTTCAGATTTCTTCCCTCTTTTCCATTCTTATTGTCAGCCCTGAAGGCCAAATCTTCATCACTTAACTTACTAGAAAAATAGTTCTCAATCTTGGCAGCACAATAAAATCTCTCCAGGAGCTTTAAAAAATACTGACATATGAATTGGAATCTCAGAGATTCTGATGTCATTGGTCTGGGATGGGTCCTGAGTGTTGAGATATTGAAAGAGCCCCTGGTGATTCTAAAGTGTGGCTAAGGAGTGGAACCAATGACCATGAGCTCTCCTCTGCCCAGTCCATCCTGCAAACCACTCACTTAGTTTTAACTTGATAGCCATTATAACTGGCTCCTCCTTGGTCTTACTACAGTCTTACTAAAAGTACACCTCACCTCCATTTTTCTCATTGTTATTTTCTGTCTTAATATAGACATTTAATCTTAAATGTTTGGAAATAGGAGTCGAATAGATGATAACTTTAATGAAATTCCAATGCTAGATAAATATTTTCCCAACCATGCTTCAATCATTGTACTCATTCAAAAATTCTTTAAACTTCTCTATTGCTAAGTTCCAAAACTCTTTGATGTAGTATTTAGTATTTTTATAAAATGTTAAAGCTCATTTTATTTTTCAGACTTATGTAGACCACTGTTGCTCTTTCTGTATCCCATACTTTACTAAAATGAACTACTTGCTCTTCCTGCAATGTGCCTCACAGTGCCCTATCTCTGTGCCTCTTCTTTCCCTTTTCCCTCTACTGAGAATGCCTTGAACCAACTCCAACTCCTTAAATATAAACCATTTCTAATGTGCCAATTAATATGCCACTTTCCTTAATCAATCTTTTCAGTTTTGATGAAAATGAGGGTACTTCCTCCTTTATTTCAACCCCTTAAAACTCTTCCTTCTGTGTTATATGCTTACTCTATGATGACTTATCTATTTTATTCTTTTCCCTTCCTTTCTTCCACTCTACTGAAATCTCCTCAAGGTCCAAAACAAAGGCTATCTCCTTTGGTGAAGGCTGTTTTAGAGTCAGATTCTGTCTTTGCGTCCCGATTCTACCTTTACTAGATATGTGAATTACTTTTCTCTCTGGGTTTTGCTTTCTTATATTTTAAATGGGGAATTAATATCACATTGTTCACAGAGTTATGGGGCAAATTAAATGAGTTATTCCATGGAATGTACTTAGAAAAGTGCCCTGCACAAAGTGAGCACCTTCTAAATGTCAGCTATTTTTATTAGGTTGCTTTAACAGAGGCTAGGGTAATATCTTCTATATTTTAAGGACTTAAAATATTTGTTAAATGCAAAATTCTTTGGCACTTGGAAAGATTCCAAATGCCCAAACTATACATATTTGATAGCTTATAAATTTTAAATCATTTTTATAGCTACTTGCAGGAGGATGTGGGTCAAAGTGACCTGATATTTTGTTTGAAAAAAATGGAAAACATAATTTCTGACAGGTTTGGTATCTTGTGTAGAAAATCTTCAGTTCCACAGTTAGTGCTAGAGATTCACCTCTGCGAAATGCCCAAACTGTCAATTATAGTGATTTATTGTGTGCTGATTTCCACAGGCATTAAAAAAATAGTTGACTATCCAGAAGCGATTGAAATTCTTAGCTTAAAATAGGTATGTGCAAAGAAACTCAATAGGCAAATTATGTATTCTGGGAACCAAACGTCTCTATATAGATTCCATTTAATAATATACACTTCACAGGTCTTTGGAGATAAGACTATAAATATGACTGTCAGATTTAACCAATAAATATTTTAACACCAGCACATCTTAAACTCATATCCATTTATGTCTCCGATGTCATAAAATTGAATTGACGTTTTGTTTTCCAAGACTGAAGAAAAGAATAAATAAAATGAAGTCACTAATGTTGTGTGACTGTACAATCAGTTATTGGGGGTTTTCCCCCTTCTATGTTGACTTTTGAAGTGTTTGAAGTGACTTTTTTGAAATTAATAATTAATCTTTTCAAGGTGTTCTTTTTGCAGTTGGTGAGGGCGGTCAATGTTAAGGGAAAACAGATAAGAACAGAGGACAAGTTCTGACTGACCAAGGTGGTATGTTTGCAAGAGAATAAAACACTCCATAGATTGGACTGCTTGGTACTTGCCTCCTGGTTGTAAATATGGTCTTGTCTTCAGCCATTTCCCAGGAAACCTTGTCAAGGAATTAACTCTGGAGATATTTATGCAAATAAAGTATAATAGTGAAGGTTTGAAGTAACAGTTTACAGCTACTAAAAATGAGAGAGAGACAGAATACTAGAATTATGAAAGACTCTTCAGGGCAACACTGAAAATAGTTTATCTTCTAAGAGTCACATACTGAGAACAGCACTTGGGAATTTATTACACATTTTCAGTTTCTACATTTTCGCCTGTTTCTGGCTTTCCAAACTCTATTTGTTCATAGAATTTATGGCTTGTATTACATTCAAATCGATGGAAGATCAAGCATTGGTATTCCTGGAAGAAACTGTATTTCTTTATCATACCTCATATGAGCTTATTATGTGCCAGGCAATGTGCTCTAAGTTTTAAATGTTATTACTAATTTAATCCTCACAACAACCCTATGAAATAGATGCTATTATTATCCCCATTTTATGCATGAAGTAACTGAGGCTCAGAAAGATTAAATACCTTGCTCAAGGCCACAGAACAGGTCAGGAATTAAAGTCACCCTTTCTGATTCTGGAGGCCAGGATTATACCCTCTAAGTTATGCTGCTTCAGAATGAAAGACACAGCTGTCACAATAGCAATCAGAGCATGTTCTCACTGCAGTCTCAGCATTTTGCTTTTGTTGTTTTAGAGAAGAGATAATGGTGTTAACCTGGCACAGGAGGAAAGGAATCAATCCAAAATGCAGCAAAAGAACACCAGGGGTTTGAATTGACTGTAAAGTTAGAGCGAAAGCTTCAAAGTGTTCTGGTCCTGGGCCTACATTGATCTACTGAATGAGCAGCTGATGGCTCAGAGAAAGGCGTACAGTGAGTTTTGAGGTGCAGTTTAATAATTTAAAAAAAGGCAAAGATAAAATAAATAGAAGAGAGAGCACTAGGACCCTTGTGTTACAACAGGAAATGGTTTCCCAAAATGCCGTGTGCTTCTCTAACCTTCTCTGAGCAGTAAAAATATTCTAAGGATATTCTACAGAAGCCACCTGTTTGGATGCCTCGATTTAAATACTGATTCTGCAACTAACTGACTTCACAGCTTTGGTCTAGGTATTAAATTTCTTTTAATCACAGTCTGCCCATTGGTGGGACAACTCTAGTAATAGTATCTACCTCAGGGTTATTATGAAAATTACGTAAGATAATCTACATGAAGTACTCCAGTTCAGTGAATGTTCAGTAATGTTTTTTGTCCTTTTTTGTCTCCCATGACATATGATGGATCACAATTTTGTCTACTACAATTATTTATTCAGTTTCCACTGGCTGGAAGCTGGGATATACAAAATATAGTCCCTGCTCTGGGGAGCCTAAAAGATAAATATGAACCAGACACAATAGCCCATACATGCAAATACTTTGTGATAAGATATGCATTGTATATATTTTTACAGATCAGTAAGTGAAACACAAGTATTGCAACAATTTATAATCGATTTCCCAGGGCAAAAAATATAGTTTTTACAGATATATAACATAAAAAGATGCACTAAGTTTGCATATTTATACATTTAATTATACATCAATTAATAAGATGCATTAATGGGGAGATGTTGGCCAAAGTGTACTAACTTTCAGTTATGAGATAAATAAGTTCTGGAGTCCTAATGTATTGCATGGTGACTATGATTCATAATAAAGTATTATATACTTGAAACTTGCTAAGAGAGTAGATCTTAAGTATGCTCACCCTGCCCCCATGCACAAAGTGAATTAGCTATCTTGATGTGTTAATTAGCTTGATGTGTTAATTAGCTTGATCATAGTAATCATTTCATAAAATATACATATATCACAAAATCATGTTGCGTACCCTAAACATATGTAATTTTTATTTGTCTATTATACCAGGATAAAGTTGGGAAAAAAAAGAGATACATTCACTGTTATCTGCCCTGTATGTCTCTGTGACATGCCTGGCAGCTTGGTGGGTCTTGCTAGGCAGAGGATTCGGCGTCCACGTTCAGTGCACTGGATAACTTGCAGACCAGGCACAGGAGGAATTGGTCCAAGAGACCTGCAAAGGTCTTCTTGATTTTGCCCAAAGGATATCAAACATCCAGTATAAAGGAGAGGCATGATGGAAAAAAAGGTTTTACACGGTTTCCTTAATTATAGTAATAGGATGGTGTTGAAGGTTTCTGAGGATGAAATCATAATTCCTGAAGTAGTATGTCATAAAGCTTCTTTGAATTGTACTTTTTTATAAAAAGTTTTAGTTTGTATATGCCAATCTGTTATAATGTTTCACAAGAAAATATGACAAATGAATTTTAAATATTTAATATTAATACCAAATTTGTAGGGTAGCATACACTTCTGTTGCCTCCTGTCCCATCCTTTGGCCAACCTCTCATTTTAGCCACAGCTGCAGGGCACAGTTTTATGAACTCTTAGCTTCAGCTGAGAGCATCCTGTACTAAATCTCTTGATGTATCTTCCCATTTTCTGCTAGAAATCCTTTCCACAGCCATAGCTCCTGCTCAGCCCATGGATATGCCTGGGCCAGGAATACACTGGCCGTTAATGCACCAGTGGGGCTGGTGTGTGTCCATCCTTCTGATGAACAATTATGGGACACACTAACACATTTTTTTTTTTTTAAGATGAAGTCTTGCTCTGTTGCCAGGCTGGAGTGCAGTGGCGCAGTGGCACAATCTTGACTCACTGAAACCTCTGCCTCCCGGGTTCAAGCAATTCCCCTGCCTCAGCCTCCCGAGTAGCTGGGACTACAGGCATGCCACTCCACCAGGCTGATTTTTTTTTTTCTTTTTTGTATTTTAGTAGAGATGGGGTTTCACCATGTTGGACAGGATGGTCTCGATCTCCTGACCTTGTGATCCACCCGCCTCGGCCTCCCAAAGTGCTGGGTAGCACATTTTTATATTGATTTTTACCCCCTTCCCTCTTTTAATCTGCTTGCTCCATTACTCCTGTTTTGGGGGTCACCCCTAAGTAGATCGTCTGCATTTAGTCTTAGGGTCTCCATTGAGAGAACTCATGGTAAGACATAAAAATGTAACAGCTAAGTGAATTTATCATCTCAAGTCAGTTAAATAAACCAAGTAAAGAGAAATGGGCACATTAGAAAATCTGTACATTTGACTCAGTTATGGAGACTACAAATTGGGGTCATCAATGGAATCTCCATTTAGGCCAATTATCATCATACAGATGTGTATGACAGCAAACCTCTTACATATGAACACTAGTACAGAGCATTACAATTTCTAGGAAAAGCCTTTTAAGGGAATTCACCTTTCTAAGACATGTTCAGTAACTACATATTTCCATAAGAAGAGCAGAGACATTTTGTCTTAAATGCACGAGGAGAAAATTGAAACTCATATTTTTCTTCTCAATAAACAATTTTAAGTCATAACTGAAGCTGTGCTAAAAGAACTTAAAGACACTTTCACTTAATTTAAATCAATAAGACCAACATAATAGCCTCATTCTTCTTTGGCTAGTTTATGACAGCTGCTTGTGTTAGAATGTCAATGAAAGCCTGCAACAGCAATATAAATGCTATATTATTGATTGTGACGTAAGCTTTGAGCTGATTCATCAAAGGGAAATACACAGTGCAAAGTATCATTCTTATCATTTTATAATCATTATAAAAAATCACAATGATTATCACTAGTAAAGGTGTTTACACCATTGTGCGTGAAACTGATGAGTATATAACCCAAACTGTTGCAAAAAGCAGACGCTATTGGTATGGCAAACACATCTCAGAATTAAGAGAACAGTAAAATGTGAGGATCATTTCTGAAAAATGGCCTATATACTTCTGCATCTTTAAATTTGAAGTTCTTAGTGAACATAGTTATACTTGAGTTCTAAGTTAACATTGGTTAGCTAGAAGTTTTCACTTTAGATTCATTTGCTGGTTTTCTTTCTTTCAGGTGTAAATATATGTCAATTATGAAATGTATAGTGCATTTTTAGATTATCTGTGACTCTAAGTAAGCGCTATGCCAACTCTTATAAATGGCAGTCAATCCTTTTGATTTTGCAGTTTTAGGGGAACATTATCAGAAGAAAATTAAAGAGACCCTAGATACTTTGATGTCGTGAAATTTCTACCAGAAAAGAATCAGAAATTGGATTTGCCCAAAAGTCGTTGAAGTTCCTTGAAGTAAATTAGCAGAAGAGAAGTCCTTCCCTGAGTGGTATTGGAAAATCTGGTTAGTGTTATGAAGCTGTCATTGCTGTTAAAAGTTGCTGGAGAACTATGTTCATTCTCCATATTTGGTAGCTATTTGAGAATTTGTCTGAGTGTTGTTTATGAAATGGGGATGTTTAAGGTAGTGAAGTTGACAGGAAATTACTGTGTGACAAATGATCTGAGAATTGTTAAGTGTTGTACTTCTGTTCAATTCAGATGTCTCTGCTGCATACAAATGGCAGTGTGTATAATAGCATGTCTCTTAAATGGGTAGGTTGGTTTGTCTTATAAATTATGATTGACATTGTTCATTAATATTCCTGGTCCTCTAATCCTTCTGGGAGAATAGGAGGGTTGCATGTCTTTGTCCCATTGAAGTTAGACAAACATATCATATGCCCTAACCAAGAAAGTGAGAGCAAAGTGACTGGTGGCACTTCTGAGCTAAAGCACAGAAGAGCATGTGCATAATTTCCTTTATTCCCTTTGCCACCCTGCTAAAACCTGGAGGCTCTTGTGAAATTGCAGCTGCATAGGAAGTGGAGGCTTTGTCCACTTGGGCCTCTGAGTGACTGCCATAAACCAAGCTTTTCTGTTGTCTTACGTGGGTTGTGTACATGAGAAATCGACTTTTACTCTGTTAAATCATGAAAAAGTTGATGTTTTTCATTAATGCATATAAGCTAGCACATCCAGACTTACACATAAGATTAATTAATTAATTAATTAAATATTTATTACACATTGAAAGTGATGGCAGAAACCACAGTTACTTTCGCATCAACCCAAAATCAGCTCCCTGGGACTAGAAATAGCTCTTATACATAGAAAATATTTGTGTAATATTTAACCTACTGTAACTCTACCTTTAGTAAGTCTGTCTTGTGTGCAACATCCGTGTTTATGGCAAGATAACATCCCAGGATAGAATAAAAGCCATCAGTGACTGTATCAGTGGTGGAAACATAGTAGACACTCAGAAAACATTTCTTGAACCGAGTTAGGTTATCAGAAAGCAAGTGTGCAAGAAAGAGGCTTTTGGCCAGAAACCACGTTAGAGAAAGAAATGCAGGAGAGAAAACAAAATCATGATGAGATAAAGAAAGCAGAGTAAGCTGCAGGGTTTTTACATAGCCAGAACATGGGTAGGTTCAGGCCAGAAAAATTGGAACATATTGACAGAGTGAACCCAAAGATTGAGGAAAGATAAAGCTGGTTGTGCAGTTTTCAAAGGAGTTTTAGAACTTAGGCTGTGTCTCTAGATATCAAAAGTTTGATCAAGTTTCATATTGGTTTTACAGCCCTGATGGACTTTTTGTCAAATTGATTGTGTTATATAGACAGAGTGATTTTGTTTTTATTTTCTTATAGAGAGTTGTGTGTCATATCTAATCATATGTCTTATCTCACATAGGTTAGTAGTGATTTTTATGGTAAGAAAAGCTTTCTTTTCCAATATCATAACTATTTATAGAATTCATAATAATATAAACTTTTGTATTTCTCCTTTCCCACTTGTAATTTTTTAGTGCTCATATTCCCTTCAAGAGTGATGCTTCATGAGGGTAGAAATGATACTAGTCTTCACCATGGAATTCTCATTATTGCCACAATGATTGTACACAGTAGACGTTAAATATCTTTTGAATGAGTTGATAAATATGTATATCAAGCTTCTAAGCTCCTCTTCGGCATGGTTCTACTTCATCTGTCTATTCTTATTTCCATTAGACCCTACCACATACCACCCTACACTCTGGCCTGCACATAAGCATCATCCTATCTTTGTTCTTTGAGTTACTTGATTTCCTTCCTCAATATGTTTCATCTCTCTGCCTAATATTAAAAGCTAACTTTTATGACTAAATCCTTTGCATTTGTTATCCCATTTTCTAAAACAAAACAGAAAAATAAAACAATCAGGTAGGTACTATAATTAACACCATTTACAAATGAATAAGGCTTAGAAAGCTAAGCTGTCTTACTGCTGTGAGCCCCATAGCGCCCCAGCCACACAGCTGCTGATGTCTGCTTCGTTATAGAGCCATTGCTCCTAACCACCTTTTGTACATTCTTCAAGCCTCAGTTCAAACACTACTTCCTCCATAAAGCTTTCTTTTATTACATTGATCTTTACTAATCTCTACTTTGTCCCAAACACCTGCTAAACTTAAAGTCAGCACCACATTGCTCACCCTCGATTGTTCTGTATAAGTTTATGTGTATTAATTTTATCTGTCCCATTAGATCTTACAGTCCTGAATAGAAATTGAGCCCTATTTATTTTGTATTATTCCATTATGTCTAGCAAAGTAGAGATGATTAATAAAAACTTCCTAGTTAATGGATTGATAAAGAATAAAGTAATGTTAGAATTGCAAAATTTATCCCAGAATTTTCATGTAGAATTTTTCCACAAGGCTGGAGTCTGACAAAGACCTAGCTATTTCTTTTGATATCTTTCATTTTTAAAAAGTTTAGTTTACTTCCTGCCACTCAGAAACTTAAAACCATATCTTCAGATTTGGGATTGTTAGAAATAGCCTTTTGAAGATGAGATGAAAACTGTTATTTTCAGTCATTAAAAATGTTTAAGAACAAAGGAATCATGTGACAACTTGTGACTAATGCAATCAGAGAAGCCGGAGATTGGGATGTTTATTTTTACACATTGGGAAGGAAAAAGTAAGGATCAGCCTCTAAGTTTGACACCTCAAATGAGCTCAGTGGTTTTGCATCATATCACATGGACATAATGCCTCTCTTCATGCCCCCATAGAAGTAGGCAGAGACACAGAAGAAGGCCCCAGGCCAGAGCTGTGAATGCAAACTGGATCTAAGCCTTAATAACTAAATCCAACCGCATAAACAACTCAAAACAAGTGAAGAAGTGCCAAACTTGTCCTTGTGAGTTTCCTTGTAAATTAAAAATAAACTGGAATAATTATGTATTCAGATTATGGAAAAGTAGTGAAATTGAAACTGATTTAAGTAAATGATTCATGATTCCCAAATACCTAAAACTACTACAAAATTAAATTTATCTTGTGCAAAATGAAAAACAAAATACATGGAGCCCTCGGTTGGGTTTGATATTCTTCAAAGGCGTTATAAGATATTCCAAAATGTCAACTTAAATCATGGATTCAAACTTAGACTAAGAACAAACAGCAGTCATTACCTAAGTCTCTTTTGTGGCCTATGCAAAACCACCTTACTACTTAAGTTCATTTCCAATGCAAATATATCACCAACATTTAGTGGCAGGGTTGCTGTGTGTGTTCACACACAATTGGGCAAATGAGAATAAAGAAATTCACAAATGGGCCATCTGGGTTTCACACAGAATCTCCCCTGCCCCCACTATGTTAAAGCAACACTACTTCCTCCTACTGATCAGGTTCAGTTATCCTTGCTATGTTGTGGGGATTCAATGTTTGTGGATCAGGCACTGTGTCAGCACCTGGATAGCGAGGATCTGTGGGCAGAAGAAACAAACTCGCATGTCCAGAGAGGGATTATCTTTTTTTTTTTTTTTTTTTCCGTAACTTTTATTTTAGGTTCAGGGGTACATGTGCAGGTTTGTTATATAGGTAAATTGAATGTCACAGGGGTTTGGTGTACGCAGGTAATAAGTGTAGCATCCAATAGGTAGTTTTTGATCCTTTCCCTCCTCCCATCTCCACCCTCAAGTAGGCCCTGGTGTCTGTTGTTCTCTTTTTTGTGTCCATGTATACTCAATGTTTAGCTCCTACTTACAAGTGAGAAAATGTGGTATTTGATTTTCTGTTCCTGTGTTAGTTCACTTAAGATAGTGGCTGCTAGCTCCAACTGTGTTGTTGCAAAGGACATGATCTCATTTTTCTCTGCTGTGTAGTATTCCATGGTATATATTTACTACATTAAAATTTCTTTTTCCATAAGTTATTGGGGTACAGATGGTATTTGGTTACGTGAGTAAGTTCTTTAGTGGTGATCTATGAAATTTTGGTGCATGCATCACCCGAGCAGTATACACTGTATATACATTTGTAGTCTTTTATCCCTCACTCCCCTCCCACTCTTCCCCGCAAGTCCCCAAAGTCCATTGTATCATTCTTATGCCTTTGCGTCCTCATAGCTTAGCTTCTACGTATCAGTGAGAACATATGATGTTTGAGTTACTTCATTCCTGAGTTACTTCACTTAGAATAATGGTCTCCAATCTCATCCAGGTCATTGCAAATGCTGTTAATTATTTTTTATGACTGTTAATTATTTTTATTCTCTTTTAATTCCTTTTTATGGCTGTGTAATATTCACAAATATATATGTGACATATATATATATATATATCACAGTTTCTTTGTCCGCTTGTTGATTGATGGTCATTTGGGTTGGTTCCATGATTTTGCAATTGTGAATTATGCTGCTATAAACATGTGTGTGCAAGTGTCTTGGAAACAACCCAAATGCTCATCAGTGATAGACTGGATAAAGAAAATGTGGTACATATACACCATGGAATACTATGCAGCCATAAAAAAGAATGAGATCATGTCCTTTGCAGGGACATGGTTGAAGCTGGAAGCCATCATTCTCAGCAAACTAACCCAGATGATCATGTGATTTTTGTTTTTAATTCTGTTTATGTGGTGTATCACATTTATTGACTTGCATATGTTAAAACATCCCTGAATCCCTGATATGATCTCTTGATCATGTTAGGTTATCTTTTTGATACGTTTTTTTTTTTTTTTTTGAGATGGAGTCTCGCTCTGCCACCCAGGCTGGAGTGCAGTGGCCGGATCTCAGCTAACTGCAAGCTCCGCCTCCCGGGTTCCCGCCATTCTCCTGCCTCAGCCTCCCGAGTAGAGTAGCTGGGACTACAGGCACCCGCCACGTCGCCTGGCTAGTTTTTTGTATTTTTTAGTAGAGACGGGGTTTCACCGTGTTAGCCAGGATGGTCTCGATCTCCTGACCTCGTGATCCGCCTCTCTCGGCCTCCCAAAGTGCTGGGATTACAGGCTTGAGCCACCGCGCCCGGCCTTGATATGTTGTTGGATTCAGTTAGCTAGTATATTATTAAGGATTTTAGCATTTATGTTTATCAAAAATATCTGTCTGTAGTTTTCTTTTTTGGTTATGTCCTTTCCTGGTTTTGGTATTAGGGTGATGCTGGCTTCATAAAATGATTTAGGGAGGGTTCCTTCTTTATCTTGTGGAACAGTGTCAAAAGGATTGGTACGAATTCTCCTTTGAATGTCTGGTAGAATTCTGCTGTGAATCTGATTAGTCCTGGATTTTTTTTGTTGTTGGTAAGTTTTAAATTGGCATCTCAATCTCACTGCTTGTTTTTGGTCTGTTCAAGGTATCTAATTCTTCCTGATTTAAGCTAGGAGGGTTATATTTTTTTAGGAATTTATCCATCTCTTCTAGGTTTTCTAGTTTTTGTGTGTGAAGGTGTTCATAGTAGGCTTGAATGATCTTTTGTTTCGTTGAATGATCTTTCGTTTCGAAACAGCTCCTGTTTCATTTCGTGTGAGTTTATTTGGATTTTCTCTCTTCTTTTCTTGGTTAATCTTGCTAATGGTCTATCAATTTTTGATGTAGGCATTAAGGGCTATAAACTTTCCTTTTAGCACTGCCTTTGCTGTATCCCAGAGGTTTTGATAGGTTGTGTCATTATTGTCTTTCAGTTCAAATACTTTTTTAATTTCTATCTTGATTTCATTTTTGACCCAATGCTCATTCAGGAGTAGGTTATTTAATTTCCAAGTATTTGAATAATTTTGAAGGTTCCTTTTGGAGTAGATTTCCAGTTTTATTCCACTGTGGTCTGAGAGAGTGCTTGATATAGTTTCAATTTTCTTAAATTCACTGAGGCTTGTTTTGGGGCCTATCATATGGTCTATCTTGAAGAAAGTTCCATGCACTGTTGAATAGAATGTGTATCCTGCAGTTGTTGGATGAAATGTTCTCTATATATCTGTTAAGTCCATTTGTTCTAAAGTATAGTTTAAATCCATTGTTTCTTTGTTGACTTTCTGTCTTGATGACTTGTGTAGTGCTGTCAGTGGAGTACTAAAGACCCCAACTATTATGTTGCTATCTCATTTCTTAGGTCTGTTAGTAATTGTTTATAAATTTGGAAGCTCCAGTGTTAAGGGCATATATGTTTAGGATTGTGATATATTCTTATTGGACGAGGCCTTTTACCACTATATAATGTCCCTCTTTGTCTCTTTCAACTGCTATTGCTTTAAAGTTTGTTTTGTCTGATATAAGAATAGCTACCCTTGCTTGCTTTTGTTGTGCATTTGCATAAAATGCCTTTTTCCACTGCTTTACTTTAAGTTTATGTGAGTCCTTCTGTGTTGGGTGAGTCTCCTGAAGGCAGCAGATGATTGGTTGGTGGGTTCTTATCTATTCTGTGGTTCTGTAGCTTTTAAATGGAGCATTTAGGCCATTTACATTCCTTGTTAGTATTTAAATGTGAGGTACCCTTGCATTCATCATGTTTTTTGTTGCTGGTGTACTTTTTGTTTGTTTGTTTGTTTTTGCTTTTTAATCTGTATTTTTGTTTTATAGGTCCTGTGTGATTTATGCTTTAAAGAGGTTCTGTTTCTGTATGTTTCCAGGATTTGTTTCAAGATTTAGAGCTCCTTTTAGCAGTTCTTGTAGTGGTGGCTTGGTAATGGTGAATTCTCTCAGCATTTGTTTATAAAAGACCGTATCTTTCCTTCATATATGATGCTTAGTTTTGCTAGATACAAAATTCTTGATCGAAAATAGTTTTGTTTGAGGAGGCTGGAGATAGGGCCCTAACCCCTTCCAGCTTGTAGGATTTCAGCTGAGAAATTTGCTGTTAATCTGATAGGTTTTCCTTATGGGTTACCTGGTGCTTCTGTCTCACAGTTCTTAAGATTCTTTCCTTTGTCTTAACTTTGGATAACCCGATGACAATGTGCCTAGGTAAAGATCTTTTTGTGCGACGAATTTCCCAGGTTTTGTTTGAGCTTCTTGTATTTGGATGTCTAGGTCTCTAGCAAGGCTGGGGAAGTTTTCCTCAATTATTCCCCCAAATATATTTTCCAAGCTTTTAAAATTCTCTTCCTCCTCAGGAACACCAATTATTCTCAGGTTTGGTCGTTTAACATAATCCCACACTTCTTGGAGGTTTTGTTCATATTTTCTTATTCTTTTTTCTTCATCTTTGTTGGATTGGGTTAATTTAAAGACCTTGTCTTTGAGGTCTGAATTTCTTTCTTCTACTTGTTCAATTCTATTGCTGAGACTTTCCAAAGCATTTCACATTTCTAAAAGTGTGTCTAAAGTTTCCTAAATTTTTGATTATTTTTTCTTTAAGCTACCTCTTTCATTAGATATTTCTCCCTCCACTTCTTGTATCATTTTTTGGATTTCTTTGCATCAGGCTTTGCCTTTCTTTGGCTCCTCCCTGATTAGCTTAATAACTAACCTGAATTCTTTTTCAGATAAATCAGGGATTTCTTCTTGGTTTGGACCCATTGCTGGTGAACTAGTGTAATTTTTGGGGGGTGTTGAAGAGCCTCATTTTGCCATACTACCAGAATTAGTTTTCTGGTTCTTTCTCATTTGGGTAGGCTGTCAGAGGGAAGGTCTAGGACTGAAGGCTATTGTTCAGATTCTTTTGTCCCACATGGTGTTTCCTTAATGTAGTACTCTCCACCTTTTCCTATGGATGTGGCTTCCTGTGAGCCAAACTGCAGTGATTGTTGTATCTCTTCTGGGTCTAGCTGCCTGGTGAGTCTGCCTGGTTCTGGGCTGGTACTGGGGGTTGTCTGTACAGAGTCCTGTAATGTGAATTGTCTATGGGCCTCTCAGCCATGGATACTTGTGCAGGTTTTTGGGGGTCTCCCAGGTCCTGCAGGAGCAGTTGGCTTCCTTCAGAGTGTCTGTGGGTCTTCTCCTGTACCACATTTTCTTTATCCAGTCTGTTATTGATGGCCATTTAGGTTGATTCCATGTCTTTGATACTGTGAATCATGCTACGATGAACATTCATGTGCGTGTGTCCTTATGGTAGAATAATTTATATTCTTTGGGGAATACACCCAGTAATGGGATTGCTGGGTCAAATGGTAATTCTGTTTTAAGTTCTTTGAGAAATTGCCAAACTGCTTTCCACAATAGCTAAACTAATTTACATCCCCACAAGCAGTATATAAGCGTTCCCTTTTTTTCTGCAACTTTGAACAGCATCTGTTAATTTTTGACTTTTTTAATAATAGTCATTTGGACTGGTGTGGGATGGTATCTCATTGTGGTTTTGATTTGCCTTTCTCTAATACTTAGTGATGTTGAGCATCTTACGTTTTCTCTGTAAGGACAAACTGTCATTTCCAAGATGAAAGAGATCCAGTGTAGTCTAGTTGCCACCAAGTAACTGGCTAATCTCCTGCAGAAATAGTGCTACATGGGGACTCAGCACTCATGGCAGGCTGGACATTCAGACATGACAGTAGGTAAGTAGGCCTGGATAGATGAGAGTCCATGTTAGATCCCTGTGCAGAGTCCAATACTGCCACCTCAGTGCCTTTGTTCATATGCCCATCCTGCCTTTTCTGGGTGGCTGATAAATAAGGCTGGCTAAAGTTAACTGGCTGAGTCATTTTATCTACTTGATTCTTTAGTACTTTTTCCATGATGGATGCTTTCTAGTGGATATTAACATGTTATACAAAAAGTTTCATAATTTGAACCACTCCCATATGTTTATGCACATGCCTTACTAGAGATCTTCTCATCTCCGATCTTTCAGTCCTTTTCTTTCTAGGCTATTATTGATCAGCTGACCAGGCCATTGACTACTACCCAGAAATACACATGCACACACATGTACACCCACAACACACCCACATATATCTCCTTTCAGGTCACTTCTCCTTCCATACAAAGTATATCTGAATCAATTGTAGCTTCACCAATTAGAAATATATATTTTTTTCTCTCCACTATTTTTCAAGACCACCCTTGGGTGTAGTTATGGTACAGTAGCCCAGTGGTCCTAGCTGTCCTCCGACTTCCCCAGTCAAACCCTGCTTCATCCCACCGGTCAATGGCCTGCCAGCGTGCCAGTGCCTGTTGGTGTGCACTTCTGCCCATGTGCTCCTCTCAAAGTTGTCTTGATAACTGGCTGCTTGCCTCTTCTTCTGCCAATGTGCTCCTCTCTACATCTGGCCACCTGTGTGTTTGCCCGCTAGGGTCTGGGGTTTTTACAGGCCTAGGATGGGGGCATGCCAGGCCAGGATGGTCTTGGAAAATGCATCGTTTGAGTGGGAAAGCGGGAGCGCCTGTTCTCACCTACATCCATGGTGGTGGATCCCTAGCCAGGGACCCACCTTTCTCTACTCAGCACTTCCCTTCCCTGCTTCTGTATCACTTAAAGGGAAGACACTCTTACCTTCCCACCACTCCCATATCACCACACATCCATATATATCTCCTTCCTTCGGGTCAATTTTCCTTCCATACAAAGTATATCTGAACCATTCATAGCTCCACTAGTTAGAAACATTTTTTTTCTCTCCACTATTTTTCAAGGCCACCCCTGAATGTAGTTGTAGTACAGTAGCCATCATTTTAGAATTTATGCTCACATGTTAGCTGACCCATCTCCAAACCAAACTTGTACATTTACCTCCTTCTTCAGCTGGTTATACAGGACCTACATATGGCCATATGAGCAAGGTAGGGAGGGACACTGTTGTAACCATGATGTCTGACACTAGGCGCTGGGCTACCTGCTCCTGCAGCTTACTCTTCCTTTCTGCTCCGGTGTGCTTTTCATCCTGGTGCAAAATTTCCTTCTTATGATTGACTACTGCTGAGCTTGTTCAACTTCGTTACTTGAAAGGTCTGATAAAATGTGCTAATATAACCATGGGCACTGCTGAATGCATGGTCACTTAGTGTCCCAAGTCAAGCATTCCATCTGTACCTGGGTCTAGCAACATATCAGAAGCTGTTTCTTGAAAGGTCTATAATTCTCCTACTAGGGTTTACCATAATTTTGACATTGCATCTTTTTCTACTAACACTTCCTATAGCATGATGTCTGCTGGGCCACATGGTCCAAGCAACAAGACTGCTTGCACTGCAGCCTGGACCTGCTTCAGAGCCCTTTCCTGCTTTGGGCTCCATTCGAATCTAGCAATCCTCCATGCTATCCATTGTATCAGCCCGAGAAGTATCCCTAGGTGTGGAACATGTTGCCTCCAGAGCCAAAATAAGCCTGTTGGGCTTTGTGCTTCCTTATTTGTAGTTGAGGATGCCAAATGCAGCAATTTGTGTTTTACTTTAGATGGGATGTTTCTGCAACAAGTGCACCCCTGAAAAACTTTACCATGTGGTAGGTCCCTGAATTTTCAAAGAATTAATTTTCCATCATCTTGAGTCCAGATGTCTTACCAAGGTTTCCAGGGCTCTAGACATCTCATGTTCATCTTGCCTGCTAGCTTATGAAGTCATTGATGTAATGGATCAGTGTGGTTTTCTGTGACATGTTCTGACAGTCCATATGTAATTGGATGATACTATCTATGACAGAAGACAGGGCAGTTATTATATCCTGAGGGTAAAAGTGTATATGAACATCGTTGTCCATTTCAGGTAAATACAATGGAGTCTGATCCCTTTTCATGACTACAAAAGGCCTTATTCTTCAGCTTTAGCAATGAAATTGTGTTTGGCCTTGTGGATATGATCAGGCTACTATGTGGTTGGGCTTCTGGTAGTCTATAGCAGGGGTTCTTAACCCTTGGGCCATAGACAGGTACTGGTCTGAGACCTGGTAGGAACTGGGCTGCACAGCAGGAGGTGCGTGGCTGGTGAGTGAGTGAGCAGAATTACTGCCTGAGCTCCATCTCCTGTCAGATCAGTGGTGGCATTAGAGTCTCATAGGAGTGCGAACCCTATTGTGAACTGCACATGTGAGGGATCTCGATTGTGTACTCCACATGAGAATCTAATGCCTGATGATCTGAGGTGAGTTTCATCACAAAACCACTCCTCCATCCCACCCCCATCTGTGTAAAAATTGCCTTCCATGAAACTGGTCCCTGATGCCAAAAAGGTTGGTGATCACTGGTTACAGCCATTCTCTCTAATCTATCCAATTTCTGCAGGGATTAAACTAATGAATTACACAAAGGTATGATAGGGGCTACACTCCTAAAACACTGAGATTTAATCATGCAAGTAGCAATAATCCCTACCATCTTTTCATGATATAATATTGTTTTTGATTTACTATCTTGGATGAAGGGTGAGGATAGTTCTAGAGGCTTTCACTCAGCCTTTGCCACTGTGATAGTGCTTACCACACCTGGCCATGAACTCTAATTTTGAATATTGACTATACATCCATGGAAATGACTGCTTGATTTGTCTGTGTACCCAGTGACCCCACTGTGTGTTGGATTTTATCAGTGATTCCCTTTGCTACCTGGATACACTCTAATGATGAGGTTGTTATGATAATTGCTTGTCTCTGGGTATCAATGTCAACTCAGAATGTTATGTCCAATAGTTCTCAAAATGTTAGATAATACCCTTTCTCCTGCCATTATCTGAGTAAATGGCTGCAGGCTTCCCTGTGGAAGAACTAAGTGCTTTTTTTCCCCTACCATATAGGCTTTCTCAGGAAATGAGAAAGGCATTATGCCTTTTCAGTAGAGTGACCACTCTAAGCTCTCTGCTCTTTCACTGTTGCTAGATATTAAGCAGCACTCTTATTGTTGTCAGTGTATTTATTCACTAGGATATGACAACTTGTTAGCCATATTCACAAGTTCCTGTGGGTTAACTCTTTTGCCAGTCATTATGATAACTGTGGTCTTTGGCTTCTGATAATGAAATGCTACCTCCAAGCCTCTGTTGTCCCCTTGGCTATTCATGGCCCAGGCTTGGCGACCATCTCCCCTGATGTAGCCCTGGCCTGCAGAAGAGCCACTGCTGCACTTCTTAGTGAGGTTGGTGCCCCTCTCACCAGTGCATTCCTGGTAGCCTAGGGGTATTCTGCATCCTCTGGGACCTCTCGTGGAGCATTATCCTCTGCTGGATGTTCATTCCAGCATGTCTACTTTTTAGAGCCTTTTCATTCCATCTGCTACTGTCTGCCATGTCAACTCTGGCATTTCAACTTTGTTCAGCACGAGCCACTGGTTTCTCTAAGCTTCTAAAAGTCCCCCTAACAGTGAATTTTGCCCTATTTCCCAGGGCTCTTGCCAGGACATTAAACTCATGTCACAAGTAAATGTCTCCAAATGAATGAATTATTGTTCATCTAGTATTATTTTCAGGCTCTCTTGACCAAGCACCCTCAAAATCTAGTCCCAAGATTCTTCCATTGCTTCTATTGGTTCATGATTTCTACTTCTTGCTTGCTGTTCCTTTGATGTGTAGAGTCCTTCCTGCCTTATTTGGTCCCATACATCCCTGGCTGGATTATACTGGGATTTACCCTCAGGATCAGAATGTCAGCTGAAAGAGCAGTGAGGGCAGCTTCTGAGGGGGTCCTAGTCTCCTGCAGGGGAGAGAGGCCTCTGCAGTGTCTCCTGCATGAGAGGAGTGCCATCTGTTAATGGGGCTGGGGTCACCTCTGCAAACTATATGGTTTCAGGGTAGCCTTCAGAGCCCCAATCCTTAGGGGCATCTACCTAGTTTATCCTCACTGCCCCATACCTTCTTAACCTGAACCTTGACCTTAGCATACAGTATCTGTCTTGGCTGGTCACTTAAATGATTCTGGAGCTCCACGAACCTAATTCTTGGGTCCCGTGCTTGCTCCTTCATTGTGTCTACTTTTGCATTGCACAAAGAGAGAAATATTCAGAAGCTACTAAAAAGGTCCTCTGGCTCTTAAACTCAACGTTAGTTCTTCATTAAGTGACTCAAGTTTGTCATTATCTTCTGTAGAGTGTCAGGGAAACTTCGCTATAACTAGCTAATTGTTCTGTCTTTTCATGCATTATTTCACCATAGATTTCAAATGGCTGAATACCAGTGATAGTGTTCCTTCCACTGAGTCATTTTTTCCAGGTCAACTCTACTAAAATTTTTAGCAGTTGGCCTCTCTCCTTGTGCAGAGACTATCTGTGCCTCTTTCTAGTTGGGCAGTAAGGTATCTGCTATATCAGATCCCTTCTGGTACCAAGTGTTAGCTTACATCCTCTGGGAAGGAAATACAAATGTGGAATTAGATGTGCAAGATATTTATTGGGAGAAATATCCATAGAGAAAAAAGGAGAGAAGGAGAATATGAGTGTGATGTCTGACACCTGTAAAGGGAGATAAGGAAAGAGGATGTGGTGGGCAGAGCTTCAGAATGTAGTGCAGCTCTGAGAAGGCCTCTAACAGGTTGATGGGTAGCCCCAGAGAAAAGATTGCCTGTCACAGAAGTCCCCTTTTGGGCAGGGATGTGGTGTCTTTAGAACCACCAATGTACTGTGCTGTGAGCAGTCTGGGTATAGTGTGGCCTCCACGTGAATGCTGAGGTGGCTTCATGGTACAGCACCAGAGACTGTCTGCAGAGTATGCTCCTTGAAGTAGATTTTCTCTTCAAGGAGCATCTGAGGAGCACACTCCAAAGGCTGTGCAGCTGTGTTTCAGGTGTGAGGGCAGCATCATTTTACAGGAGAGAGAAACAATAATTACTCATTTTTCCCCTCACATCCTAAAATCGTCCAATTACCCATAATATTTGGATGGCTTTTAAAGCCATGGAGGCCTAAGGTGAACAATTTCCTCTCATCATAGGTCCTTTATTCTTGACCGTAACTATTAGCTCAGAACTCTTTGTTTCATACTCATAGTTTAAATTATTTATTGCTAAATGCATTACCTTGCTTTCCCATATTAAAATCTATCTAACCAGTTTTCTACATGCTATTATGAGAAATGATCTTTTCATAGGGTATCCCTACCACTATAATTTGTATAATGGGGAGCATATTTATAATTTTTCTTTTATAATGAATATTTGTGAGTTTTGATAAATATTTCTCTATTTTGAATCCTAAACATCTCTAAGGAGTTATTTATGGCTATGTTTTAGGCCATTTTGAGATGTTTGAGAAGAAACTTCTGAGGATGTCCCTTTACACAGCAGCAGGAGATTTGCTCTCTGTGTCAGCCCTTGCATCTCTACACTGGAGAGACTAGATGAAGATCCACAAGCTGAAAAGCCTGCAAGGTACGTGCCACCTCTTGGAATTTCTAACATACACAGTCATTTCTTAAGAAGTAATTTTTTTTTAGGTGAAACTGTCTTGCTACCCCAGACTTACTGCACCTGTGATAAGTGAAAAGGCAACAATGCCTCATTATCCATGAGGTACATTTGAAGAGGCTGTGCTTGATATTCTAGATGAACATGGACGAGGTTGATCACTTAAGTCTGGGATGTTATTACAAGCTAAGTAAGACAGCTGTTCTCTTTCTATGTAAACTTTTACATGTACCACGACTCTCTGCAGCATGAGGCAATGCACCCATGCTCATTCCCAAACTATTCCAGGTTGCTAACAATACAGTCAATATCCAACGGAAATCTGTGCAGGTCCCTTGCTTTAATGGTAAGGAATTTGACCAGCTTGATTACTTTTATTTGGCCATATAATGTCTATTTATATCTAAGCTAAAATTTATGACTTCCCTCATCTGTCTCTGGACTGTATGCATATATTGTTGAAAAGTTCTCTATTCCCTTGTCTGACACTTGGGTAGGAAAGAATTTATTCAGAAAACTTGCTCTGGTATCTACTTTTTGATTCTTAGGCCACATTAGTTTCTGTTTTTTTAATTCATGCAATCATTCAGATACCCATCAATCTTTGTGTTTTTTCCATGGTAGAGTTATTACTGGAAGCAGTTGCTTAGTGGGAGACTATATTTCCCAGCCATGTCAGTACCCAGATGTGGCCTTGTGACTAGTTCTTGCTAATGAACTGGAGCAGAAATGATGTGTTACCCTCCTTTCTGCTGGAAGGATGCACAAAATGATAAAGCTCTCAGGGATGGCACATTCCAAATATAATGAACACAGGTCTCTGAATTGTATGCAAAGAAAATCTGCCTACTCATCTGAAGTAACTATGTTGCACTGAAGGAGAAATTAACTTCTATTCCATAGACCACTAGAATTCTAGGATTTATTTACTGTAGTTACTGACATTACCCTAATTAACGCAAGTCTTTTCAGGCAAAGAAAGACCTTGAGCATAGTTTTAGAAAATATCACTGCATTTACCTTGAGCTTAGGACTATCTCTGGGCATGAATAGGCAGAAGACTTTATAATGTTCTGGAGGAGAGGTAAAACAAAAAAGGTGTAACTTTTTATTAAAAATGAAATAAGATTGAAATACTTTTGGGTAGAAACATCATATTTGAGAATGAAAATGATAAGAATATATTATAAACCACTAGACCAAGGGAAGTGTGACTGAGGTTCAAACAAACACAAAAAGATTTGGGTGAGCTGCAAATATAGGTCAAGGTATAAATCCAAAAGCTTCATTTAACAGGAAACAGCTGGTGGAATGTTTTATTAGCCTGAAGGTTAGGGAAAGGTTTTCAATAAGATGAAACACTGGACCAAAAGAGGATGTTTAGGAATTCATGGTTTAGCAGGAACAAATTCAGAAAGGGCCAGTGGGCGAATCTGTAAGAAATGGCAATCATAAACTCTTAAATCAACATCTTAAATATGGCAAGTAAGCATCACAAATGTGTTCATTTTTCTCGTCTATACACTAGTAAAATCCAGCTAAAAGTAAAGATCTAGAAAGCCCTGGGAGAGGTTAAACGATGTTATTTTCTTAGCTCTTTAAAAGTTATAAAACACTTTTACATACATTATGTCATATGTTTCTTATGATGTCTCTGAGAATTAAAAATGTTGGCTATTATTATCAAAGTGATAAAGATGAAGAATTGAGGCTCAGAAAATATAAGCAATTCTCTATACCAAAGGGCTTTCTACTGACAGTAGCAAGGATGGTATTTGAATCCAAGGCTAGTGACTCAAATACTTTCTCCCACCCCACACTTTTGTAATAAAGGAATTATGGACATATGGGTCTAATCCGAACATGAAGAGCCTCCTGAGAAAACTCATGGAATGATTCAGGGAACTCCTACCCTCTGCCTTGAGGATGCTGGGCTATTTATGGACTAAATTTTTATATGCTTATGAAACTCAGAACTAAATTAGCATGAGCTATGAAGAAAGTTCTATGCATGCACCGAAAAGAAGTGTCGAGAACACTTGCTAATCAGATGGGCTGCATGTGTCAGGAGTCTTTGAAGAAAATGTATTTGGTAACTGGCTTTTCAGCTTTATGAATTAAAATATATTTGGAATAATGTCATTTGAAGAGATACTATAATAAACTTTCCTATTTTTAGAATAATGCTTTGCAGTTTTCAAAACATTTATGCTACATTTTCCCCCTATTTATTCTGCAAAACCCTCTGCCTGTTTTGACCCCTGGGCAGGTGTTAAGAATATGAATAGGTCAGTCTCTACCCACAAGGAGCTGAGTGAAAGTCCACTAGAACATTTAGACAAGTGAATGGATGTGACATTTGCATGTAATCAAGTGTCCTGACGCATTTTATTGCAGGGAAATACGTGGGTTGACCCAGAGACAATAGTAAAAATATTAGAAATTCATGGAGAGTCAATCACAATTTTATAATGACATCATTACTGAAACATCTAGTTTTGATGACAGGATGTTAGACAGAAGCAGTTGGAATTCTGAATTCTTCTCCAGTTTTCTGATAGTCATCTGTTTTTCCATTAATATTCTCTCCTCTCTTCCAATCTTGTTGTCCTCTCACTGTCTCTCGTAAGCCTGATCTCACTCCCCTACAGTGCAATGATAGTTTGAATATCACAGTCTTTGCAGTAAGGCTTCTGGGGTTCAAATCTGGGCTCTGTTACTTACTGCTTGTGTCACAGTCTACCTATAATCTGTGTCTTAATCTTCTTGCCTAGAAAATGTTTTTCACCTTATTAGGCTGTTGTGAAGATCGAATGAGTTAATAAACATGCAGCAGTTAGCGCCTGGCCCATGCTCTGTTGTTATTAGTTCCCTGTTGCAGCTGTAACAAATTATCACATTCTTAGTGACTTAAAACAATACCCACTTATTATCTCTAGATCTAGTTCTGTAGATCAGAACCTTCTGCCAGGTTCTCTGCTTAGGGTCTTACAAAGCAGAAACAAAGGTGTTGGCCAGCCTGGGTTCCTTATCTGGAGCCTCTAAAGAAGGATCTTGCCTGCAGGCTTACTCAGGTGATTGGGCAAAATTCAGCTCTTGTGGTTTTAGGACTGAGGTCGCTGTTTCCTTGACATGTGGGTTCCTCCACTTTTAAGCCATCAGTGTCATGTTGAATCCATCTTGTGCTTTGAACCCCTGAGACTTCTGCCTCATCTCTCTATTTTGCCCTCTTCCTATGCGTTTTTGTTTGTTTGTTTGTTGTTGTTGTTTTTGAGACAGAGTCTCGCTCTGTCACCCAGGTTGGGGTGCAGTGACGCGATCTCGCCTCACTGCAAGCTCCGCCTCCCGGGTTCACGTCATTCTCCTGCCTCAACCTCCTGAGTAGCTGGAACTACAGGCGCCCGCCACCACGCCCAGCTAATTTTTTGTATTTTTAGTAGAGATGGGGTTTCACTGTGTTAACCAGGATGGTCTGGATTTCCTGACATCGTGATCCGCCCGCCCTGGCTTCCCAAAGTGCTGGGATTACAGGAGGGAACCACCACGCCTGACCCTTCCTCTGCTTTTAAGGGCTCAGGCTTATGTGATTACAGTGCACCCACTTGGATAAACCAGTCATAAACTATCTTAATTAGTAAGGAGCTCATTAGTAACCTTAATTACATCTACAAAGTCTCTTTTGCCATGTAATGTCACATTCACAGGCATAACCTGGGGGTTGGGGAGCAAAAGCTATGGGAACCAAAATTCTGCCTACCACAGGTTGTTCACCATTATTATTGTTATTATTTAAATGAGTGAAGGACAAACAGGACTAGAGAGTACAATGTTCTGGATAATTGAGTTTTTTAGTGAATTGGAGGTTATTTCGTTGAAAGAGTTGAACTTTAGGGGTAAAGACACTAATGCTATGATAAACAAACTCAAATATTAAACTCGTATCTGATGGATATATGTAATACTGAGCTCTATATTTGTAAATGTAATGCTCCATCTCTAAATCTTAACACAAATCAGTCAAAACACTTTCAAAACTATTTATAATATTAAGAACATTCTGATTCAAAAATTGAATAAAATTAGTGAGGAGAAGTCTTTTTACAAAATTCCACTTGGGGAAAGTTTCACAAATCTGAGAAGTTATAGACCTTCTGAATGTCAATTTTATTCTGAAATATAGACTACGATTGATTTCTGATGAAATAACTAGGAATGATGACATATTATTAAGTAATTAGGCTTCAATATACAGTGAAAGCTTTACACTGTAACTACTAAATATTTCACAGTTAGAATAAACCTAATTTAGATCTTGCTAGAAATTGAAAACAGTTTCAATTGATAATGAGAAAGAAAATAAAAAATAAAATATAGTTTAAGTACTTCTGCATGTCTGCAGTACAAAGCTGGATAACTAATTCACATGGACAAACTATTTCTAAATATATTTTCTTCTTTCAGTTGTTGGACTTAAGATATGCAGCTTCGAAGTGTAGATATTCAGATCTTCTGATCATGGTTAATTCTCCCTATGATATGGTTTGGCTGTGTCTCCACCCAAATCTCATCTTGAATTGTAACTCCCACAATTCCCACGTGTCATAGGAGGGACCCAGTGGGAGGCATTGAATCATGGAAGTGGGTCTTTCTCATGTTGTTCTTCAAATGGTGGATAAGCCTCATGAGATCTGATCATTTTTAAAAGAAGGGTTCCTCTGCAAAAATTCTGTCTCTTTGCCTGCTGCCATCCATATAAGACATGACTTGCTCCTCCTTGCCTTCCACTATGATTGTGAGGCCACCCCAGCCATGCAGAACTGTTAGTCCATTAAAGTTCTTTCTTTTGTAAATTGACTGGTCTCAGGTATGTCTTTATCAGAAGTGTGAAAATGGACTAACACAATCAAGCATCTGTCCGTGGTTACATATCTCACTGTGGGGCCGGTTATTTGTATACATGTGTAGTACAAGACACACCTCATATTTTGTTCTGGATGGTGAATCTGTATACCTGTGCATGCATGTATATACACAAGTGCATTTATTTGCACACACACACACACACACACACAATGATTTACATGATCAACTACATGATTTTGAAATTCTCTTTTTTTTTTTTTTTTTTTTTTTTACTTAACTTGTAATCTGCATACTAGTGCCAGCACATCAGCTATCTTTAGAGACATGCCACTGGAAAAGAAATGGATAGAGATAAGTGATGAGTATGTCTAGATCTTATAATGAGTTATACCATAATTTGCAATGTTTTTTCTATTTTGCTCCCATTTCCCATCCCTATATTTTTCCCTATCCATTTTTAGATCTAACTTGTCAAAGTCTCTTTCTTTTTTTTTTTTTTTTTTATTATACTTTAAGTTCTAGGGTACATGTGCATAACGTGCAGGTTACATATGTATACATGTGCCATGTTGGTGTGCTGCACCCATCAACTCGTCAGCACCCATCAATTCATCATTTATATCAGGTATAACTCCCCAATGCAATCCCTCCCCCCTTCCCCCTCCCCATGATAGGCCCCAGTGTGTGATGTTCCCCTTCCCGAGTCCAAGTGAGCTCATTGTTCAGTTCCCACCTATGAGTGAGAACATGCGGTGTTTGGTTTTCTCTTCTTGTGATAATTTGCTAAGAATGATGGTTTCCAGCTGCATCCATGTCTCTACAAAGGACAGTTACTGCTTTTCTCTCACGTCCCTTACATTAACCAGATTTCGGCATAATTCAGCCTTTGCCTGGTGTCATGGAATAGGGAGATTTGGATAAAAAATTCCATCTTCTGTTTGATAAGGACAACATGACATTTAAACATCCAAGGGTTTATTTATGCAAATATCAAATGTCAGTAGTGACTATGAGTCACTATGAAATTTCCCAAATCTCCTTTTAGCTATAGTTAATAATTTACAGGTTGAAGGATACATGCTGGATTATGATCAAATCCTTCAGAAGAGAAGATGATGGGATGATGGCCTTTCATTATTTAGCATCCATTTATGTGATGTCACCGAGACTTTTGGCATAGTTTTCATGCCCAAAATGTTTTTAACATCTGCATGACTGTTCCTTTTTCAAGACTAAAGATTCAGTATTCATTAATCTCTCAAACCCCAATTGGCCTTCAAAAGCAGCTGAATGCTTTCTTTGAGCAGTGCACAAAATATAATCTCAAAATAAATCACACGAAGTATAAGGTAATGGCTTTTAGTTCTAGGAAATGCAAGAGTTCCTGGTATGCTTAGGGAGTTAAGTTTAACGTGGTGAAATATTTTATGTGGCTTTGCATTATCTTTCACCTAAATCTGTCATGCAAAAAGCAAGAAAAGTTAAGGATCTCAGCAACAATGGGCAGATTAGATTTAGCAGGGAATGAATTGATGTTCATCTTTATGATGTATCTACCTAAAGCAGGTTTCCAGATTCTGTGTTGTTTAGAAATGCATAATCCAGGATGGTAGGCACATTAGAGTTGCTTTTGGAAAATAAGGATGACATTTATTTGACATAAGAGGTGCTTAATCTCTGTTAGGTAAACCAGATTTGGAAAAAACAGGTTTTTATTTATTCATTTGGGTCATTTATGTTTTTCATTTATTATTATTATTATTATTATTAATTTTTCTTTCTTTTTTTTCTTTTTTTGAGACGGAGTCTCCCTCTGTCACCCAGGCTGGAGTGCAGTGGCATGATCTCAGCTCACTGCAACATCCGCCTCCCAGGTTCAAGCAATTCTCTGCCTCAGCCTCCTGAGTAGCTGGGATTACAGGCACCCGTCACCAGGCCTGGCTATTTTTTTTTTTGTATTTTTAGTAGAGATAGGGTTTCACCATCTCGGTCAGGCTGGTCTTGAACTCCTGACCTCATGATCCACCCTCCTAGGCCTCCCAAAGTGCTGGGATTACAGGCTTGGGCCACTGCACCCAGCCTATTTTGCATTTAATAATAATATTATTTTTTATTGTCTATTGTTTCTGTACCTTTGGTAAGATAATCAAAATGAATGGACCAACTGGACTGCAAGCAAGGAGGCTATGCCCATAGGCATGAAATGAACAGTTTATAAGAGAAATAAGGTATACTGAACTGAACCCAACCCAGAATGCTAATATATATACAAATAAGGTATCAAGATAATTTAGTAAGAGGAATTTTGTTTGGGGTGAAATATAAATGCATTCAAAGTAACTCCATAAAAGGTGGCTTTTTGTTTTGTTTGAAGCCGTGATGAATGACAGTTTATGTTATACTCTTTTCCTTTACAGATATTCATTACTTTGGGTATCTTGAGTACATATGGGTTTTATGTCCATTATTAATTTAAAGGGAAATGTAAGCAAATTCTGATGTTCTGTAGGAGTTTCACCAATTTTTTTATTTGGATTTTAATTTTATGTCAAATACTAACAAAAATTAATTTCAACTAGTAGTTTAGAAATTTTCTTATTTTTAATGTAGATTTTCACTACAATGAAATTTATTTGGAAGTATTTGGTCTGCAAAAAGCATGCATAATTTTTATTAATATTTAAATATTTTTTCACTGTATGATGAACAGATTTTTTTGTGTGTCTTCTAGTGAGGAAAATAAAAACACTTGCTATAAAAAATTACTATGTTAAGAAAAATCTAAAAGCAATATTCACTTTTTTTTTTATAAGACAGAATCATAAGGGTAATACTGAGAAGATCAAGAAAATTTGTTTGAAGCTCTTAATCATTGATCAAAATGAAAACAGTCAAGGATCAAACCTTCTTATTCAAATATAATCCAACATTTAGCTGGTTATTATCTGGAAAAATTATTTCTAAAATTTGATGGTCATTAAATATTATGCATGACTTAGCATGCTAAAAACTAATTAACTCTAAGTATGTTGAAGCAGAATTTTATGGTTTTTCAGCAAAGTGTATCTACAATTGGTCTTAAAGTGAGACATGGGGAAAAATGAAATGGGAAAAATGTGATGGAAAGGCTGAACCTATTTTGTCAGGTAGGTACAGGGAGCAAAGAGGTGAGCAAAAACCTCTTAAGAGTTAAGGAAATATTTAAAGCCTCAAAGAAATGATCCTGAAGTGTTATTTTCAAGTATATTATCATTATTCTCAGAGGATGGTTTAGAACTTATAAATAACTTTACAATTAGATAATACAAATCATAAGACATGCACTCTTATAATCCATTGTAAATAGCTGCTTTTAAGGACATGGTTGCCTCAAATGCACATTTTCAGTCTCAAGAGCTTGCCAGTGAATGTGTTATCTATTCAGAATGATATGAGAAAGAATTAATAAGTTACAGTAGTGAAACTGACCTGAAAACAGTTGAAAATTTAAGTAGTGCCTTTGATTTCTGTTAGGTCCTGATAGCAGAGAAATCAGGAAGCAAAATTCTGACGTTTGTAATTTATCACTGGCATGGTTAAATCACCTCAAAAATGTGCCTTAATTCTTATATTTCTGAATAAGCTGATGTAGTTATTCCTGGCTGAATGATGCTCTTTCATCTTTACCCATGTTTTTCTTTATTTTTAAATCACAGTTATACACGTACGTATACCAAAAAGTCAAAACTTTTACAAAGGTTCTTACGAAAGACACCTCTTTACTACTCTCCCTAGAGGAAACCACTTGCAGCTAATTATTTTGGTACTTTTCTCTCTGCTGCTGAGTGTTATCGTTGTGATATTATCTCTGAGTTTTCAATGTCAGGTATAATCTGTTGACTTCCCATTGTTGAAAAGGTGGTTTTGCTCACCTCATTGTTCCCTACACCTCTGACAAATAGGCTCAGCCTTCCCATCTCTCCACCTTCTTACTAAAGTTATGTGGTAATTTTGATTAGATAAATACTCATTGTTTACATTATTGTTATGACTATGTAAACACTTGTCACAGCTGACTTGTTTAGTGAACTCTATCACTTTTCTTCTCTGGTACAATGTTTAAGTTTTCTACAAAGTGAAAAGCTGTCTGGTTTTGCTTAGTTTTTATGAACATACTACCTTTTCAACCACAAACTCCTGTGCATCAAAAATTCTATTAATTTAGTATTCCAGAAGAAATTCCAGAAGTGAACCCTCTGACCTGCTCCATTCTGGCCTGGTCACCCTCTGTGTCTGATGACTCAGTTGTCATTGTGGGATCTGTCCCCATCATCCTGGGGACTCCTCCTTTCTTTCTTGTGTTCTCCCCTATTTCCTCTGCATTTTAAACTTTATTTGGGTGGAGCAGAGCCTCTAGGCATGCCTTGAGAAAGGATGGATGGGGGTAAAACTTTGGAGACTGCCTCGTGAAAATGTCTTTAACTTTTTTCGACCTTATTGAGAATTTGCCTTGGTAAAGAATTCATTTTCATCAGAAATCTGAAGGCATTTCTTTCTTGGCTTTTGATGCTCCCAGTTTCTGAAGTTGCTGCTGAGAAGAGTCTTAGCTGTTTTGATTCCTGTTCCTTTTTAGGTGAACTATTTTTTTTTTTTTTTTTCTTTCTGAAATCTTGTTGAATCTTCTCTTAGTCTTCAGTATTCTGAAGTAGTGAAATGATGCGCTCGAATACAGGTCTATTTGTCTCCATTACCTCATTTAATGTGTCTTTCATCTTGGAATCTGAAGGTCCTTAAATTTTAAAAATTATTTTTGAACTATTTTAGTTATAATTTTCTTCCCCTCTTTTTCAGTTTTCCATTTCTGGAATACTATTTAAAACTGGAACTTCTGGATTGATATTTTCATTTTTCTTATTACTTTCATTTCTTAAAATTTAAAATTATTTTTGTTACTTTTCTTGTTTGCTGTTATATGAAATCAATGTTTTCTTTGTATTCTTGCCTCTGAGGATGGTTTCTAAGAAGGTTTTTATTTCTACTATTTATTGTGTTTATAATTTGAAACAATTTCATATGAATCTGTATTTGTCAGTTTACCAGTTCAAGTGCATTATGTCCTTCGGAGTCAAGTGAACTGGAACTCATGCCATCTTTTTAACACTTTGTACTATCAGTTTTTGTTTTGTTTTGTTTTTTTGGGGGGAGGTGGGGGAGGAGGAGAAGGTTTTAGTGTTCTTTTATCATATTTTTGCTACTTAGGAGCTCTTTTGTTTCTCTGAATGTTTCTTTTAGCATAACATCCTGTTTTTCTCCCCACAGTTATATCTTTTCTTTTGTTTCAATGAGTATTAATAATATTCACATTTGAAAACTTCTCTCCTGTTTGCATGGTCTATTTTCTTCATGTTGCTTTTCCAATTTTTCCTGCTTTCTATGTTTCAGGCTTTCCTCAGATATCTTGTAATTCTGGGGGGCCGAGAAAGTTGATTGGAAACTCTGAGGCATGAGTGGGTCTCATCATCTGAGAACATCACATTAGGATGTTGCAGTGGAGCCTTTTAGTCTTGTGACCTTTAAATACGTTATCTTGAAGTGCTAAGTTTTCTCAGAGATGATGTTTCCAGTCCTCTGCCTAGAGAGTGAAGGCCTAGCTGCTACTTTTCTGGAATCCGGCTAAGGAAGGACAGCTGGAGCTCTTAGTCATCAGTGGACATACTTAATCCCCCTCTTTTCACCATGTTACCTCTGCCCTTGACTCTGTAGTTCAAAGCCCTCCCTGTTTTATTGCTTAAAGAGAACATGCCTCCAGTATTGTGCAATCATGGGAGACGTGCAGTCGTTTGGCTGCCTAAATCTGAGGAGACCTCTGATGGATTTGATTGCTTTTAAAAATTCTCCTTGTTTTAGCTCTTTCCTTCTCACACTCATAATGATATCTGATGCTACCATATGCTTAGTCTTTGGAGGATTCTATATTATAAATCCAACGAGTTTTCAGCTTTCCTTGTTGTTAGTATAAGATTAAGTTTTCTGGGGTCTGTTAAGTCCTTTGCCAGTTGAACATCTGCTTTCCAGCTTCTAAACTTTCATTGTTGCTTCTTCTTTCCTTCTCCCTGTGTTTGGGGGTTTATGCTTTGGGAAAGAAATCAATTTAATATTGTCTTAGTGAAATTTCAGGAGGGACCAAGATTAGATGTGTGTTCAATCTGAGGCAGATTATATTTTCTAAACACAGTCATGACACTGTCACTTATCCCTTATGTTCTTTTGGTGAGACTTTGACACTTCTCCCATCAAGAGGTGGGTCCTATTTTCCCTTCGTTTGAATCCTGATGGGCTTTCGACTGTGGCGGAAGTGGTGTTTTATAACTTCTGAGGTTAGGCCATAAAAAGTGATGCAGCCTCTGCTGTTCTCTAGGGATACTTGCTCTTGGAATTCAGCCGCTACAATGTGGAATATAGTGAGAAAGGTGGACAGTTTTTAAAGCTGTCGTGGAGGAGGGAGACAGAGGATTCCTCTTTTTGGAAGCGAGTCGTAGAATCTGTTCTTCAACTCTAGCCTGTAATACACTGGATGTTCAGTTATGGGAACTGATCCCTCAGTTACAGCATTTTAGGAATGGAATCATATAACTTGATTTGCAAAGATCCACTGGATTGCAGCCTTTTTATGAATGTCTCATGATGGAAAGTAAAGACCATTTCTATAAGACACCGTTGTGTTTGCTTATCAGTTTGGTGGGAAACAAAGCAGCACAAGTGCATATTAACATTGAATAATACATTCAGGAACAATAAATTTTTTTTGAGGCATCGGAGATGTCTTAAGTAATACATAATTAACTGTAGAATCACTTGTTTAGATTCTGCACCTCATTCTGACTATTCTTGTTACTTCAAAAATATTTATGAATCCCATGTTTCTTTCTAATATCTTTGCTTTAGAACTTCTGAGATATTTTAAAACTGAAGCTAGTGTTTTAGATATTCTAAGAGTCCTTGTGTTTAGAACCCTGGAAACCATCTTTCTTGGCAAGAATTTTTATCCATATTCTCCCTCTATTGTAGACGATGTGTATGCTTTCCCCAGGGGATTCATGATTTTCTATATAAATTATTCTGCAAAGCCAGGCTCCTGAGAGAAAGAATGATTTCTTCTGCACATGGAAAAAACCCAAGTGCCCATATTTGCTTAAGATAAATCATCTTTCATATATTTTAGAAGAAGATGCACCATGTTGTGCTGGATCTCATCTTCATTCCCAAAACACCCAAGTGCTCTCACAGATTGCTCACCCTGAACATTAACAATTAAAAAAAATTGACACTCATACCAGCCTCCTGCAGGAAATACAATGGGCTCTTTTCCCCTGCATGCAAAAGAGCTCTGAGACTCTGGGAAAATTGTGCAAGCACTTGATTTACTGTTAAATTCAAATTTCAAAATTCTCTTACCCTGATCTGAACAATACTTCTCAGTGGTTCCTGAGAAGCTTATGTGTCTGGCACTATTGTGTTTGGTTAATAAAACAGGTAAGGATAGCTAAGACTTTAAGGATCATCGTTGGAGGAAAAGTCCTGAACTACTCTTTTTAAATTAAGTTAAGAAACTTAAGAAAGATAAAAACATATATGAACCACAGAGACGCGTTGGCTAAAATAATCTTCTCATCAGCAAAGGATTACTTTTTTAGTGAGGATTTCTCTATTATTCTAAGCAGCAATACTGAAACTTTATGAATGTCTGAGATCTAGAGAGCTTGATAAAACTCAGATTCTTAGACTACAATACCGGGTTTTCAGATTCAGTAGTCCTGGGATTAAGCCTAGGAATTTGTATTTCTGACAATTTCCCAGGTGACATTGACACTATTGGTCTAGGGATCCACATGTTGAGAACCACTGCTTTTCGGAACTCTGATACTGAGGGTCACCACTTAATAAATAGTAAAGATATTTTTGGAGGTGTTGATGCTTGCAATAGCAACACAACTTTTCTACTTTGTGATTTAGTTCTGTCGTGGTTTCTATTTTTTCAGTGAAGAGCTGGAGTCTCAGCCTCATACAGCAATTTGCAGTGGAACTCACCTTCATCTTACAAAAAGCAGAAGAGGTTCAGTGATTCAAACAGTAATTTATATTATGTATCAACATGACGCAAAAGTTGACATTCCAGAAAGTGCACAAATCTTGGGATTGATTGTCAAATTCAATACTTTACATCAGTAGGTAGGTGTGTGTGAAATACCACTTTTCCTTTTTTTTTGTTTTGTCTTTTTTTTTTTCCTTTTTGTGGAGAACGGGGTCTCGCTGTATTACCCAGTCAGGTCTCGAACTCCTGGGCTCAAGCTATCCTCCCGCCTCTGCCTCCCTGAGAGCTGGGATTACAGGCATGAGCCACCGCGCCCGGCAAAATACCACTTTTCTTATTTCATGTAAATAATCCTAGGTCCATCTCTGGGTCCTCTGTTTCTGGGGAGTGGTAGAATAATCATTCTCAATAATTTTTAGGTGTTTCTACCCTCCAGGCTTGGGCACAGGCGTCTGTGTTCTTAATATATCTCTGGACATTGGTCATAATTAACCACCTAAATGTCTATGAGGGAGGTCTGTTGCCTTCGTACCCCTCTTGGCTTAATAATTTTGGTGATTAAACAAATATTTATTGAGTGCCTATTATGTGCCAGGCAAAAATTAGTTTTTGAAAATTACATTTCATTACATGATATTTGATAGACATTAAAGAAAACCACAGCAAATATGCGTACTGTGAAACATAATCAAATGAACACCCCTGGAGAATTCCCAAGTTAAGAGTTAGAACTTATCAACACTGTTGGATATATCTGTGTGTTTCCTCCCTATTCAGTCCACTTGCCTCCCCGACTCACCCTAAATATTTTTTTTTTTTTTTTTTTTTTTTTTTTTTTTTTTTTTTTTTTTTTTTGAGGCGGAGTCTCGCTCTGTCGCCCGGGCTGGAGTGCAGTGGCCGGATCTCAGCTCACTGCAAGCTCTGCCTCCCGGGTTTATGCCATTCTCCTGCCTCAGCCTCCGGAGTAGCTGGGACTACAGGCGCCCGCCACCTCGCCCGGCTAGTTTTTGTATTTTTAGTAGAGACGGGGTTTCACCGTGTTAGCCAGGATGGTCTCGATCTCCTGACCTCGTGATCCGCCCGTCTCGGCCTCCCAAAGTGCTGGGATTACAGGCTTGAGCCACCGCGCCCGGCCTCACCCTAAATATTGTGTTTGCCATTCCCTTGTGTCATAGTTGGCTTTCTGTTGCTTATAACAGAATACCTGAAACAGTGATTTATAAAGAAAAAATTTTTTTCGGTTATGGTTTTAGTAGCTTTTACTAAGGTATAGTCAAAATACAATAACTGAATGTATTTAAATTGTACAACTTGATGAGTTTAGACTCTTAAAGCATTTTGGTATATATCTGGAGCAGCTAAAATTCTTTTTTTAAAAAATATAGATTTAGGAGTACATTGAAGGTTTCTTATATAAGTAATAAATTTGATATATTGATATATTGATATATCATATATCTATACTTATTGATGTATTGTGTAATACTGGAGTTTGGGCTTGCAGTGAACCCATCACCCAAATAGTGAACATAGTACCCAATAGGTAGTTTTTCAACCCTTTCTCCCTCTCCCATCCTTCCTACATTTAAGTTGAAAGCGTCTATGATTTCATCTTTATGTCCATGTATACCCATTGACTAGCTCCTACTAATAAGTGAATACATGTGGTGTTTGATTTTTCTGTTTCTGTGTTATTTCATATAGGATACTGGCCTTTTGCTGCAATCATGTTGGTGTGAAGGACAAGATTTTATTCTTTTTATGGCTGTGTAATATTTCATTATTCTCATAGGTGTATATATATCACATTTTCTTTACCCAGTCCTTTGTTGATAGACACTTAGGTTGATTCCATGACTTTGCTATTGTGAATAGTGCTGCAGTAAACATACAAGTGCAGTTGTCTTTTTGATAAAGTGATTTCCTTTCCCTTGAGTAGATACCTAGTAGTGGGATTGCTGGGTTGAATGGTAGTTCTATTTTTAGTTCTTTGAGAAATCTCCATACTGTTTTCCATAGGTATTGAATTAATATGCATTTCCACCAGCAGTATATAGGTGTTCTATTTACTCTGCATACTTGCCAACATCTGTCATTTTTTGACTTTTTATTAATAGCCATTCTGGCTGGTGTGAGATGGTATCTCATTGTGGTTTTAATTTGCATTTCTCTGATGATGAGTGATGTTGAGCATTTTTTCATACATTTTTTGGCTGCTTGTATGTCTTCTTTTGGGAGATGTCTGTTCATGTCATTTGCCTGCTTTTCAGTGGTGCTGTTTTATTCTTGTTGATTTGTTAAATTCCTTGTAGATCCTTAATATTAGTCCTTTGTTAGATGCATAATTTGAAAATATCTTCTTCCACTCCGTAGGTTGTCTGTTTACTCTATTGATTGTTTACTAAGCTATTTAATTAAGTCTCATTTATCTATTTTTGTTTTCATTGCATTTGCTTTTGAGATTTTATTTGTAAATTCAAGGACAATGTTCAGACGAATAATTTCCAGGTTTTCTTGTAGGATTTTTATCGTTTAGGTCTTACATTTAAATATTTAATCTATCTTGAGTTAATTTTTTGTATATGGTCCCATACCTCCCACCATATCCAAAAATTAACTCGGATAGATTTGAGATTCCTCAAGAGGAATCCCCTCTTCTGGATATTGCTATCTAGTTTTCCCAACACCATTTATTTAATCCTTTTGCCATTGTCAATTTTTGTCAGCTTTGTTGAAAATCAGTGGATGGTAGGTATGTGGCTTTATTTCTGTGTTCTCTATTCTGTTTCATTGAGCTATGTGTCTATTTTTGTACCAGTATCATGTTGTTTTGGTTACTATAGTTTGAAATTGGGTGATATGTCGCCTCTGGCTTTCTTCTTTTTGCTTAGGGTTGCTTTGACTATTCACGCTCTTTTTGGTTCGGTATAAATTAAAAAAATTTTTTTTTCTAATGCTATGATAAACAGTGTTGGTAATCTGACAGGTATTGTGTTGAATCTGTAGATTGCTTTGGGCCATATAGTCATTTTAAGAATATTGTGGCCGGGCCCAGTGGCTCACGCCTGTAATCCCAGCACTTTGTGGGGCTGAGGCAGGCAGATCATTTGAGGTCGAGACGAGCCTGATCAACATGGTGAAACCCCGTCTCTACTAAAAATACAACAAATTAGCCGGCCGTGGTGGCACATTCCTGTAGTCCCAGCTACTTGGGAGGCTGAGGCAGGAGAATTGCTTGAACCTGGGAGGTAGAGGTTGCAGTGAGCTGAGACCACGCCACTGCACTCCAGCCTGGGCAACAGAGCAAGACTCCATCTCAAGAAAAAAAAAAAAAAGAATATTGAGAGTATTCCTGTCCTTGAGCATGGGACATTTTCCCATTTGTTTGTGTCAGTTTCTTTCATCAGCGTTTTGTAGTGCTCTTTCAGAGCCCTTTCACCTGTTTGATTAAATGTATTCCTATGTATTTCTTTTATATGTGGTATTTGTAAATTGGATTGAATTCTTGATTTGGTTTTCAGCTTAAGCATTGTTGGTGTACAGAAAAGCAACTGGTTTTTCTGTATTAATTTTGTATTCTGAAATTTTACTGATGTTGTTTATCAGGTCAAGGAGTATTTTAGAGGATCTTTAGAGTTCTCTAGGTATAGGACCATGTGGCATATAATTTGACTCCTTCATTTCTCATTAGGATGACATTTATTTATTTATTATTTATTTATTTTGTCTTGCCCGATTGCCATGGCTAGGGCTTCCAGTACTGTGTTGAATTAGAGTGGTGAAAGTGGATATCCTTATCTTGCTCCAGTTTTTAGGAGAAATGCTTTCAACTTAAGTCTGTTCAATATGATGCTCACTGTGAGTTTGTCAAAATAATAATTATTATTTGAGGTGTGTTCCTTTGATGCCTAGTTTGCTGAAGATTTTTTATCATGAAGGGATGTAGATTTTATTGAAGGCTTTTTCTGTGTACATGGAGATGATCATACTTTTTTGTTTTTAATTCTGTTTATGTGGTGAATCATACTTATTGATTCGTGTCTGCTGAATCATCCATGCATTCCAGGAATAAAGCTCACTTTGTCATGATGAATTGTATTTTTGATATGCTGTTGGATTCACTTTGATAGTATATGTAGAAGATTTTTGTGTCTATATGCATCAGGGATATTGGGCTGTAGTTTTCTTTTTGGTGTATCATTACCAGATTTTGTTGATATCTGTTTTGTGGAATGAGTTAGGGAGGAATCCTTCCTTGATTTTTTGGGAATAGTTTCCATTAGATTGATACCACTCTCAAAATGGTATCCTCCCAAAATGCTAGGATTACAGGCCTGAGCCACCACCTGGCCAAAATTACCTCTTAAAGTCCCCATTTCTCACTTCTGCCACTTTGGGAATTAAGTTTAATTATGAGTTTTTGAGGGGACAAATATTCATGAATTTTGGAGGAAACAAATATAACCATAATACCTTCCTCTTTAAAAATTGTTTTATCACCTTGTTGCCATATGAAATGTTTTTTATTCTATTTTTATAGTTGTATTATTTTCCTTTGTGTAAATATATAAAAACTTACTTGTCTATTTTCCTGTTGGTGGACTTTTAGGTAGGGCTGTTATGAATAAGGTTCTTATGGACATCTTGTATATCTCTCTGTGTTTTCACTTGTAGATTCTTTCCGGGATTTTTTTTTTATGTTGAATGGGCAATACATTTGTGCTGTACAGTAGAAGGTGAAATTGTAATATCCTTCTCACATCATTTTTTTTTTCTTAAATCTAAAAGATTTTATAAAGCATGCTATGGAAGACAAGTTTCACTAAATGTACTTTCAAAATGTGTCCCATGGTCAGATAATATTGATAAGTACTCTATTCTGTATACTTCCTTTGGGAAGCTACAATAAATTTATCATATCAATGCCTCTGAGAAGTCCTGTAATATAGAAAATATCTACTTTATTGAACTGAGTGTTTCTCATGCTTTTTAATCATAAAATCCTTTTTGTTCATCACATTTACTAATACTCCATTGAACATATTTTGACATGCACTGATATATTGCATCAACACTGTATCTGTCTTTGTGTTGTGTCTTTTTGATACATCAATGAAATTTGCTGTATTGCCTGTGTCCTAGAATAGGCAGGAAATATCCATGGAACAGTAGAAAATTATAGGAGAAATATAAATTCTTACCTAAAATCAAGAATTCTGTCTTAATATGTAATAATGATGGTTGACTGTAATGCACTACCTTGTCCTAGCCCTATTCCCACTTTGTAGCAGGATGACCAATTTTCATTCTAGGAACATGGAGGAACTTTGAAAATAGTCTAGAGACAATCCTTGTCCAACGTCCTGCCTGAGTTTGAAAATAAACCCTGGCCTACTTATCCCTAGGAGAAAAAATATCAAGACTTGTTCAGTGATCCCGGCTTATCTATCAATCTGCCATGCCAGAGACTGGTATGTTTCCTAGATCTAGATATGTACTCTTAGGGCCATGTTCCTGATTACATTAAGACTTCAGCCTTCTAGAAAAAGTCACAGTTGCTCTACTCTCGCTGGCACAGATAGTAACTGTTCTATATTGTACTGTCTTCTACTCAAAATCTTTTAATTCATATCTACTTCCTCTTTCACTTAGTTTTTGGATTCTCCTCGATTTTAACTCATCAGATTTTTGGCTTATTTTTATGGTATGTCCAACATTGAGACATTGTTTCAACATTTCCTTAGAATTTGTCCCTAGGGATTTTCTTTTCAACTTCTTGCAAACTGTTTAATAGCACTTGGGGAAGTGAAACCTCATCTCTGAATTTCTTGGAGCTGAAAATTCTAAGATGCTACAAACTGTCTCATGCTCAACTTCCAAAGTCCACTTAGCTAAGGAACTGCGTACCAAGTTTTAGGATTTCTTTGTCGTCTTTCTACCCTTACAGTCCCTAGTAACTGTTAAGAGTATAAAATCCTACATTTCATCCAACTGGCTAAGGCCTGTTTTCCTACTTTATCTAATTTGCCATACTTAGGATCTGTTCTGATTCTTCCCTTTCTTACATTTTGTGGATTTTCCAGCATGACCCTTTTCTCTCTACCCTGTGGTACATACTGCAGTGTCCCACAGCAGCTTCCAGTGTATTTTTGAAAACATATATAAGGCTTCAATTTCATTGTCTTACAAATCATTGTGATAGGCTATTTTAGGTGATACAAATGGTTTCCACAGGTTCTAGTCTTTGCCTATAAGTTTGTGAAACATATTCTCTTGAGTGAGTTTTCTCTGTGAATCTATACTACTATACTATACTAATCTATAAATCATTGAATCTTCAAATACAGCATGGATGTAGTGGTTTGGTCAGAGACACATATGTTTGAAGTAGATTTTGTACCCTACAGAACATGCTGCAAGTCTCTCTTCCTGATGATGTTGGCAGTATTCATGTAGGCAGACATTTCTCATAACTGTGCCCAATGTGGATGGATTTTTGCTGCTACCTTTTAATTCCTTCTGACTCTGATGAGTTCCTCTTGTCCTTTCCCCACCAATTATTCACAATTCTACCTCATTCTTAATTTAACTTCCATTCTAACCATTCTAGTTGGGTAATCTTATCATTTCCTTCATCATGAAATCTAAATGTAGTCATTCTGAACCTCTTGCTCTTTCCACCTATGAACTTAAAGAAACATATAGCCAACCTTTGCACCTATTTCTTTATCTGATAAGATGAGCAGTTCTCCTTCATCCAAGTAGAATTCATCCCTTTGGTCCCTACACTCCTTCCTCCTAGGGACTTGTCCTGCCAGTCACTACCTCTCTCTACTATACATTCTAGGCATTCAGGTCAAGATGTGTCTCAGTCAGTTCAGGCTCTTATTACAAAACACCATAAACTGTGTAATTTACAAACAATAGAAATTTATTGTTCCTCATTCTGGAGACTGGGAGGTCCAAGATCAAGGTACCAGCAGATTTGGTGTCTGGTGAAGGCCCATTCCTCATAGGTAGTGCTTTCTTTCCATCCTCATGTGGTGGAATGGGCAAACAATCTACCTTCAGCCTCCTTTATAATGTCACTCATCCTGTTCATGAGGGCAGTTGCAGAGCTCTTGTGACCTCCCAAAGACTTTACCTCTTAATACCACCATATTGGGGATTCAGTCTCAACATACGAATTTTGAGGAGATGCAAACATTCACGCCATAACAAGGCTTAAATGCAACTTCATCAGAAAAGTCTTCCCTGTTTGTAAAACTAGAGTAGCCCAGCTGGTACTCGCTTTACATCACCCAATTTTATTGGTCTTTTTTTTTTTTTTTTTATGGCACTTATCATCATCTAGTATATCTTTTGTGTTATCTGTTGATTTATCTTTTTTGATGTCCTTAGGACCTTGTCTATCTTGTTTATTCCCAAAGTCTCAATGCCTAGAATAATGCTTGGAACACAGTATAAGTTCAGTAAATATTGATAAATAAAAGACTAGGTGCATTCTTTATTTTTCCTGACAGTTAATTTTTACTGACTCTTTTTTCTAGCTTATAAATATGTACATTACTTTCCCATTTTAGAAACAGCAAAAGTAAACAAAAGGAAAAAAAAATCCTTTCCTTAATCCTTATTGCAATTGTCTAATCCAGGGATTGGCACTTTATGACTTTGACCAGCAGGCCACCTGTTCTTACAAGTAAAGTCATGGGAAGACCTATGAACATTCATGTATATATTGTCTATGGCCACATTTTGCTCTACAATATAACAGTTGTGTAATTGCCACAGAGACCATAGGCCCATAATCCTAAAATATTTACTATTTGACTTTTTCTGAAAATGTTTGTTGACCTCTGGATCTATGCAGTTTCTTGCATTCTTTCAAATGTCATTTCTTCTTTATCTTCCTTTAATTGGATTCCATCTTCAGTGCTACACTATAACTGCTTTCTCTAAAGTTAAAAATGATGCCCTAATTACAAAATATAATATGCTCTTTTGTCTTTATATTTTTGGACTACTATTCCTCATCTGACTTGGGATTCTCAAATCCTCTTAAAATTTTCTCTCTCTGGCTTTCCCAATACTCACTGTTTTCCCTTCTCACACTTCCTTAACTATATCTTTTCTGTTCTTAAAGAGAACTTCTTCTTTGGCATAGTCTTATTTATTACTATTATTATTTTGAGACAGGATCTCTCTTTTTAACCCAGGCTGGAGTGCAGTGACACAAACATGGCTCACTGCAGCCTCCACCTCCCGGGCTTAAGTGATCTCACCTCATCCTTCTGAGTAACTGTGACTACAGGTACATGCCACCATGCTTGGATAATTTTTATATTTTTTGTAGAGACAGGGCTTTACCCTGTTGCCCAGGCTGGCCTTGAACTCCTGAGCTCAAACCATCCATCCACCTTGGCCTCCCAAAATGCTGGGATTACAGGTATGAGCCACTGTGCCTAGCCTCGCCTCTTCTTAAGAATTTGTATATAACCCCAGGGTTCTGTCCTAAGCCAAAAGTCCCCAATCTACATACGTCTCCTATGTAAACTCAGTCCACCTGAATGGTTTCAATCCCCCTAATCAGGTTTAGGACCCATCATGTCTCCACTTGATCTTTGCTGCAGCCTCCTGACTGGTCCTCTTATATTTAGCCTTACCCCATCAAAGTAACCAGAATGTTAATTTAAGTTAGTGGCTCCCAAACTTTTCTGCACATCAGATGCACTTGGAGGACTGTTAAAATACAAACTGCTGGGCTCTACTCCTGGAGTTTGGACTTAGTACATCTCATGTGGGACTGAGAATTTGCCTTATTTGTTCTTGGGTGATGCTGATGTTGCTTTTATAGACTTCATGATGAAATACAGTGATTTAAAAAGAAGTTTGACTTGCCCACTTTTCTCTTAAGACTATGCAGTGATTTTTCCATAATCGACAGGATTACATATAAGTTATTACATCACATAATACCCTCCAAGATCTTACTCTTTCTCTCCTACCATGATTCTCTTTCATTCTTTGACTCCCATTTGACTCTCTTATGACCCCAGACTGCAAATTGCAACATGTGTCCCTCATTGATTACACACCTCTTTGCCCTTGCTTATACCTATAATTTGTGTGCCCTCTCTACCCACCTTTCCCCTCTTTGCCCTTTAATGAGGTATCTCAAGTGCTGTTCTACTTTCCAAGCTTCCACAATAGCCAGGGCACATTTCTCTCACTACGTACTTTCTCTGTCCATTCTCTATCCACAATAGTGTTTTACTGACAGTTATTTGTTTTTATTTTGCCCCTTCTAAACTGTGAGCCCCTAGCAGAGTGCATAGATTCTATGACTCTTTTCACTCAACTTCTCTCTTTTTGTCTTTCTCGTATTACAAAATGAAGGCTCACTTTAAGTTATCGATTTAGAAATGTATTTCTCACTGAGGGTGAGAGCACAGAGAAATTACTGTTCCCATACATTACTGATCACACTGTAAATTGACCCCATACTTTCAGAAAGCAATTTGGCAAACTCCTTGATAAAAAAAAATCTTTCATCTTCTTGGACTAATCATTCCACTTCTGGGAATATGGTCTAAGAACATAATTCAGAATATGCACAGAGACGCATGTCACACATTGCTTATAATAGCAGAACAATTGGAAACACTAAATGCTCAACATTAGGCAGTGATTAAGATGCACCTAAATGATGAAATATTGCGTATTTAAATGATGATTTTAAAGCTTATATGGTAAACATAAAATTATATTTTGTTTCAAAGTTAAGTAAAAAATAAGGGTACCAAACGTTAATATAAATTTTAATTCTAATTATAACCTTTAAAGAAAAAGACTGAAAGGAAATGCACTTAAATTCTAAGTTGAGAAATGCATGATATGACTTTATAATGTGGTTACATGTTAAAATAAACAAAAATAAAACTTATTTTAAGCATCTATGCTGTTTAAAGTAATGTAGTTGTCTTTAAAATTACAAGGATGAGTCAGTCATGGTTACACAGGCAATGCTTAGTTGAGCCTTCAATAAATAGCTATTCTTGTATCTGTTCCTTTCTTAATCACCACAGGATACAATTTTAGGAACTCAAAAATATTAAGAACCTTGACATTGAATAGTACTTTGACACATTTAACCTAAGTTGCATGCAACAGTCAAGGGTAAGATGACTTTTGTAAGAAGAGGAAGTCGAATATAACATGAAGATACCAAGTTACAAACCAAAGCATGAGTCACCAGTGAATTACATGGATTAAGGCAAACATTATGGCATAGATTAGGGGTTAATGTGGAGTCAGTATACTATGGTTGTTACAGTTCCCATTTTAAAACCACACTCTAGATTAGAATGCAAGTTTGCTTCTTACCAATTAGGTGACTTTCTGCAAGTTTTTAACTTCTTGGAGTCTTTTTCCTCATCTGTGATACAAGGATAGAAGGTTTGCCTCTGGGAGGCACTACTAATTGCCTACCCACTGCCATCGTAATGCTCTCTTGGCTTGCCTCCCTCCACACACTGCATATGCTTGGTCTTGCTTTTACACACATATACATGCATGTGCTGTCAAAATCTGCCTCTAATTCTAGAGGCTCCACATATCAGTTCCTATCTCAACCTCTCTTCAGTCAGATCAGGGTCATATGACCCAGGCCTGGTCACTTGGATCCAGGGAAATACCGCTGAACTCCTCCTGGGAAAGGTTCTTTCTTCATTAAAATATATTCATGGACAAAAAGGCCATCTTTCCCTAGTATGTTCATTCTCAAGTGTGATGTCCGAAATTGCTTTAGTCCTCTGACCTTGAGGAGAGGCATCACTGACCTCCAGAGTATAGCAGAGCGGAAAGATGGACAATCTGCATGCTTGATTACATCACCACCTGGAAGACTTTCTTTATGTGATATAGTACAGATGCTTATCATTTAAGTCAGTTTGAATGAGCTATTCTAGCACTTGCACTTAAAACCACCGTAATATTTTGTGTTAAATGAGAAAATAGGTGAAATGCTTAACAAGGAAGTGGAGCATAGTGATCAAGAGTAGAGGCATTGGGGCCAGCCTTGAGTTTTAATCTGGTGCTTGCAATGTGACAATGCACAAACTACTTAAACTCTGCAATGTCATATATTGGGAGGACAGAAAAAGTTGATTTTTTTTGTTTTTGTTTGTTTGTTTTGGTTTGAAACAGAGTTTCACTCTTGTTGCCTAGGCTGGAGTGCAATGGTGCAATCTCAGCTCCCTGCAACCTCCGCCTCCCAGGTTCAAGCGATTCCCCTGTCTCAGCCTCCCAAGTAGCTGGGATTACAGGCATGAACCACCATGCCCGGCTAGTTTTATATTTTTAGTAGAGTCACGGTTTCTCCATGTTGGTCAGGCTGGTCTTGAACTCCCGACCTCAGGTGATCTGCCCACCTTGGCCTCCCACAGTGCTGGGATTACAGGTGTGAGGCACTGCACCGAGCCAAGAAAAAGTTTTCATCTCACAACTTAATAGGTATAAGTCAAGGTATGAAGATAATAATACAAGGAAATATGTTAGAGGATGACTGGGCAATGTAGTTGGCAACTTTAGATAGGGTGATCAACCGTCGTCTGAAACCTAAATGATGAGAAAGGCCATATCTGTGGTTTTCTGGTGGGGGTAGGGGTGGAAGAGTAATAATTTGGGGAAACTGTTGAAAAGTCTGAAGGTAGGAGTTAATTTGGCATAATCCAAACAACTACTCAACTAACTAACCAACCAACCAACCAACCAACCAACCAACAAATATCAGAAAGAAGATTGAAATGCCTGAAGTGTCACTAAGAAAGAGGGAAATAGTTTTCACTGAAGTTGGTGCAGTGGATGAGGGCCAGGTCATACAAATTCTAGGTAATGTGGAAAGAATTTTAAATTTTTCTCTAAGAACAATTAGAAAGCTTTGGTATCTTATTCACACAATAAATGAATAATCATATGTAAGGTGTTGAGTACTTACCATAGTGATACTGTTTGAATATTTTACATGAATTATTCATTTAATATTTATAACAAAATTTTGAGGAAACTGAGGTAAACGTATATTGAGTAATTTTCCCACACCTATACAGCTAAATGTGAGAGAGCCAGAATTTGAAGCTGGGAAGTCTAGCTTCATAATTCTTGCTTACTCCATTAAACTTACTGATTCCTTTTTATGACTGTGTGAATATAACATGCTAAGGAAAGTGATGAAATAGAATTTGTTTCTCCTCCTCAAAGGTAAGCACAATCTTATCTCACCTGTAATTTAATTCAATTTAGTCTAACAATAACTTATTGATGTCTTACTCAGTGCATGATACTGGCTAAAGTTCTGGGGTATGGAAATGAAGTTATCGCTTTTCTCTTGAACTCACAGTTTAGCAAAAGGAGACAAGTGAATATGTAAATATATTTAATATAGTAAGTCTCTCTGATACTTAATATGAGTGCTCACCAATACCCAGTCATCCTCTTTTTTTGAAGGCACATTTGCATTAAGCTAGATAATGTGACTAATTTTGCCTATAGATTCTCAGCAAGTCACTTTTGAGTCATTAAAGGCCCCCGCACAAGTCTTCAGTTTCTTCTGTCCTCCTGAGATGATTAACGAAGCCTCATGTTTCCGTAGCAGAGACACAACTTGGAAGCAGCCTTGTGGACCAATGAAGTCATTTCATAGAGAACAGCTCTGGGAAGGTGCCAGACCTATCTGAATTTTCTACGAGCAAGAAATAAGCTTTGTTGGATTAAATTGTTGAAATTTTAGGCTTTAGTTGTTGCCACAGGAAGACATAGACTCTACTGTGTTTTCTGCTATAAATGAAGTATATGTGAAGCACTCCGAGACACAAGAGAAAGAAAAGGAAATTAATTCTCAATGATAAAATGTGGATGTTTCCACAGAAGTGCTAACATTTTAATTATGTATAAAAGATGAGGAAGACTTCAACAGTTAGAAAGGTTAGTAGATGGACTTGAAGAGTGGCCAGAAAGGGTATCAGGGGAAAATGTATTAAGTGAATAAACAGCATTATGTGAAAGTAAAAATAAAATTCATTTGAAAGAAAATGAGGCCACGTAGCTGAAATACCTGATAATTACTAGTAAAGTGATAGACAGATATGAGGCTAATGGTAGAGAGATGTGAATAAAGAGAGAGATTAGGGGCCAGGGCCACTTTGGGAAACCTAAAGTTCTTGAACTTGAGTTTGTACAATCTGGGAGAACTGTTGGAAGCTTTTGATAGAGATGTGTGCTGACAGCCACGAATAGACATATATTGAATAGACCATAGTCATGATGATGTAGTCCCTGGCCTGTGTTGGTTGCAAACTATTATAGGAGATATTAGATTATTTTGAAATCATTTGTTTAGGTGGCATTAAGTGTAAATTCCATAAGATAAAACACTTCTAGAGAAACCAAGGTAACTGACAGTGGAAGTTACATTTTCTCTGGGTCTTCAGTATTCACAAGGTCATTAAGACTTGAAGCGGGAAGTGAGAAGGAAAAGGTAGAGGGGAAGGCCTCATGTAAGGTAAGAGTTGGGCTCAGTTATAGCCTGCAGTCTGTGCTCAGGAAAAACAACTCAGGCAGCAATATGACCATTGATTCTAGCATTATCTGGGTGTGAAAATGTGAAGAGCTCAATTGGAACAGTAGTAGCAGGCATAACTTGTGTTGGATTGAATGGGTCAAGAGACCTCGCCAAGGTGCCTATCTCAGACAGGTAAACAAAAGATGCATATCATTAGTTGAAATTGAGAAGGTAAGAGAGGTATAAGATTGAGGAGCCATAAAGCACCAGCTGCTTCACCTCAGCCTGGCTCTGTAGGAGATGTAGTGGAGCCAGCTGAGTGAGAAAACAGCACTGCTTCCTACCATAATATTGAGGTGTGTGTTGAATCCTTTTTGAACACATGAAGAATTTTTATTTTATACATTTATTCTTAATTTTTATGGATACACGTGAAGGATCTTAAGATAAAAATGAGCCCTCTGGAAAACAGTACTGGTGTTCTCAAGAGGGAAAAGGAAAAGCAATGGGAAGACAGTTATTTATTTGATAATACTTACAAATTCCTATGGGTACAAATCTCATTATTATGGACTACACATCTTTTTTCAAGTATATGTAGATGTTGATATTGTAGATAAAATATAAATAATTAAAAAATGATACCAGATACTTAGTAACTTCTTATCATTATAATTCCTTAATCACCTTATGATAAAAATACAACTGTTACCATCAGCAGGGTCTGCAAAGCTTTTGATATTAAAAAGAAAATTCTGGTCAGGCACTGTGGCTCATGACTCTAATCCCAGCAATTTGGGAGGCCGAGGTTGGCAGATCACCTGAAGTCAGGAGTTTGAGACCAGCTTGACCAATAAGGTGAAACCCCATCTCTACTAAAAATACAAAAATTAGCCAGGCATGGTGGCAGGTACCTGGAATCCCAGCTACTCGGGGGGCTGAGGCAGGAGAATCACTTGAACCTGGGAGGCAGAGGGTGCAGTGAGCCAAGATTGCACCACTGCACTCCAGCCTGGGGGACAGAGCTAGAAAATCTCATCCTTGGAAAGCCTGAGAATCTGTGCTGTGTTTTCTGGAGAATTACTTATATCACTGGCATATTAAATTACATATCTGAAGGAACCTGAAATTAATAAAATAGAAATTCATTCTTTTACTTTGAATGTAAAGCAAAAGGATCAGAGGTGGATAGTTTTCATTTGATGTAGTTAATAATATAAAGTTTGCACATCCGGACAGGAAAAATGTTACCAGGAGTTCTGAAGAAGCTCCTAGAACAACATCAAGTCTTAGTCATCAGTTCTAGCAATTTTTAAGGATTTCAATGTTTTGTATGTAAGTGTGTGGGGGTGGGGTTAAAAGGATTAGAACAGATGTACACGTGCTGCCATGGGCTTCTCAGCCTGAAACTCTTGGGGAAACCAGGAAGTTTGCCAGCTGTTCATCTTATTTTCAGACAAGTTTTTCATTTGAAACCTGTGGATTCTATGCTTCATTGTTCTTGCGAAAGCACCTCACAAATTATGGTGAAAATTGTTACTTTTTCCCTATATGGGAGTTTGATTCTTTATGAGAAATTAGTTTACCAAAAATATAGAATGACTTTGCTGAAAGCATTTTGTTCAACTCAAGTACCAGAAGGTGATGCCCTTTACTGTTATTTCAGTGAAAAGTCAAGGAGGGTTTAAGTAAATGTTTTCCTAATAAGTTGTATGGGGAATATGTAACTCTACTCAGTGGAAAAATCTAAAAAGCAATTAGCAAAGGCACTGTTTGTTATGAACGACATTTTCCTGGAAGTCCGTTGTTACTATCAGCATGAAAGTTTTCCTACTACTTGTCCCCCTCTCTTTTGACTTGGAAATCAGTTAACACTAAGTAGCTTCCGATTTCATTTTGCAAAGCTTTCTTTGTTAACATCTCCAGATATTATATAAGGCTTTCCGTTGGCATCGAAATTTAATTAAGCATTGTGAGTTTGCCTTCACTTTGACTATGATTATTTGAATTTCAACTGCCTTTAGGGAGAAAAATACGGAAGTATATTACTCACCACTTCACATCTGTTGCAGTTTAAAAGACTCGGTTGCCAAGAATTGTATGAAGCATCACTTAGTAATGATTCAGGAAATGATTAGTCAATGCATCTTATGCTCAAAAAGTGAAGGGCACCCTCTGTTGTCCATCTTGCTATGATAGGGCCTTGATATTTTCCAAGATACAGAATCAAGCTATACATTTACAATTTCTTCTTAGCTGAATATTGATAAATACATAGTGATAAATGACACACATAAGACAGTCTTTCAATATTCTAGTTAAAGTGTTCAAGAATAGAGACAGGATGCCGCCAAAATAGACCCTGATACTGATAATGAAACAACAGCAAAATGGATTCATTTTCTTCTTCCACCAATTAACTAAGATTTCCATAGTCATTTGATATCTCTGTGTGTCAATCTTCTCCTTTAGAAAATGAAGATGTTAATAACTACACATTGTACGTTGCAAATATTTTATTTTTGCAGTTTTGATTTAAATTTGAAGTGTGAATGAAGTTTCCAGCTTTTTTGTGTTTGTTTTGTAATTTTATGATGCAATTATTATGTGAAAAGGTCAGGGAAGTGATGACTATCTTGTACATTTAAGTCTTTGGCTGAAAACTAATACTTCAAGAAGTTGCTTCTCTAAACTTTGTCCTTATATGACTCCCAATATTTTATTACCTCTTCTGAACATCTCTCACTTCTCTAAATGTTGTGATAGATATTTATTATTATTTATCCATGCTTTGATTCTTGATTTCTAATGGTCAGACCTCTTCTATTTTTCTTAAAAAATTGAATAACACTTGAATGTTTATTTTTGTTTTCCTAAACCTTCAGCATCATATTTTCAGTTCTTATGCTGTTCCATTTGTGTAACACAGGATGTCAAAGTCAAACTTGTCATATTTATCCAAAATCTACCTTAGATTTGATAGTTTTAGCAAGACCACACAATGGTAATCTGTTTGTTCTTTGGTGGGAACATAATATTTGGTTTACTCATTGCAGTTCTGTTGGTCATCATTTCTAGATCTTTTCGATGGACAGAGCTAAGGTTTTCAGAGTTGATCTTTTTCAGTGGACAGAACTAATGCATTTTGTGTGTGTGTCTATGTGTGCATGCTCATGTGTACATATATAAAAATATACACATATATGCATATTTTATATTTAATAAGTTCATAATAAAGATAAAATACCTCATAAACTCACATTGGTACTTCCCATACAAATTTTGGAGTACCAAAGTTTTGCTTAATTTGTTTTATATTACATCTGTATCTCTTCTCTTTCACATTAAGAAACTTGGTTCTCAAGGACACAGGGGATAATATAATTAGCATTTCTGAAAATTTCTCATTTCCTTTATCCCACATCACCTGCATAATTGTCTCAGGATAACAATTCTATTACCATCAATATTATTTAGAAAAAACAATTTTTTTGTTTGCTTTCCCCACTCTCATCTTTTTTTTAAAAACATAATTGTCTTACATTGTCCTATATCTACATATAATATTAAACACTATAATCTCTCCTTTTTAGCTCTCTTTTAGTATTCATTTTACAAGTAATTTTGTATTTAGTGTTCACCACTAGTTTTACGTCAATGTTTCTCTAGTCATTTTGATTTTGTGAAGTTTGCTCTCTGGTAGGTTTCTCAAGAAGGCCTCATGGAAACAGTATTTTTAGAGTTCTAGAATGTTGATAACTTGCAAATTTGCCTTTTCTTCCTTTTTTTCCTAACCACTAGACCACCAGGAATGCTTTTTATTCTTGAAAGTCCCTTTGCTAGATATGAAATCTTTGCCCTACATTTTTACTCTTGATTATCTTAATTGTATTAATCCATTTACATCTGCAATAAAGTGTTGCTGTAGAAAAATGCAGTGATTACCCACTTTTCTTTCCTTCTAAGTCTCTTGTCCAAAAGAGCTTGCCTTTTTTAATCTCAAAAAATTTTTAAAATATGTCTTGAAGTTGGTCATTCTGGGTTGTCATAAGTTGGATAAAAGCATATAAAATATGCTTTTTTGATATATGATTTTGAATCTTTTTTATTTCAGGGTTTTATTATAGGATTTAGCATTTTTTTCCCCTTGCATTGATTTTCTTATTCACTGCCTCCTATTATGGATATATTTAGTCATCTTTGCTTGTCTTCAATATTTGTCACTTTTTTGGTTCTTTTTATAGCCTTCTTTACTCAATTGAAAATTTTCCTTTTTCACCTTTAGTTTCTCTTAAACCTTTATTATTATGTTTATTTTCTTTCATGCTTCTTGTAATATATACTTCATTTCTGAAATTTTTTATTCGTATGTTTTTCCTGAGTAATTTTCCTCATTTCCAAGTTTTTATAATTCTTAATGTATTTACTTCTTTAAAATCTTGTATCATTTTCTTAATTTTTTAAGGTTGCTTTGAAATAGTAGGTGACCGTTGATATATTTTGTGGACTCATCTTTCTATTATGCATTTATTGTCTATAGGGAGGTTGTTTTGCTCATTGTTCTCCTTTCTTCTTATAACTTGTATGAGATTTGACATTGACATTTTTCTGTTGCTTATTTGTATGTATTTTTTTGAATTTTTAGAAGAAGATGTGGCTCACGACATATAACTTCATATATTTCTCTCTTTTGTCTTTTTTTCTAAAAGTGCTAAAAATATGTTGTCATACTTTCTGAGATTCATGGGTCTATTCTTTTCCTATACTTATTTTTATCCTATGAAGAACTTTTCTTTCTTAATCTTTATTCTCCATGCCCTGCTGAAATTTGATTCTCTTCCACATTTTTCCTCAAGTTGGGCCTATATTGGTTGAGTTTTGGATGACTGACATCAAGAGATGACATAATATAGTCTGTCCCAGTCCCTTCAGACATTACTGTGGGATTCTTTCAGTCACTTGTTATTAGATTGGACAAAATCTTCGTAGTTCCAACAATCATTTTTAAATTGGTCAACCATGCTTTCCAGTGAGTATCAGTGGCTCTTGTGTTAGTCAAGGCTCTCCAGAGAAATAGAACCAATAGGATGTGTTCATGTGTGCACAACTCTCTCTCAACATCTATCTTTACTTATTTTAAGGTATTAACTTATGTGATTGTGGCGCTGATAAGTATTAGATCTGCAGGGCACACTGGGAAACTGGAAAGTTTTGCAAAAGTCAGTGTTGAAGTCTTGAGTCCAAAGGCTGGAAATTGAGGCAGAACTTCTATGTGCAGTCTGGAGGTAGAATTCCTTCCTTTTTGGAAGAGCTCCATTTTTTTTTCTTACAGCCTCTGACTGATTGAATGAGGCCAACTTGCATTATGAAGTGTAATCTGCTTTACTGAAAATCTACTGCTTTAAATGTTAATCACATTTAAAATCATGCCTTCCTAGCAACATCTAAGCTAGTGCACAATGATCTGGCCCAAGTTAACACAAAAAATCAACCAAGATTGCTATTGAGAAATGTTCTTATTCCCAAGTCCGTCAGACTCCCTGGTACTTTCCTTTACTTCGCCCCAGCCAGGAGGGGATGCTTCACAGTTCTTGTGGTTGTCAGTCATTTATTTCTACCTACTTGTATTTTGAAATTCATGGGGATAATGTGTCACCTATTTTTGTTGTATGTGTTTTTTGTGTGTTTTGAATTTTGATATTTAGTTGTTCTACCAGTTTTTACAAGGATATTTATGAAGATTTAGCCACTTTGTTACTGGCATTTTCTCAGAATTATTCTTGTTTTTGAAAAAATTTTGCTTAAGTTCCCTTTTTTATTTTTTTCCTTAAATTTAATTCTTATATGAACTTGTCAACTTAACAATCTCTTCAACTTTAGAAGAGGGCACCTTTAAGATATAAATTGATATGCAAGTACAGATTTTGGAGTTACCAAAATATGAATATATAACTGAATTTATATTATAAAAGTGTTTGGAAGTAGCAAAATGGAAAGAACAGTGAAATGTTCTTTCACTGGGGAAATGTACATTGTCATTGTCAGTTCTTTCACTGGAGAGATATACACTGTCATTGTGAATCTAAAATATTAAATAATACCTTCATAGTTAAGCTAATATATAGACTGAGTGGAATTATTAATATGTACATAAGAAAAATTTAATAAATATTAGCTACTATTGACATGGTGATCGTTTTGATGAAGAAGATTATGATTTTGTTTATTTATTTAAATGGACAGGGAAAAATATAGGTACTTACCATGTACAACATGATGTTTTAAAGCAATGACTCAACAATGGGGATGTATTCTGAGAAATGTGTCAGGTAATTGTTTTGTTGTGTTAATATCATAAAGCACACTTACACAAACCTAGATGATATAGCCTACTAATTTCTTGGGTCATATGCTGTAGCATTTCTCGGAACATATATGTAGTCCTTGTATCTACTGTTCATCTTTACCAAAACATCATTATGTGGCCCATGACTATATACATGCATTTTGGAATAACTAAATCTAGTTAATTAATGCATGCATTACCTCACATTTTTGTGGCGAAAACACCTTAGATCCACTCTCAGAAATTTTCAAGAATACAATATATTATTAGCTATACTATTATTTTGTACAGTTGATCTCTTGAATTTATTCCTCTTATCTGACATTTTGTATTCTTTGACCAACGTCTTCCAAACTCTTTCTCCCCCTAACCACTCCAGTCTCCATTCTACTCTCTAATTCTATTAGATCAACTTTTTAAGTTTCCATATATGAGTGAGATCATGCGGTGTTTGTCTCTTTGTGCTTGTCTTATTTCAATTAACATAGTGTCCTTTGCTTCATCCGTGTTGTAAATGACAGGATTTTCTTCTTTTTTTATGACTGAATACTATTCCATTGTGTGTGTATACTGTATTTTCTTCATTCATACATTGATGGACACTTAAGTTGATTCCATATCTTGGCTATTGTGAATAGTGCTATAATCAAGATGGGATGCAACTGTCTCTTCAACATACTGATTTCATTTTCTGTAGCTATATATCCAGTAATGGGATTGGTGGATCATATGATAGTTCTATTTTTAATATTTTGAGGAACTTCCATACTGTATTTCATAATGGCTATATTGATTTTCATTCCCAACAACCATATACGAGGGTTCCCTTTTCTCCACATTCTTACTAACATTCATAATCTTTTGCCATTTTGATAAATAACCCTTCTAACAGGTAAGAGGTGATATTTGGTGATTTTAATTTGCATTTCTTTGATGATTAGTGATGTTGAGAACTTTTTAATATACTGTTGGTCTGCATACCTAATATTCCTGTATGTCTTCTTTTGAGAAATGTATATTTTGCCCATTTTTCAATTGTGTTATTTGTTTCTTACTATTGAGTTATTTGAGCTCTTACATATTTTAGATGTTATCCTCTTATAAGATATATAGTTTGCAAATATTTTATTTCATTCTGTAGGTTGTCGCTTCATCTGTTGATTGTTTCTTTTGCTATGCAGAAGCTTTTGGTTTGATGTATTCTCATTTATCTGTATTTGTTTTTGTTACCCATGAGTTTGAAATTTTATTCGAAAAACCCTTGCCTAGACTAGTGCCATGAAGCTCTTTTCCTAAGTTTTCTTCCAATAGTTTCATAGTTTTGGGTCTTAAATTTAAGTCTTTAATCAATTTTTGAGTTATTTCTTGTATGTGGCGAGAAAGAAGAGTCTAGTTTCATTCCTCTGCCTATGGAAATTGTTTCCCTATAGCATTTATTGAAGAGACTGTTCTTTCCCCATTGTGTGTACTTGATGCCTTTTTCTGAAAATTGGTTTGCTTCATATGCATGGATTTATTTCTGGTCTCTCTTATCCTATTCAATTGGTCTACGTGTCTGTTTTTATGCCACTACCATGTGGTTTTGGTTACCATAGCTGTGTAGTATGTTTTAAAGTCAGATAGTGTAATGCCACTAGCTTTGATCTTTTTGCTCAAGATTGCTTTGGCTGTTTGGAGTCGTTTGTGGTCTACATAAACTTTAGGACTGTTTTATCTATTTCTGTGAAGAACGTCATCAGTATTTTGAGAGACAATGTACTGGATCAATAGATCACTTTCGGCAGTATGAACACTTTATCAGTATTAATTCTTCCAATCCATAAGTACAGGCTGTCTTCCCATCTGCTTTTGTCTTCTTCAATTTCTTTAATCAAAATTTCATAGTTTTCAGGGTACAGGTCTTTTACCTCCTTGGTTAAATTTATTTATTTTTTGTTCGTTTGTAACTATTGTTAATGTGAAAACACAAAAAAATAGCAGTTTTTTGATGGCATCTTTAGAATTTTCTATATCTAAAATCCTATCATATGTAAACAGGGACAGTTTTATTTTATTTATTTATTTATTTATTTATTTATTTATTTATTTATTTATTTATTTTAGAGATGAAGTCTCACTCTGTCACCCAGGCTGGAGTGCAATAGTGCAATCTCGGTTCACTGCAACCTCCGCCTCCCTGTTTTAAGCTATTCTCCTGCCTCACCCTCCCAAGTAGCTGGAACTACAGGCACCCGCTACCACGCCAAGCTAATTTTTTGTATTTTAGTAGAGATGGTGTTTCACCATGCTGGCCAGGCTGGTCTCGAACTCCTGACCTCAGGTGATATCCCCTGCCCCGGCTTCCCAAAGTGCTGGGATTACAGGTGTGAGCCACTGTGCCCGGCCCAGGACAATTTTATTAATACTTCTTCCTTTCCAATTTTGATGCCATTTATTTCTTTCTCTTGCCTAATTTCTCTGGCTAGGGACTGTCAATACTATATTGAATAGAAGTGATGAGAGGGGGCATCCTTTTCTTGTTCTAGATCTTAGAGAAAAAACTTTCAACTTTTCCCTGATGAATATGATGTTAGTTATGGGTTTATAATATATGACCTTATTGTATCGAGGAACATTTCTTCTATACAAAATTAGTTGAGAGTTTTCTCATGGAAGGATGTTGATTTTTTTCAAGTGATGTTTCTGTATCTGTGGATGATTATTGTCCTTCATTCTACTAATTTGATGTAGCACATTTATTGCTCTATATATTTTGAACCATACTTGTACCCCTGGGATGAATGCCACTTGATCTTTTTAATGTGCTGTTGAATTTGGTTTTCTGGTGTTTTTTTGAGGATTTTTGTATCTATGTTCATCATTGTTATTGGCCTCTAGTTCTTCTTTGGTACTGCCTTTGTCTGGCTTTGATATCATGGTAATACTGGCCTCATAGTATAATTTGAAAGTATTCCCCCATTTCCTTTTTTGTTGTTGTTGTTTGGAATAATCAGAGAATAATTGGTATTAGTACTTCAAATGTTTGAAGGATTCAACAGTGAAGCCATTAAGTCCTTGGCTTTTCTTTGATGAGAGACTTAAATACTAATTCAATATCCTCACTTGTTAATATTCTGTTAATTTCCTATTCATAATGCAGTCTTGATAGATGCGTGCATCAAGAATTTTATCAATTTCTTCTAGGTTATTCAATTTATTGGCTTGTAATTGTTTATAATAGTCTCTTGTGACTCTTTTACTTGCTATTGTATCAGATGTAATGTCTCCTTTTTCATTTCTGATTTTATTCATTTGAGCCTTTTTATTCTTAGTCTAGCTAAAGGTATATTGTTGTTTATCTTTTCAGAAAACAACTCCTACTTTCATTGATCTTTTCTAGATTTTTTTTCTAGTCTCCATTTATTTCTGCTCTGATCTTTGGACTTAATTTGTTCTTGTTTTTCTAGTTTTTTTGAGATGCAACATTAAGATTTTTATTTGAGATCTTTCTTATTTTTTTGATGTAGGCATTTATTGCTATAATCATCTCCCTTAGAATTGTTTTTGCTGCATCCCATAGGTTTTGGTATGTTGTGTTTCAATTTTTATTAATCTCAAGACAATTTTTAAATTTTTCTTTTAAGTTTTTAATTGACCCATTGGTTGTCAATGAACCATGTTGTCTAATTTCCATTAAATGAACATGTTTAATTTCCATGTATTTGTGAATTTTCTGAAGTTTCTCCTGTTACTGATTTCTAGTTTTACACCATTGCGGTAAGAAAAGATACTTGATATAATCTTCTTCAATTGTTAAGACTTGGTTTATGTCTTAACATATATTGTATTCTAAAGAATGTTCCAAGTGCAGTGGGGAAAAATGCACATTCTGTAGCTATTGCATGGAATGTTCTGTAAGTCTGAGAAGCCTATTTGATTTTGAGTGTAGCTTATATCCAATGTTTCCTTATTGATTTTCTATCTGGATGACCTGTTCATTTCTAAAAGTGTGCATTTAAGTCCACTATTATTATTGTACTGCAGTATCTCTCTCTTCAGATCTATTAATATTTGCTTTATGTATATATAGGTGCTCCGGTGGTAGGTACATATATGTTTATAATTGTTACATCCTTTTGCTGAATTGACCCTTTTATCATTATGTAATGGCTTCTTTGTCTCTTTTTATAGTGTTTGACTTAAAGGTTATATTATCTAAGTATAGCACCTCCCGCTTTCTTCTGGTTTTCATTTGCATGAAATATCATTTTACATATCATCATTTTCAGTCTATGTGTGTCTTTACAGATAAACTTAGTATTTTGTAGGCAGCATGTAGTTGTGTCTTGTGTTTTGATCAATTCAGCCACTGTATCTGTATTTTGATGGAAGAATTTGATCCAATCACATCCCAGGTGCCTGTTAATAGATAAGAATTTGCTATTGCCATTTTGTCAATTTCCTTTGTTCCTTTCTTCCTCCCTTGCTATCTTCCTTTCTGACTAAGTGATTTTTCCCTTGTGATATGTTTTTATTCTTTGTCTTTTAGTTTTTGTGTATCTTTTATAGGTTGTTGCTTCGTGGTTACCAAGTGGCTTGCAAAAAACATTTAATAGTTATAACAGGTTACTTTAAGTTAATAACAACTTTGGTCACACGCACAAAAAATTTCATATGTTTACTTCATTCCGTCCCCTAAAATTTTGAGTTTTTGATATCACATTGTTTTATAGTGGATATTCCTTAACACATTATGGTAGTTATTTTTTAATAGTTTAGTTTTTTAGCCTTCATAATAAATATCTATATTTTATACATCACCATTAAACTATTAATGTATTTTGAATTTGACTTTGTCTTTATTCTTACTTTAAATACTTTAAGGTACTTACTGTTACTATGACAGGTGCAACACTGTGGCAGGCCAGAAGCTTTGGGCAGATGCAGCAGGGCATGGAGCTGGGGCATGACAGAAGCTTAGGACCACGGAGGGCTACTTGTCATTCAAGGCTGTCAGAAGCCCAGGGCCACTGAAGTCAGCCTAGTGTTGGTACAAGACATAGATGAAGTCCACCACACAAGCCTGAAGTCTGGAGCTATGTTGTCCCACTGATGCCAGAGCAAGTCTAGAGGCTTAGTCCTGGGTACCAGCCTGGAATATGGGGCTCTGGAGGTCTGCATGATGCTGATTTTTACTGTAACAGGCCCAGTGTTGGAGTCAAGGCAAAGTCCTGTGCTCACTTCTCTCTCTTTCCCTGTGTGGATAGTATCTTTCATTATGCTGTGCTCCCTGGGGTTGTGAAAGGGTGATGTGTGGGTAATGTAAAACTAACCTTCTTACCCTGTTTAATGCATCTTTTAAAAATCATTGCACTAGAACTAGGTACTGTGATTTCTTACCTGGTTTTCTTAGCCCTTGTGGAGGTATTTTTGTGTGTGAGTAGTTTTTAAAATTGATCTTTCTGTGGGGACATGATTGCCAAAGAGTCCTATTCTGCCATCTTGCCCCATCCTAACAGCCTATCTTTATATTAAGCCAGGGAGGCAAGCCTGAATCTTTTCCCTCCTTTCCTTCTTGATCATTCTTTCTTTTGTCCTGGGAGGCTTACACAGAGCCCAGAGAACGTCCATATGCATAATTTCAAAAAGAAATAAACTAGATGATTTTAAGGATTTCTTCCATCTTTGAAAGTGTAGTGTTTTAAACTGTTAAAATTTTAAAGTGAAAAAAAAAAACTTAAAAGCTTTTCTTAAAAATATTGAAACAATGATATAAAATTAAATGTATTTTAGCTTTTTTTTTTTTTTTTTTTGGCCCACAATTTTAACAGTCTCACCATCAATGCCTTAGTTTTCTTGTTAGAACCATTTGACTATTTCTCAGAATTATAATGCAGACATACACTTGTAGACTGGAGATAAGCCATAATAAATAGTTATAGATATACAGATATGTACAATCAGGCAAAAAGGTTTTCTCCAATTTCTTCAAATGAGCCAGTAAATTTCGAAAACTTGTCTTTAGAGATCTGTAAGAAACAGTGAGAAGCTCATCAGATGTTTATCTTAAACCATTTGTGCCAATGATTTTATCTTGTTTAGACCAACTTCACTTTACTTTCTATACCTAGGAAATAATATATATTTTATTTTCTATACCTTGTAAAACATTTACATATTTATTAAAGATGCTAAATTAAAAAAATAAAGTTTGTTTATTCAATGGATTTCATTTGCAGATATTTCTACTAGGAGAGTGCAACCATTTCAAAATTGTTAGCTGCGTAATGCTTCTCCTCTACTTGTCAGTTTTCAATGAGTAGAGGGTTTGAGAAGGATGCACAAGGAACAATGAAAGGAGACCAGGTTTACCAGTTAGATCAGCTAAGTCTTCCGGGGAAAGTACTGGAGACAGATAGTCTTGTATCAAATTGGGCAGATTCAAGAACATCCTATCCTCAATTTCTGCAAATGTGTCTCATTCCCTGGGGAAAAATGTTGAGTTATTTATTGATCATAATTACACCTGTTAGTCTGTAAGTGTAACCTTTAATCTATATCTGCCTTAATTACTCCTGTTTTGCCTTTAGGAAGCACTAAAACATTTTTAATGGCTGCTTTTAAAAAAGGCATTTGTAAAGGAAACAGATAATCAGAAGATAGAGTGATAACATAAGCACAAGCTATTAATTTGTTAAATCACTGATTGACATTAGCCAGTTCTTATATAGTATCCAAAAGAACGTGCATATAAATGTCTGTAATAATTTTTGTTTTTTCTGTTGAGGGGAATGGAGTCTCACTCTGTCACTCAGGCTGGAGTGCAGTGGCACAATCTCGGCTCACTGCAACCTCTGCCTCCTGAGTTCAAGTGATTGTCCTACCTCAGCCTCTTGAGTAGCTGGGATTACAGGCGTGCAATAATTCAGTTTTATGCAGAAGTACACATTCATTTTTTATATAAGAATATTTTCAATTATTGGAATTATCTTGTATGTGTTCAGGTGCAACTGAAAAGGCCATTGGCAAGTGACAGAGTATAATATACCAAATATCGTCCAAAAATAGATATTTTATTAATTTATAAATGTTTTTCCACTATAGAAATACCCAGACAAGTTTAATGAGATAAAATTTGCTACTTAAAGCTCATTAAGTATAGACTTTGCTAACTCATTTCCACCTGCAACAACCAATACTAAAATACTGTTGTGAAAATATAGCATATTTCCCTTCAGCAATTCATTCTTCAGATTTACTTCAGAATTATATGTCTCAAAAAGCATAATTATATAGGCTGGGCATGGTGGCTCATGCTTATGATCCTAGCACTTTGAGAGGCCACGGTGAGTGAATAACTTGAGGTCAGGAGTTCGAAACCAGCCTGGCCAATATGGTGAAACCCCATCTCTACTGAAAATTTTAAAAAGTAGCCAACTGTGGTGGCAGGCACCTGTAATCCCAGCTACTTGAGAGGCTGAGGCAGGAGAATTGCTTGAACGTGGGAGGCGGAGGTTGCAGTGAGCCAAGATCACGTCATTGCACTCTGGCCTAGGCAACAGAGTGAGACTGTCTCAAAAAAAGAGAAAAAAAAAAAAAAACCATAATTATATAGATAGTTACATAGTTTTACTACATAGATATCAAAATAAGAAGGCACCTCAGTTACTCAGCATGTAAATATAAAAGAAGATTTAATTTGAAACCATTGACCTCATATAAATTCTCCAGTAGTTTAAACAAGAATGAAATGTAGATATTCAGCACTAAAATACTTTTTTTCCTGTTCACATAAGTTCTATAGTGAATATATAGGAAAATGAGAGAAATATCTCTGCTTTCTCTTTGTTTATTTTTTTGAAACATGCCATGATTCAACCATTTATTTTCTGATTTTTAGATTGAAAAAATGGATTTAAAAAAGAGGAAAAAGCTATCCATGGTGTTCAATAAAAAGTTGCTATTTTATAATATATAAATTTTTTGAAAAGCAATATTTATTATTCTTCACCAGTTACAGGCACTGTTCTTGGTGTCTACTGATGTGCATGCTATGGAACAACTTCCCCCTGAGGAACAGTAGTATCCACCTCAGTCATTCCACTCAGGTACAACTTGAATTACTATCTTAGAAAGTCTTCTTGAGTGGTTTGGCTTTTGTTTTTATAATACAATAATGCATAAAAATAAAATTCTCATATAAATAAAAATTTTAAAATATGGGCTTTGTAACCAAGTAGATTTGGGTTTCAATAATGCAAAAATCAGATATTTAATAATATATGTTGAATTAATGAAAAAATCAATCATTCAGTCATTTAATGAAGCCTTGCTATATTCCTTATAGGTTAAATTAATGAAAGAATCAATAAACCATTTAATCATTTGATGAATCCTAGTTCTATTCCTTATAGATTGTACAATATTGGGCAAGTTATTTGGGAAACTGAAACATGGAAAGGTTATTTATAAGACAGGGAATAGTTCACGGATTTGGAGTGAAGACAAATGGCATTTTGTTTACATCTGAAAAAATATCTAGAGCATAATAATTGGTCAATAAAAGTTTATGTCTTTTATTTTTCTTGAAGACTTTGCAGCTCTTTGCAGCAATATGCTGTCACAGATCTGTCAAGTAATATGCAATTTTACATGAGGGTACTTATTTATGCAATACCATAGAACCGGGCTTTCAACCAGATAAAGGTACTCACACTATCCAAGACTTAATCTGGAAAATAGGTGGAAGAAATTTCTAAGCAGCAAAGCATTCAAGAGGTGATTTGGGTGCTGTTAAAGGCATTTAACTTTACAAGGAAAGCAGAACATAAAAGTTTGGAAAATTTGCAGCTGGACAATGTGATAGGAAAAAAAATCCCATTTTCTGAGGAGAAATTCAAGCTGGCTGTGGAAATTTGCATAAGTAACTAGGAGCCGAATGTTAATCCCCAAAACAATAGGGAAAATGTCTCTAGGGCATGTCAGAGGTTTCCATGGCAGCTCCTCCCGTCATAGGCCCTGAGGCTTAGAAGGAAAAATATTTTCATGGGTTGGGCCCAGAGTCCCCATGTTGTGTGCAGTCTAGGGACTTGGTCCCCTGTGTCCCATCCAGTCTAGCCATGTCTAAAAGGGACCAAGGTACAGCTCAGCTGTGGTTTCAGAGGGTGCAAGTCCTAAGTCTTGGTAGCTTACACATGGTATTGAACCTGCAAGTGCACAGAAGTCAAGACTTGAGGTTTGGGAACTTCTGCCTAGATTTCAGAGGATGTATAGAAATGCCTGGGTATCCAGATAGAAGTTTTCTGCAGTGGTGGGGCCCTTATGGAGAACCTCTGCTAGGGCAGTGGGGAAGGGAAATGTGGGATTCAAGCCCCGACACAGAGTCCCTACTGGAGCACTGCCTAGTGGAGCTGTGAAAAGAGGACCACCGTCTTCCAGACCCCAGAATGGAATTTCCACTGCCAGCTTGCACCGTGCACCTGGAAAAGCCACAGACACTCAACACCAACATGTGAAAGCAGCCAGGAGGGAGGCTGCACCCTGCAAAGCCACAGGGGTGGAGCTGCCCAAGACCATGGGAACCCACTTCTTGCATCAATGTGACCTTCATGTGAGACAAAGGAGATCATTTTGGAGCTTTAAGACTTGACTGCCATGATGGATTTCAGACTTGGATGGGGCCTGTAGCCCTTTCATTTTGGCCAAATTCTCCCATCTGGAATGGCTGTATTTACCTAATGCCTATACACCCATTGTATCTAGGAAGTAACTAACTTGCTTTTGATGTTATAGGCTCATAGGTGGAAGGGACTTGCCTTGTCTCAGATGAGACATTGGACTATGGACTTTTGAGTTAACACTAAAATGAGTTAAGGCTTTCCTGGACCATTGGGAAGGCATGATTGGTTTTGATATGTGAGGACATGAGATTTGGGAGGAGATGGGATGAAATGATATAGTTTGCCTGTGTCTCCACCCAAATCTCATCTTGAATTCCCATGTGTTGTGGGAGGGACCCACTAGAGTGTAACTGAATCATGGAGGCAGGCCTTTCCCGTACTGGAAACAGATGTGATAGAGAATAAGTCTCAGAAGATCCGATGGTTTTAAAAAGGGGAGTTTCCCCAAACAAGCTTTCTTTCTCTTGTCTACCACCATGTGAGACATGCGTTTCACCTTCTGCCATGATTGTGAGGCATCCCTAGCCAGGTGGAACTGTAAGTCCATTAAACCTCTTTCTTTTGTAAGTTGCTCAATCTTGGGTATGTCTTTATCAGCAGTGTGAAAATGGACTAATACAGTACTATTTACACTTATGTATGATACATCTTTATAAAGGTATTAGCTCAAACTCACTAGTGTCATGCATGTCCCTGTGAAGAGACCACCAAACAGGCTTTGTGTGAGCAATAAAGCTTTTTAATCACCTGGCTGCAGGTGAACTGAGTCCGAAAAAGGAGTCAGCAAAGAGAGATAGGGGTGGGGCAGTTGTATAGGATTTGGGTAGGTAGTTGAAAATTATAGTTAAAGGGGGTTGTTCTCTTGCAGGCAGGGGTGGGGGTCACAAGGTACTTGATGGGGGAGCTCCTGAGATTCATTGTCCAGGAGAAGGAATGTCACAAGGTTAATTGATCAATTAGGGTGGGGCAGGAATAAATCACAATAGTGGAATATCATCAGTTAAGGCAGGAACTGGCTATTTTCACTTCTTTTGTGGTTCTTCAGTTGCTTCAGGCCATCTGGATGTATATGTGCAGGTCACAGGGGATATGAGGGAATGTCACAGAGGCCTGACATTCCTGTCTTTTTTTTTCTTTTTTTATTTTGAGATGTAGCCTTGCTCTGTCACCCAGGCTGGAGTGCAGTTGTGTGATCTCAGCTCACTGCAAGCTCCACCTCCCGGGTTCACGCCATTCTCCTGCCTCAGCGCCCTGAGTAGCTGGGACTACAGGTGCCCACCACCACACTTGCTAATTTTTTGTATTTTTAGTAGCAACGGGGTTTCACTGTATTAGTCAGGATGGTCACGATCTCCTGACCTCGTGATTCACCTGCCTTGGCCTCCCGAAGTGCTGGGATTACAGGCGCAAGCCACCGTGCCCAGCCCCTGTCTTCTTATATTAATAAGAAGACAAAACAAAATAGTGGTGAAGTGTTGGGGTAGCGAAAATTTTTGAAGGTGGTATGGAGAGATAATGGGCGATGTTTCTCAGGGCTGCTTCAAGCAGGATTAGAGGCGGCGTGGGAACCTAGGGTGGAAGAGATTAAATTGAAGAAAGATTTTGGGATAAGGGGTGATATTTTGGGGTTGTTAGAAGGAGCATTTGTCATATAGAATGATTGGTGATGGCCTGGATGTGGTTTTGTATGAATTGAGTAAACGGAAGACACGAGGTCCAAATAAGAAAAGGGGAAAAAAAAAAACAGATATTAGAGGACTAAGAATTGGGAGGAGCCAGGACATCCAATTAGAAAGTGCCCAGGGAGGTCCATCATAATTATTTGCTTGGTTGGCGAGTTTTGGGGCTCTATCTTTGAGTTTTTATGTTGTCATATACCAGGCCAGATTGATTTAGGTAAAACAACACTCTTCATTTAAAAATATACAAAGTCCTCCTTTTTCAGCAGTGAATAAGTTGAGGCCTATTCCTGCCTTCTTATATTAATAAGAAAAATAAAACAAAATAGTGGTGAAGTGTTGGTGTCATGAAGAGAACAGGAAGCTGTTCGGTCTTATTTGCAAATTGATTTTGGGAGGTAATGAAAACTAGTGTACACGTGCCTGTCCAATTAATAGGTAGATACATGTAGGTGGAGGAGCCACAGAGGAAGAATAGACCTTTGTAAGGCAAAACTGGAAATGTAAAGTGAAAAGATGAGAGGGAGCACCAAAAGAGGTGTCCTGCACCCAGACTCTTAGGGATATAGTGGGGGCAGCAGCCATTAGACGTTGCAGCAGGGATTGATGGGGCAGCTGGATAGAGAGGGAAGTTTGATTTTTATGGTGTATGAGAAAGCACATAGTGTCTACAAGCAACCTTTCATTGCTATTCATGGGGTTGGGTATAAGTAAACAAGAAGGGGGTCTTGGAGGAGAGTCTGAAGAACAAGGGGCAAATGTCTTAAAGGAAATGAGAGGTTCTAAGAAGCAGACTAGTGACTTGTAACCCACATGGAAGAGGTTATGAAAGGACAATAGAATGGAATGAACCTGTGATGCTGGAAGGAGGAATATTTCTTGGTTCAAGAACCATTTGCCTTGTGTGGGAAGAGATCGATAGGTGGAAGTTTCAGTGGGAGAATAGGTGGGAGTGACTGATGAGAATGAGAAAAACTGGCCATAAGGGACAGAAGTTGGAACACTAGCTGCTTCTTTAGCTACCTTATCAGCATAAGTGTTGCCCTGAGCAATAGGATCTGATGCCTTTTGATTGCCCTTGCAGTGAATGACCCCAGCTTCCTTGGAACTAGAGCAGCTTTAAGTAGAGTTTTATTAAGGGGGCATTAATGATGGAGGATTCTTGTGTAATGAAGAAACCTCTTTCGGCCCATATAACAGCATGGTGGTGAAGGATGTGGAAGGCATACTTGGAATTGGTATAAATATTGACACATAGTCCTTTTGCAAGAATAAGGGCTTCAGTTAAGGCAATAAGTTCGGCTTGCTGAGAGGTAGTGGAGGGGGACAGAGTAGTAGCCTCAATGATAGATGTGGAAGACACTATAACATAGCCTGTGTTTGCCGGTGATTGGCGATTGGGCCTGGAAGAACCATCATCAATAAACCAAGTGTGGTCTGGGTGGGGAACAGGAAAGAGGGAAACATGGGGAAATGGGGAGAATGCCATGTGGATTAGAGTGATGCAGTCATGGGGTTTAGATGTAGTATCAGGAATAAGATGAGAGAACGGATTGAAGTCTGGGCCAGGAACAGTGGCAATTGTGGAAGATTTAACAAATAGTGAGTACAGTTGAAGGAGCCAGGGGACAGAAAGTATATGCATCAAGTATGAGAAGGAAAATAGATTTTGAAAGTTATGAGAACTGTAGAGAGTAAGTGGAGCATAGCTTGTGATTTGGAGGGCCTTTAGAAGTATTAAAGTGGCAGCAGCTGCTGCACACAGATATGAGGGCCAGCCTAAAACAGTAAGGTCAAGTTGTTTGGAGACGGCACGGTCCCAACTCTTGTGTAAAAATTCTGACTGCACAGCTCTGTACTTGGGCTGTGTGTAATGAAAAGGGTTGGGATGAGTTAGAGAGAGCTAGTGTGGGAGCAACTTCTAGGGCTGTTTTTAAAGAATGGAAAGAGGAGTGGGGAAAGGATCTAGGACCTGTGGGGTCAGCTAGGTTTCTTTTGTGAGTTTATATAATGGTTTAGTCAGGATGGTAAAACCAAGTTTTCAAAGGCAAAAGTACCTAACCATGCCAAGGAAGCAAAGGAGTTGTTGCTTTGTAGAAGGAATTGGGGTTTGGGAGATTAGCTGGACATGATCAGCAGGGAGAGCATGTGTGTTTTTATGAAGAATTGTGCTGAGATAAGTAGTGGGTGAGGAAGAAATTTGGGCTTTGGAGGGCGATATGTGATATCCTTTTGAGAATAGATGTTGGAGGAGCAGGAGGGTGTCCTGTTGGGAAGATTTGTAGGAGGGACTATAAAATAGAAGGTCATTAAAATATTGAATAAGATGAGAAGAAGATGGATGGAAATAAAGTAAATCATGAGAAAGGGCTTGACTGAAGTAATGGGGGCTGTCCCTGAAGCCTTACAGCAGTACAGCCCAGGTAAGTTGCTGAGACCAACGGGTGTCAGGATCAGTCCAAGTGAAAGCAAAGAGAGACTGGGATGAAGGGTATAAATGAATAGCAGAGAAAACATCTTTGAGATCCAGAACGAAATAATGGGTTGTGGAGGGAGGTATTGAGGATAGGAGAGCATATGGATTTGGCACCACGGGGTAGATAGGCAGGACAATTTGGTTGATAAGGCAAAGATCCTAGACCAACCTGTAAGACTTGTCCAGTTTTTGGACAGGTAGGATGGGAGAGTTGTAAGGAGAGTTTGTAGGCTTTAAAAGGCCCTGTTGTAACAGGTGGGTGATAACAGGCTTTAACCCTTTTAAAGTGTGCTGTGGGATGGGGTATTAGCTTTGAGTGGGGTAACGGTGATTAAGTTTTAATGGGATAGTAATGGGCATTTTAATGGGATAGTAATCGGTTGCTAGGGAGGGAGGAGAGGTGTCCCCCACTTCTGAGTTAAAGTCGGGGGATACAAGAGGAAGATGTGAAGAAGGCTTTGAACTGGGGAAAACGGTGGCAATGAGGTGTGGCTATAGTCTAGGAATAGTCAGGGAAGCAGGTAATTTAGTTAAAATGTCTCAACCTAATAAGGGAGCTGGGCAGGTGTAGATAACTAAAAATAAGTGCATAAAAGAATGTTGTCCAAGTTGGCACCAGAGTTGGAGTGTTTTAAGATGTTTAGAAGCCTGGCCCTCAATACCCACAACAGTTATGGAGTCAAGGAAAACAGACCCTTGAAAAGAAGGGAATGTGGAGTGGGCAGCCTCCGTACTGATTAAGAAAGGGACGGACTTACCCTCCACTGTAAGAGTTACCCAAAGCATCTGTGATGGTCCAGGAGGCTTCTGAGGTGACTGGGCATTGTCCGTCTTCAGCTGCTAAGCTGAGAAGATCTGGGAAGGAGTCAGTCAGAGAGCCTTGGGCCAGAGTTCTGGGGGCTCTGGGAGTGGCTACTGAGCAAGTTGGACAGTCCAATATCCAGTGGGGTCCTGCACAGATGGGACTTGGCATAGGAAGAATCCTGGGCTGTGGGCATTCCTTGGCCCAGTAGCCAGATTTCTGGCACTTGAAGCAAGATTCTGGGGGAGGAGGTCCTGGAGGAATGCCTGACTGCTGCGGTTAAGCGTTTTGAAGTTCTTATGTGCTGGAGATGTGGCTGGGGTTTCTCTTACAGTAGAGGCAAGTAACTACAACTCAGAAATACATTGTCGCTTGGCTGCCTCTTCTCTATTATTGTTTGAAGGTAGGGTTAAGTCCTGTTGTGGGGTTTGAGGGCCAGAATCCAATTTTTGGAGCTTTTTCTAATGTCAGGAGCAGACTGGGTAATAAAATGCATATTGAGAATAAAATGGCTTTCTGGCCCCTCTGGGTCTAGGATGATAAAGCATTTAAGGGTTTTGCCAAATGGGCCATGAACTGGGCTGGGTTTTTATATTTGATGAAAAAGAGCCTAAACGCTAGCTGATTTGGGAGAGGATGGATAAAGAAAAAGGATCATTGGGCAGGCGCGGTGGCTCATGCCTGTAATTCCAGTGCTTTGGGAGGCTGAGGTGGGTGGATCATGAGGACAGGAGATCAAGACCATCCTGGCTAACATGGTGAAACCCTGCCTCTACTAAAAATACAAAAAAAAAAAAAAAAAAAAAAATTAGCCAGGTGTGGTGGTGGGTGCCTGTAGCCCCAGCTACTTGGGAGCCTGAGGCAAGAGAATGGCGTGAACCTGGGAGGCAGAACTTGCAGTGACCCGAGATTGCGCTACTGCACTCCAGCCTGGGTGACAGAATGAGACTCTGTCTCAAAAAAGAAGAAGAAGAATGAGGAGGAGGAGGAGGAGGAGGAGGAGGAGGAGCATTAACCTTGAATATGTCTTCAACTCCAACCAACTCTCTAATAGGAAATTGTTGGGCAGGTGAGGGAGAGCTAATCACAGAATGAAATTGTAAGCCAGACCAGGTGTGAGGAGGGGAGGTGATAGAAGGATTATAGGGTGTGGGAGCAGAGACTGAGGAAGAATTGGGACCTGGCTGGCCTGGTGAGGAGCAGCCCGGGGAGGAGGGAGAGGTCAGATGAGTCCGTAGAAAAGAAGGATTCATAGGACTCAGAGCTTGGGGTGGAGACTGAAGGAACAGCCAGGAGAGAAAGAAGAAAGATTACAAGTTACATTGGGAGCAGAGACTAGGGAGGGACCAATGTGTAAAAGAATGCCTGGACATCAGGCACCTCAAACCATTTGCCCATTTTTCGACAAAAATCATCCAGGTCTTGTAAGATGGAGAAATCAAAAGTGCTGTTTTCTGGCCATTTAGAATCATGGTCGAGTTTGTATTGGGGCCAAGAGACATTGCAGAAGAAAATAAGTTGTTTAGAGTTTAGGTCAGGTGTGAGTTGAAGAATTTTTAAGTTCTTGACAACACAAGCTAAGGGAGAAGATGGGGGAATGGAGGGTGGAAGATTGCACATAGTGAAGGAGGTGAGTTTTAAAAGAAAGGTAGAGACAGGGAGAAGGGGGTGGTGAGCAGCCCTGGGCAGTAATGTGGGTGAGCAGCCAAAGCAGGCATCCTCACAATTGACTTGCCACCAAGGGAATGTGGGTGAATGACCAAGGCAGGTATCCCCGCGGTGATCAGACACCAATGCAATGTGGGTGAATGATCAGGGCAGGCATCCCCGCAACAATCAGACACCAAGGAAAGACTGTCTTGGTGAGTCTGTGACTGGCACCAGAGTTTTGGGTCCATGGATAAAATGTGTCTCCTTTGTCTCTGCTAGAGAGAAAAAGAACTGGAATTGGAAGGACAGGGAGATTGAAGGGTAGCGAGAGAGACTGGAGTGAATAAATGGCTTACCCAATTTGAAATTGGTGAGATGTTCCTTGGGCTGGTCTGAGGACCCAAGGTCATAGGTGGATCTCCTCATGGAGTGAGGGTGAGGACAGGGGATTGGTCTCCCAAAAGGAGACCCTGTCCTGGGTCTTCCGCACCAACTGTCACGTGCCTCCATGTGAAGAGACCACCAAATAGGCTTTGTGTGATCAATAAAGCTTTTTAATCACCTGGGTGCAGGCAGACTTAGTCTGAAAAGAGAGTCAGCAAAGGGAGATAGGGGTGGGGTAGTTTTATAGGATTTGGGTAGGTAGTGGAAAATTACAGTTAAAGGGGGTTGTTCTTTTGTGGGCAGGGGTGGGGCTCACAAGGTGTTTGGTGGGGGAGCTCCTGAGATTCATTGTCCAGGAGAAGGAATGTCACAAGGTTAATTAATCAGTTAGGGTGGGGCAGGAACAAATCACAAAGGTGGAATGTCATCAGTTAGGACAGGAATTGGCTATTTTCACTTCTTTCGTGGTTCTTCAGTTGCTTCAGGCCATCTGGATTTGTACCTGCAGGTCACAGGGGATATGATGGCTTAGCTTGGACTCAGAGGCCTGACAATTATGATATCAAATATTTTCAACCTCTTATCCTCTCATTATTTTGGTAGCATTTCTTCACAGCACCTGGCATTTTCAGAACTGCACTTTTTCTCAGTTATATTCGTTTTTTAAACTTGGATTTAAAAGAAAGCCTTGAAGCTAGTAAGCCAAAACAGACTGTTTTTTATACTATGTTTGGTAGTAAACAAGGCAACTGGGCACATGAGTCTTTCTTTTTTTGATTTCTCTTGTGGTGAAGGAGTTTCTGAGATCATCTTAGTGGTCAACTTTTAGCTCTTAATCAGATTAGGTATACTCATTTGAGTAAATGGCTTTATTTCATTTTTTTTTGAGCTAGCTCTGATGTTTTCTACATATTTGGAGTGACATTGTTTTTCGAAATGAAATAATAAAATACAGAAATACGTAGAAAAATATTGTATTCTGTGTGAACAAAATGGTGACCCTGGCCAAGGAGGGCTTTCCAAATCTTCAGAACAGTCCATTCATTTAATGACAATTTTAATTTACTGAAATTTTACAAAATTTTAACTTACTGAAAGCTTATTATATATCAGCTCCTTCATATGTTTTATGTTATTTAATCCTGTGAACAGCACAGGGAATTTGGAATTATTAGTATTATCATTTCTAAAGATGACTAATGCTAAGAGAGGTTAAATAACATTCCTAAGGTGACACAATTTATGAGTCATGAGTGAGACTCAAACTATTTTTTTGAGTATTAACTTGCTTTATTTATTTTCTTCTTAGTTTTTTTTTTTACCTTTTTAAAATTGAGGTGCATTATACTTATAAAATTTACCACCTTCACCATTTCTAAGGGTAGAGTTCAGTGAAGATTCAAATTTGAATTTAATTCTCAAATTTGTATTTGTAATTCCTATATTATCTTACAGCGAATCCAGATGATAAAACAACTGAAAAAACCTCAAATAGAACAAAATAACAGTCAATTTTTATATAATAAAACCAAAGATGAATCAATGGTAGTAAAATTATGAATGTGCTATGTTATCTCAGAAAATTCAAAGAATTGTATGAGATAAATAGATGATAAACATAGTCATCTTTGTATAATACCAGTTATACAATTTCTTATGGAAAATTAATTGCACACCTTTTTTCTTCCCTACGGAATTGAACTTTATTTTTTTTAAAAAATCCATTTGCGAAGCTCTGCTTTGGAGCCTGGAATATTAAACTGTCATCTCACAACCAAAAAAGGACAAGAGTAAAATGAAAATGGATCCCATCCCAAATAACTAAAAGTTTTTTTGGCATTGTTTAATATTTGGAGGGAAATAAGTGAGCTGTAATATAACAGAGCAGAAAGCTCCTTGCTGTCATGATTTGACTACTGCTTTTAACCCCAGAATTAAACAGAACAGACAAAACACATTTCCTACAGCCCACAGTGAAGTAATATTCAGTTTTGCAGCACCATTTTTGGAGTCAAGTACACTATCTTTAAATCTACTCTTTTTTGTCAAAACCCCTAAGCAGGAGACCTCATCCAATGTGGTCACAGAACAGTCATTCTGTTATTTAAAGAATATTTCTTTTGCATTGGTGGACCCCAAGTGCCTACTCTGTTGAAATTAGAGAGTGAAATGTTCTTAAGGCTTATTCTATTTGGTAAATCAATGTTTTAAATGAAAGAATTTAGAGTAATGTTTCAAAAGATGGAATTTAGAGAGTTGTAGCTGAATGCCATCTACATGGAACATACTTAGCCACCTGCTGCTGTAAAGAGATGTTTTACCCATCCATTTGCAAGTTGTTGTTTTTAATTTAAAGAAATTGCTGCTGAATAAGACACTCTCCTGTCTTTCATGCCACATTCTCTTACCTTTTTTCTCCTTAGTTTGCATTTTAAGAGACATTTGCATGAGAACAAGTCATCTTCATTTGAAGCTTTAGCTGTCTGAACTTCTGATGGATTGACCTCCGGTCGTAATTATTGATGGGGAAGCTTCAAAAGGCTGCAATACCCCATCCTTTATCTTAGGCTCCATTCCCTTTATCTGATACATTCCTTGCTGTTAACCTCAATGGTAGTCCTACCTTTCACTGACTCTAGGAAATCCTCAGCTCCCTTTCCCCTTCTTTTGACCTTTGGTCAGTGGCCTCATAATTTGCCTGAAATGGTTAGCTTTTCACTTCAAAATGTTTGGTAACAGTCAATTTGCTGGCTGCTCCTAGTTATTGCTGCCTTCATATGAAGCCACAGGCTTCCTAGTGTGGCAGCAGTTTCATATTTCCAGTGTATGATGGCACCTGCTAACTTATAACCATTGTTGAAAAATTAAGTTGTTTTAGTTGAGACACTTCCTTGACCCTTCTAACTTGGGCAGGTATCTTTGCCTTGCACTACCACAGCATCCTGTGCTTCTACCATCATAAGGCTCATCACATTGCTGCAATCGCTTATTTAAATTTCTGTAAACTCCATAGACTTAAAGATTACATTAAATTTATTTATATCCTCAACCTGCTAACACAGTGCCTCATGTTTAGTAAGTACTGAACAAATGAATATTGATAAACTATTATGTGTGTGACACTTTGTCAGGCTCCATTGGGGAAATCCACTAAAAGCAAAAACATGGGTTCAATTTTTTGCAAGTAGTTATTGGTATGTCTGGAGCTGTACAGCTCATAATATTTATCTGTTCCACAAATAAACAATGAGGGAGATGTGGGGGCAAAGAGATGGGGGTAGGTATTTCAGAAGAATAAACTCATACACAAAGACACAGAGGTAGGGAAATGAGAAAGAACAGGTAAGAAACCAATGAGAACAAAGATACAACATACCAGAATCTCTGGGACACATTTAAAGCAGTGTGTAGAGGGAAATTTATAGCACTAAATGCCCACAAGAGAAAGCAGGAAAGATCTAAAATTGACACTCTAACATCACAATTAAAAGAACTAGAGAGGCAAGAGCAAACACATTCAAAAGCTAGCAGAAGGCAAGAAATAACTAAGATCAGAGCAGAACTGAAGGAGATAGAGACAAAAAAAACCCTCCAAAAAATCAATAAATCCAGGAGTTGGTTTTTTGAAAAGATCAACAAAATTGACAGACCACTAGCAAGACTAATAAAGAAGAAAAGAGAGAAGAATCAAATAGATGCAACAAAAAATGATAAAGGGGATATCACCACCGACCCCACAGAAATACAAACTACCATCAGAGAATACTATAAACACCTCTACGCAAATCAACTAGAAAATCTAGAAGAAATGGATAATTTCCTGGATACTTACACTCTTCCAACACTAAACCAGGAAGAAGTTGAATCCCTAAATAGACCAATAGCAGGCTCTGAAATTGAGGTAATATTAATAGCCTACCAACCAAAAAAAAGTCCAGGACCAGATGGATTCACAGCTGAATTCTACCAGAGGTACAAGGAGGAGCTGGTACCATTCCTTCTGAAACTATTTCAATCAATAGAAAAAGAGGGAATCCTCCCTAACTCATTTTATGAGGCCAACATCATCCTGATACCAAAGCCTGGCAGAGACACAACAAAAAAAGAGACTTTTTGACTAATATCCCTGATGAACATCAATGCAAAAATCCTCAATAAAATACTGGCAAACCGGATTCAGCAGCACATCAAAAAGCTTATCCACCATGATCAAGTGGACTTCATCCCTGGAATGCAAGGCTGGTTCAATATTCGCAAATCAATAAACGTAATCCAGCATATAAACAGAACCAAAGACAAGAACCACATGATTATCTCAATAGATGCAGAAAAGGCTTTTGACAAAATTCAACAGCCCTTCATGCTAAAAACGCTCAATAAATTCGGTATTGATGGAACGTACCTCAAAATAATAAGAGCTATTTATGACAAACCCACAGCCAATATCATACTGAATGGGCAAAAACTGGAAAAGTTCCCTTTGAAAACTGGCACAAGACAGGGATGCCCTCTCTCACCACTCCTATTCAACATAGTGTTGGAAGTTCTGGCTAGGGCAATCAGGCAAGAGAAAGAAATCAAGTGTATTCAGTTAGGAAAAGAAGTCAAATTGTCCCTGTTTGCAGATGACATGATTGTATATTTAGAAAACCCCATTGTCTCAGCCCAAAATCTCCTTAAGCTGATAAGCAACTTCAGCAAAGTCTCAGGATACAAAATTAATGTGCAAAAATCACAAGCATTCTTATACACCAGTAACAGACCAACAGAGAGCCAAATCGTGAATGAACTTCCATTCACAATTGCTTCCAAGAGAATAAAATACCTAGGAATCCAACTTACAAGGGATGGAAAGGACCTCTTCAAGGAGAACTACAAACCACTGCTCAGTGAAATCAAAGAGGACACAAACAAATGGAAGAACATACCATGCTCATGGATAGGAAGAATCAATATCGTGAAAATGGCCATACTGCCCAAGGTTATTTATAGATTCAATGCCATTCCCATCAAGCTACCAATGAGATTCTTCACAGAATTGGAAAAAACTGTTTTAAAGTTCATATGGAACCAAAAAAGAGCCTGCATTGCCAAGACAATCCTAAGTCAAAAGAACAAAGTTGGAGGCATCGTGCTACCTGACTTCAAACTATACTACAAGGCTACAGTAACCAAAACAGCATGGTACCAGTACCAAGACAGAGATATAGACCAATGGAACAGAACAGAGTCCTCAGAAAAAATACCACACAACTGCAGCCATCTGATCTTTGACAAACCTGAGAGAAACAAGAAATGGGGAAAAGATTCCCTATTTAATAAATGGTGCTGGGAAAATTGGCTAGCCATAAGTAGAAAGCTGAAACTGGATCCTTTCCTTACTCCTTATACGAAAATTAATTCAAGATGGATTAGAGACTTAAATGGTAGACCTAATACCATAAAAACCCTAGAAGAAAACCTAGGTGGTACCATTCAGGACATAGGCATGGGCAAGGACTTCATGTCTAAAACACCAAAAGCAACAGCAGCAAAAGCCAAAATTGACAAATGGGATCTCATTAAACTAAAGAGCTTCTGCACAGCAAAAGAAACTACCATCAGAGTGAACAGGCAACCTACAGAATGGGAGAAAATTTTTGCAATCTACCTATCTGACAAAGGGCTGATATCCAGAACCTACAAAGAACTCAAACAAATTTACAAGAAAAAAACAAACAACCCCATCCAAAAGTGGGCAAAGGATATGAACAGACATTTCTCAAAAGAAGACATTCATACAGCCAACAGACACATGAAAAAATGCTCATCATCACTGGCCATCAGAGAAATGCAAATCAAAACCACAATGAGATACCATCTCACACCAGTTAGAATGGCAATCATTAAAAAGTCAGGAAACAACAGGTGTTGGAGAGGATGTGGAGAAATAGAAACACTTTTACACTGTTGGTGAGATTGTAAACTAGTTCAACCATTATGGAAAAGAGTATGGCAATTCCTCAAGGATCTAGAACTAGATGTACCATATGACCCAGCCATCCCACTACTGGGTATATACCCAAAGGATTATAAATCATGCTGCTATAAAGACACATGCACACGTATGTTTATTGCAGCACTTTTCACAATAGCAAAGACTTGGAATCAACCCAAATGTCCATCAGTGACAGACTGGATTAAGAAAATGTGGCACATATACACCATGGAATACTATGCAGCCATAAAAAAGGATGAGTTTGCATCCTTTGTAGGGACATGGATGCAGCTGGAAGCCATCATTCTTAGCAAACTATCACAAGAACAGAAAACCAAACACCGCATGTTCTCACTCATAGGTGGGAACTGAACAATGAGATCACCTGGACTCGGGAAGGGGAACATCACACACCGGGGCCTATCATGGGGAAGGGGGAGAGGGGAGGGATTGCATTGGGAGTTATACCTGATATAAATGACGAATTGATGGGTGCTGACGAGTTGATGGGTGCAGCACACCAACGTGGCACAAGTGTACATATGTAACAAACCTGCACGTTATGCACATGTACCCTAGAACTTAAAGTATAATTAAAAAAAAAAAAAAAAAAAGAAAACCCACTCTCTACTGCTTATAGAAAACCTTTTAGGCACTAAGAGTGGGTGAACAAGTGGAGAGAGAAATTTTTTAAAAAGGATGAAGATGAGAGAGACGTTTCTTAGTATTGTTCTCTTAAAATTTTTGAAAATAAGTACATTGAATTTTGTTTTGCAAAGTAGGTGATTTTATTGAGTCTTTAAAATATAGCATCTCATTTTGAGTAATTTTAAATTTTAAAGCTTTTAGAAGATTTCAAATTTCAATTCTGTTAAGCAGAATTCAATTTAAAATATATATTTAATTCCATATGTAAATACTAAAACTGAAATGATGTTGATTTTTTTCATAACACCAGAGATTAAATAATTAATTTCCATTTACTAATTTAGACACTTTTTGTAGAGCTCTTAATCCATTCGTTTCTCCATTTCCACAAGTTAAAAGAAAAAAAGAATCACCTAGTACGTTTTACCTATTGTTTATTTTTCTCTATATGTGCTTGCTTATATGATACCAACCTAAAACTCTTTGGTACACAATTTTTCAAAGTTTAGTTCCATTGTTTTACATTACCACCATTTTGCTCCATAAATCCCTCATAAAAAATTTGTCAAAGTGTATAATTTGTAACATTGAATAATTTTACTTCAATCCAGGAGTAGCTTTTCCTTATAGAACACTCTATTTTGTGTCAAAAAAAAAAAAAGCATGTAATAGGACCAAATGAACAAGTTTGACACCATTTGGAAATCTTGCTCTTAAGTTTAACTCCCTTCATTTCATACTGTATGGGGTCCACTTTGTACTGTATTTGGCCCTGTAGGCACTTTAACTTAAAGATCTGATTTAGCTTAACTCTTAAATATGCCCCTGAGTCATATCTTCAAATAATACATTTCCCTTTTGAGAGACTATGGGAAAAAAGAGAACTTATTGTACCCTGGCAAGAGTTACATATAGAGGAAAGCAGGGCAAGACCAAGCAGGTAGGTAAGTGTAGAATAGCACTTGAAATGCTTTAAAACTTCCAGAAACTGTCTTCTTGAGCAGAAATTGTTTTAGGGTAGAAGCCTTCAGGGCCTCAAAGGCACAGGCTTCAAGCCATTTTCTGCCAGGTCAAAGGGTTGATCACAGTTGGGAAAAGACATTTTCATTTTCAACCGCAAAATTGCTCTTCATTTCTGCAAAACAACATGGAAAGTGAAACTGGAAGCAAGCCAGGCACTTTGCTGGTTTTGCTTTGGGTGTGAGTTTGTTCACATAGCTCTAAGTTCAGAACCTAATGTTATGCTCTAGAAATGCCATAGTGTATTGTTATAGGATGTAATGTCACACTGAGGACCATTTATTTCACAAAGGGAATGTTAGTTGCTAAAATGCAACCAAATACTATATGTGTATGTGTGTGTGTGTGCATGCGTGTGTTTACATTACATGTACACGAAAATACTCTAAAGTTTTTATTTAAAGATGTGAAAAGATAGCATCTTAAACAGCCACAGAACTAGAAAGCTAAATTCCTTCGCTTTTTATTTAGAGGTGGATTTCTCTGAAGACCTAATTTACCTCTAGAGTAGGAGAGAAGAGTATGGATTGCTCTTGGTGAATTCTTCCTCCTGCTATAATTATTGAGATCAATCTGCATGAAATGCCCCTATGTTTGCAACAAAGCCTGTATTTCTGAGCTCAGAGAATAACATGAATATTTTATCAAAAATAATTGAAATGATGTAGTCTCTAGTTTTTTAATACCTGATACATTTGTCCATGTATTATTAATGTCTCCCAGACCTACTATAGCAGATTCTCAGCAATATACTTAACATGATTGCCTTTTTTGCGCTTTTTCGGAGCATTGAGTTTGGAGAGAGGAGCTTCAGTGCAAAGTAATGGAACTTAACACCCTGATTTGAGGTGGGACTCCTTCGTAGCACCCTTGTGCCATTTCATTACTATAGGTTTGCTCTTCTCAGCTGAGTTGCAGATTATTCCTGTGATGAACTTGTTTTTTTGTCTTTTGTTTTTTATCTCTTCCATACTTTTTCATAGCACTCAGGATATCTGCACACAGTATACATTGAAGTATATGCTTAATAATTAAGAACATATTTTCAGTGTTCTACAGTAAATATTATAATCCAATCATTGTGGAAGGCTGGAAATTCTTTTGTTTGCTTGGCTGGCTCCTGCTAAAAAGGCTTCTGGGTGCTTGGGGCCCTCACATTCCACTAGGTCCTGGAGGAGACAGCTCTATCCTGTGGCACTTAGCCGTGAGACTAGCTGAACACATTTTTGGACTGCCAACCCCAGAATTCAGCAACCCAGTGAAAACCAATGAATTTGGTCTTCTTAACCCTTAAAAAAAAAAAAAGAAAAATGCTAGAAAAATGACATTTTGATTTTAAAATGCATTTCCCACAACACTTCATGGGTGAAGTCTTGAAGAAAGAATTATCTTGTTCCCGTTTTAAAAGCAAACAAACTCCTGGTGTATTTGACAATAGAGCACTTCTTAGCTCCAGCATGTCCTCTGGCTTCTCACCTGTAAAGCAAGCTGTCTCTGACCTGGGTTAACAGACTTAACGAATGCGGAGAGGGAAGGCCCTTTCTTGGACTTCAAGCTGGGTGGTGGAAAAGAGAAAAGCATGCAATTTCTAATTGGGGGTGTGGAGAGGTCCTGGTGAAGATTACATGTAAATGACATTGAGGAAATTTTCTCAAAGGCTCTTCATAAGAATACCTTTGCAAAGTACATTAAAAAGTAGATAGAATCATCTATTTTCTTAATGTAAGTTCAAGATATTTTTTCCACAGGTGATTCATAAACAACTTCATCAATTTAAAAAATGTCTGTTGATATTTCTCCCTTCCTTCCTTCCTTCCTTCCTTCCTTCCTTCCTTCCTTCCTTCCTTCCTTCCTTCCTTCCTTTCTTCCTTCCTTCCTTCCTTCCATCCATCCATCAGAACAGGGTCTTCCTGTCTCCCAGACTGACATGCCGTGGCTCAATCAAGGCTCACTGCAGCCTCAAGCTCCTGGGGTCAAGTGATCCTCCTGCCTCAGCCTCCCAAAAAGCTGGGACAGCATGTGTACACCACCATGTTCTGCTAATTTTTTAAAAAATGTTTTGTAGGGACAGGGTCTCCCTATGTTGCCTAGCCTGGTCTCAAACTCCTGGGCCCAAGCTATCCTCCTGCCTTGGCCTCTCAAAGTGTTGAGATTACAGGCACATGCCCTGCACCTGGCCGATATTTTATGTTTCTAGTGTCATCAGCTTTTACATTAAATGTCATAAAACACTTTGCAGTTCCTCAATTTCATATTTGCACAGTTCCTACTTTTGGAATGTAACCTAAAATATTCAGCAAAGCCTCACTCAGTGAGTACAGTGCAATAGTACATTCAAAGCTAATTAAGAGAGAGAATGAATCTGTTGTTTTTATCCATGAATAAGGACAGCTGCACTGATAGGTGTAATCCATTCATCAACCAACCCAAGTGCTTGTCTTATGCACAGCTGGCAGTGTTGTTCTGCAAGGTTCTTAAATCTCTCTTTTGTTGGTAGAAAAATCAAAGGGGTGTGATTTTCAGAAGGCACTGGGGCTATAGCTTAGCCAATCTGTTTTGCTGATCCAAGACAAATTTTTAATGCAAATTAATTCACCACTACACATTCCAAAAGCTGACACCAGGTTTAATTTAGATGGGGTCCTTTTTGTATCTTGGGGTCACTGTAGTATAGATACTAAATGGGCATCTAAAAATATTTGGGCTTTCACAATTGGGAAATACCAGGTGGAGAAATCTAAAGGTGATGTTTATGGAGTTCCTACAGGAAATTTTGGCACAGTGGTCAAGACTAGAGTTTCTCAAACTTTAGTGTAGGTCTGAGTGTTCTGAAAAGCTTATTAAAACAGATTAATAAATCTCAATCTCATAGTATCTGATTCAGAAGGCAAGGTCTAAAGAATCTGTGTTTCTAACAAGTTCCCAGGTGTTGCTGCTGCTGCTGGTCTTGGACTGCACTGTGAGACCCATTGGTCTATATCCCACTATACCCCAGTATATTCTAACCCCACTAAAGATTCCTCCCAGTCTCCTGGCAGATTTGGAAAAGTTGAAAGAAATGGGTGATAGAGTTAAACAGGATGAAGAGGTGCAGAGATGCTCTGGGCTGATTGGTAGGCCACACACAGAAATGAAGGAAACTATAAAATCTAAAGACCTCTTTCTTTGCTACTGAGATTTATCTCTGCTTAGCTCTATAAAAGAAAGCAAAGTTGACATTTATGTGATGGCAAACCGTAAGGCACCAACTGCCAGCACGAGCAGTTCTGACTACCCACTGTTATTTTTAAATGTTTCAGACACCCTGGGAGAGAGTGCAAAAAAACAGACTCCTGATCTAAACAATATGAGAAAAAGGATTCCACATAGTACATTTCACACAAAGGCATTTTTTTCCCACTAATGCAGGTTAGAAGACACTGTAATATAGCAGCAATTATTTTAGCGAGGGAAAAAAGACATAAAGGGCCTTTTCATAAAGATTTTCAGACCTAAATATTTTACCACTATTTACCAATGAAGTTGAAATGTGGGTTATTTTATTTGGGAACCTTTCTTGCTCATCAAGAAAAGGTAAGAAATGCTGTGTACAACATGTGGTTTTTATAAAAAGGTACCTTTGTTCAAAATATCTAAACAATTTGTGCCTACCCCCACAGACCTTCAGCAACTAAGGATGATGGTCTTTGTACCCAAGGTAAGGTGCACATATGAACATTTTGGTTGCATTTTCTGGGTACCATAAGTCCAAAAGGAGAACTCTGATTTACAGTCAACAGCTCCAGCAAGTGACCCTTGGCAGAAAGGGTCTGCTTTTTCAGCTGGCGCTGTTCTTGAAGTTCAGAGGAATAGCTCATCTGTCTCTATTTCAGGCATCTGGCAAATGGAGAACTGTTTCAGCATTCTCCATTCCACTAAACGCTTACAGATGACTTCCATATTCTGGAGCATCTGCTGGTTATCTCATTTTGAGTTATTTTTCCTGTTGTGTTTTGAAAAGACTCTCTCTCTAGCTTTTATTTTGTAAACCCATTATTGTTGCTGTCTTGGTATTTGGGGAGATCAACAGATGTCCCTGGTGTTACCTCAGGAGATAGGCCAAACCTGTGGATAATCTGAAAAGATAAATGGTGATTTTGTTAAAAAAGAAACAAAAAAATAAATTAATAAAAAACCAAGCTGAATCACAATTGTAAAATATATTCAGGAAATGATTCATGGGCCAAAAGTAAATGGTCATCAATAATTTTAGGATCTCTTTTTGAAAGTTCTTCTACATAATTACACAGTTGCTATGTGTGATGCATGTACATGATATAAGTGTTATTTTGAATTTATTATTATAAGTGAATGCACTCATTTTTATTCCTTACCGATGCTTGCCAGGTTGAGTGCTTTGCTCTATACCTTGTAAAATATCAAAACGGCCAAATATCTGGGTTCTTCTCAAGGGAATTTTTCTTCATTTTCATAAAAGATAGACACATATAATTCATAATATAGCTGAGCGCCTTCATTTGCCTTTTAGAGCACGTGCATGGTGTTCTGAATTTATTAAGGCTTTTCTTACTTCCAGTTAATCAGATATATGGGGCACTTACACATGAATTTGAATATTAATGTGTTTTTAAAAGCAGGGTGACTAGTACCACTAAAATCATGATTTTGAATTGATTAATGCCCAATGAAGATTTCTTTGATGCAAGCTACTAATTGGACAACAAGGAAGGGTGTTCTAATTGCAATCATTTTCTTCAGAAAGAGAAAGCACAATGGGCATGTGATTAGCTAATAGTCTTGTTTCCTTAAATTTTGGAGATCTTCAAATGCAGAAAAGATTAAATAACAACATAAAGACACCCATAATAGCATAATATTTAAAACTTACCACTTAGTCATATTTGCCTTATCATTTTTTAAAGAGACAAACATTACAGGTTTAGCCAAAGTCTCCATAACCATGTTTCACCATTCTATTATTTATGTTGTCTTCCCAGAGACAACATCTATCATGAGGTTAATGCACTTGGTTTCTAGTCCATTTCTTATACTTATACATACATATTCTACATATTTATCCAAGGCAATATTCTTGACCAATATATTTTTAAAAACTTAAAAAAAAAACCCTGTATATACAAATTATCTTGTATCTGTTATTTCCAAAAGAATTAGACATCTTCTATTACTAAAGCCACAGAAAACCCAAAACTCCTGAGAAGTCATAGCTTTTCTTACCTGTGCAATCTTTAATAGAATATATGACAGTGATAATCACAGGAACATCTGTCCAGTCTTCCTTGGGACTTCTCATTGGATTCAAATATTAATTTAAGGTGTTGGACTGTTACCTGGACACAGACTAGAGGACAAAGCATGAAGGCCAGTCACATTCAAGAGTGTTGTCAGGGAAACAAAACCGTCATGTTATTTGTGAAAATTAAGTAAAATAGATTTTACTAGCAGCTTGAAAAAACATTTTTGTCATCTTCAGAAGGGGTTGGGTTATTATTATTGACATTATCTCCCGCTAAGAGAAATGTCAATTTCTGCCCTTTGTTTCAGAAGATACCACCACTGATGGTAATCTCTGTCTTTGTGTAGGGTGAACTTTAAAACACTAAAGTGAGGCTGAGTGTCCTTGCCATATCCGGGGAAAAGACTGTCTTTTTTTGGCAGCAGTTAGAGGTTGTCTGTAGCTTACATGTAGCCTAACAAAAAAGAGCCTCTGCATTTCCGATTGCTCTGTGTCTTACTCATTACCTGTATTCTGAGTATTTCAAGGAATTAACACTTTTGCTAAAAATGATAAACAATGTCTCAGTTCATCTAATACAGGGGTCCCAACCCCGAGGCCATGGACAAGTATCAGTGCGTGGCCTGTTAAGAACTGGACTGTACAGCAGGAGGGAAGTGTCAGGTGAGCAAGCGAAGCTTCATCTGTATTTGAAGCTGCTTCCCATCCCTCACATTACAGCCTGAGCTCGGCCTCCTGTCAGATCAGTGGCAGCATTAGACTTTTATAGTAGCATGAATCCTATTGTGAACTGTATATGTGCAGCATCTAGGTTGCACACTCCTTATGAGAATCTAATGTCTGATGATCTGTCACTGTCTCCTGTCACCCCCGGAAGGAACTGTCTAGTTGCAGAAGAACAAGCTCAGGGCTCCCACTGATTCTACATTTTGTGCATAATTATTTAATTATATATTACAATGTAATAATAGTAGAAATAAAGTGCACAGTAAATGTAGTATGCTTGAATCCATCCTGAAACCATCCCTCTGCACTCCCCACAAACCATGGAAAAATTATCTTCCACGAAAGCAGTCCCTGGTGCTAAAAAGGTTGGGGACTACTAATCTAGTACAACTCCTTATGCAGGGGCTGTGAGTTAACGTGGAGATTTCTGTGATCATAACTGCTTGGCCAATGGACTTCCAGCCTCCCAATATCTCTTTTGGTAGTGATCTTGTCTCAGTAGTAAGTATGGGTATGGGTTGTATGAGTGATAGGAAAAAACAAACAAACAAACAAAAAAAACAACAGAAAGCTTTATAGGAATAGATCAGGAATAAAAAGCAAATACCTCATGGGAGCCAATACCCAACAAGAAGCTTACTTATTCAATCATCCAGCTTGCTATTTTAGAATACCCAAAGAAATAAAAAAGGGTCTTTATTTCCTCTGTGAATAATGCTAATAGTTAAAAGGTTGCTTTTGACCACTCATTTCTGTTAGCTATAAAAAAGTCACCATAAATTTTACGTATACGTGTTTACATAATCCTGTATTGTGTTCTAACAATTCAAACATCAAGAAAGCACCATGTCAATAGGTTATAGGTACATAGACAATTTAGATTTGAAAAATTCTATTATGAGTATTTGATAACAATTCTAGGTCTATAACTTACTGATGTATTTCAAAGGTGTATTTACATATATCAATCAGAGAAACCAAAACAGAACCCTGTTTTTAAATGTAAGACAATAAGCCGCCAAAAGAGTGGTGAAGTGGAGAGAATGTGTGACTATGTTCTAAATCCCCTTGTGAAGAAACTTACCTACTCATTTATATGATTCTTTTTCTCTAACTGTGTTGAGTTCAACTTGCTAGGCATGCTTTAAAACATTACATGGAGGTGTGATGTTACAGAATAAATACTTTTAAAAGGCTATAAACTTTGGATTTTTTGGATACTTCATGGTTGAAAATTTCAATATACTGCTTTTTGGTCCTGAGTTTTTATTTCTATTAAGCCTCCCTTTGCCCGGCTTAATAAATGATCACCTCTTGTCTGCTTTGTAGTCTCATTATAGTTGTGTGACATGGTTAATCTCGTGGTCAGAAACACCTGGAAGTTGAACTTCTTGGAAAACTCTTAAATGAAGACACTCTTGGGTTTTTAAATCTATTTTTTTTGTTTATTACCAAGGAAAACTGAGCAAGAACCCGAAATCCCAGAACCGTAATTCCTGATTGAATACCCTGCTGATTGAATAGACTACTGCCTTCTGACATTTCAGATGATCATAGATCTGGTCATTCCATGAGATTCTCCACTGTTCTTGATGATGCCTGGAATTTCAGTTTTGTTTTGAAATGCAGGCTTCTTGAATGTAACATCTTTACATCATCACTCATTTATTCCAAATATAAAACATGGCACAACCTGACTTAGAGGTTTTGACTAGTTTGAATTTAATTGGGTAATTGGAAGAATTTGGAGATTGAGGGCCCAAGGATAAATATTTACATAATATACTTAGTCCTAGGTTTGGGTTCATGGGTTTAGTGGATTTCATTTAAAGCTCTGCTAAATTTTTCTGAATTGTTAGAATATATGTACCATATTGTATTCCATTTTAGTGATAGCTGTCTTAAGCTATCTCTCTTTTCACCTACAGATTTTCTGAAGGGTGTCCTCAGTTTCAACACAATTTTAAAACTCTCTCTTCATTAGTTTTTTAAACAAACCATTTAGCATGGGCGTAGGGAAGCTTCAACCCTGGGCACATATTACACTCAATGAAAGTTTTGAGAAAAAAAAAAACAAAAAAAACAACACTCTAGTTTTCCGTTGTAGTCCAATTAAATCAGAATTGAGGCGGGATGGATGAGGCCTGTGCATTTGATTTAAATGAAAATGCTTCTGATGATTCTAAAATGCAGCTATGCTTGAGAACTCCTGTCTAAGTACTTAAGCATCATTGTATTATTTATACATTGTAGTTACTATTCCACCTTAAAATATGACCTTATGATATATTTACGTATCTGACTCCACCACTATAGAAAAATAATCTTAAGACATAAAATAGAGCTTACTGTATTTCCTATTTGCTCTAGTGTCTGGGTCTCAATAAATGTTTGAATGAACAAATGAATTACAGTGCGAGCCATATGACCCTGTTTTCATTTGCATGAAGTAATCAATAAAAGTTGTTTAAATGAGTGAATGGAAGGAAAAAAAAGCAGATCTTCATTTTTAACAGTGTTTGGCACAGATTTCCTGGACTATGTTATTAGCAAACACCAGATAATATTTTCATTGTTTGTGTATGAATCTATCTCTGTAAATTTAAGTATTTTAAAAGATAAAAAAGACTTTGATTATTTGGTTGAGTTTACTGCTTTTTATAATTTTTTGAAATGCCTAGCATCAAGGACTATTGAATGTGTATTGTTACTGGCTAAAATAGATTAAAATAAGTAAATTTGATTTTCCCATATTAAAAAAATTTTTAATCTACACTTTTTTTTTTTTAACTTGCAAGAACATTCTTTCACTCCCAGAACCTTAAAAATCAATGAGTAAATTCCTTTATTACTTGACTTGGGTATAAATCTTTTTCTATATTATGAAGGGTCTGTCAAGACACCTAAAAGTAAAAAGAATGCAGCAATTTTTGCATGGTTTTTCAAACATTACCAATTCTAATTCTCTACTGAATTTCATTTTTCTACTTCATGTGGGTAAAAAGAAGTTTATCTGCTTCACTCTGATATCCCACATAACTAGGGTTCAAATAACTGTGCAGTGAATAGTAAATGTTACACCTTGTACTTACAGAACTTCACTCTGACAAACTCAAAGAGCTTTAAAACGTGATTGTGTTAATCTTCACAATATCCCTTCTAGGAAGTAACATGACATTTTAATGTAAGAAAATCCAGGTGCAGTGTGAAAAATGCTAACCTGCTTTCTGGAGGGAATGTTTTAAAGATTTAAGATCTCTTTCAAGATTTTTTTTTTGTTTATATATTTCAGACCTTAGGCTTTTCAGTGCTATGTTTTGTACCTGGTAAGTTTGAAATGATCCAGATGGTATTTTCAACCCAAAGGACACTTGTTTTTCTTTTAACAGAGACTTCGCTACACATGTATTTTTTTTTTTAATTTCCTTAAAATTATTGTGTACAGATGGTTTGACTACAGGCATAACCCAACTGACTTTTGGGATTTTTGCTAATTAATTTCACTGCTTTAACAAAGATGTGGCTTTCCAATGTGCAAAGACTAGTATAAGTTATAATGACAATGAAAATCATCATACTGCATAATTCTGCACCCCATTTTATTGGTTCAATAATTTTATTTTTCTCTTTGCCTTCAGTTTAATCATATTCCAGTCCATTGTCAACACTACTGTATGAATGCTGTTTCCAAAATGCTTGAATACTTTCAGGATGGCCTTGCATGCCAGAGTGTTGTGCTGAAGACACCCACACACCCATTGTCACCTGCCTTCAGATAGTTATTCTTCCACCCACAAACCTATACTCAAATACCTCATTGTTTATTGATTTCAGATATAGTCACTGCTACTTGAATACGTCATTTAATTGCATTCTTCCATGCATTCAAACTGTTTCCTCTCCCTGCAATGCACATGTACCTTTTCTTCATCTAGCTAAATTCTACTCAGCGTTCAAGATTCAAATTAAGAGACACCCATACTATAATCAATGGACTACATAGTAATTGTTGAGTTATTTACTCCAATAGACACTGGCTTCTTGAGGAAAGAAACAATATATTATATGTTTCAATGTCAGTATCTAGTATAATAACTTCCATATAGTAGACATACTAAAAAATGTATCTGTTAAATGAACCATTTTCTTCTTATTATGTATATGCTTAAATAAAGTTTCAAGTGTTTATTACCAATATTACCCATCTAATTTTTATATTAATGTTAATAATTAAAACAATTGAGAGATAATATTTTGACATAGTGATTTTCTTCATGATAGTAGAATTATCATATGGTAGAAGTTGATGTTATGCAAGCAATACGGAAGTGTTGAGCTCTTTACCATATTGTAGACCTTATTCACTGAATACAAGTGATATTCATTAAGATAAATCACATTTTGGACTTTAATTAAAAGATAATGCCTTAGGGCTCAATTACTTTTTAAATTCTATGCAGATTTCCTAGTAAAATCTTGACCCTTTTCACAGGTCTTCCTTTAGCCCACCTCCATTTGAAGGTGGGAGGTCTACTCTTCAAATAGTAATCTTTTGTAATATTCTTAAAAGGATGTCACCATTACTTCCAACTTGGCATAAAATCAGATTGTATTCATCTGCCCCTAACTAGCAATGTGAAACATCTTATGAAACATTTAGGGGTAAGAACTAATGCTTATGGAGTGCTGCTTGAAATATTTGAAGTCATCTAGTCTTAGTTTAGATGCTAACTGGGAATCAAGCCATGCTACTGGGATGCTGTGTTATTTCCAATTTGGGGTTATTACAAATAAAGCAGCAGTGAACATCTGTGTACAGTATCTGTGGGGTATTAGTTCCAGGACCCCCTTGGATGCTGTTTTAGGCCCTCATAGATTTGTTATCTTGTGCTTTGGCATGATTCCTTCAGCTTGCAATAAGAGGCATTGTAGAAAATTGTTGTGTAGAACCTGCTGTCATCTTGACTGCCAAGATGGGGGGATTTCAAATATGACTGCTCATGACAACCACTTGGGGAGATCCCCATGCTCCACTTTAGATCTGCTGAATTAGAATCTCTGGGAGTAGTCCTGGAGATTAGTATTTTGTTCTTAAACTTTTTATCTTGAAATAATTTAGACTAACATGGAAGTTTCAAAAATAGTATAGAGAGTTCCTTCATTCCAGTCTTCCAGCTTTACCCAATGATAATGTCCTAATAACTTTAATAGAATAATCTAATACAGAAAACTGACAATGGTGTAATACTATTAACTACAGACCTTAATTTGGATTTCAGGAGTTTTTACTGGAGGCATTTTTCACGTATTATTTTATAAAATTTTATCACATTTGTAGATTTTTGTAACTACCACCACAATCAAGAAACAGAATGGTTTCATCAACCCCCAAAACTCCCTTGTGTTAGCTTTTATACTTACACTCTATTCTCCTTGGTGGCCACTAATCCTTGGTGGCCACTAATCTCTTGTCTAGTTCCATAGTTTTGTCATATCAAGAATGCTATATAAATAGAATCATAAATTATGTAATCTTTTGGGATAGGCTTTTTTTTACTCAGCATAATCCCATTGAGATCTATCCAAGTTATTGTATCTAACAAAACTTTGCTCCTTTTATTGCTGAGTAGTATTCTGTTGTATGAATGTACCACAATTTGTTTATCCATTCACCCACTGAAGTGTATTTATTTCCAGTTTGGTCTCATTACAAATAAAGCAGCAGTAAACATTTGTGTACAGTAGTTCCTCAGTATCTATGGGGGATTAGTTCCAGGAAAAAATGAAGAAATCATATAGCAAAGTAATTGGTTAGTCAATCTAGATGTAATTATTGGAGGAAACTGCTAAAAGTAGAACCACTGAAAAATAACTACAATTAGCAGACATTTGTACCTTTAAGGTGATAGGTGAGACAGACCGTGAATTTTTAAAACATGAAATGAAATAATAACTTTTGTACTTTTATGATATGCTGAACACACACCATCCTGGCAACTTGCAAAGTATTAAGATGCTAGTTTCATGGGTAGGTGAAGTATAATAGAGTTTAGATGATTACAAATCATCTCACTTGTGATTTGGCACTTACTTCTCAGATTAACAAATCATGTAAAAATGATTCAACCATTGCATATTAAAAGCTTGGAGATAAAGTTAATTGTATGTATTTCACTGAGTTGAAAAAGATTTTCTATAACTCTTCACACCGTCCTGCAACATTACACACAATTTTAATAAGTTATTGTGAAAATATAAGGTAAAGGCTTATTTCATTAATACATTATTGGAGAAAACATGAAAATTGCTTTAAAATGCTACTCTTGTTCAGGCATGATCTGAACAAGAGTGACTTAGTTGTTAGAAATTGTGGTCATTCTCATTTTTAAAGAATACTAGTGAGTCATATTTTTGCAAGTTGATCTCAAAGAATTTGTCTAAGAGACTAAAAAGTATATATTACATTGGTTATTTAGAACTTTATTTGATTATTTAGTAGAGTTGTCTGTGTTTTATAGAATATCATTATAAAAGATAGAGTAGATAATAATAATAATAATAAATAACTGTTAGTTTCTATGTTCCATCTTCATTCAAGCCTCTCAAACACATTGAACATAATGGTTCTAGCTAAGTAACCAAAAGTCAATTTTAAAAGTTTCCTATTTAGCAATATTTCTATCAAAATAGTAGGCTACCTCCTAGAACATTAAAAAAGTTGGCTAATTATTGAAATAAGCAGTTCTTAAATGTCAGAATCTTATTTCAGTGAAGATTTGTTGCTTGTTCACATCACATAGTCCATGACAGTCTGGCATCTCTCTTCAAAATAGTGATGCAGAAGCTCATCCTCTCCCTTCATCTTTTGGTGCCTGTTCAACACATGACCTTCATGCTTGCCTCAGAAATGGAAAGAGAGTGGAGGATTGCTTGTGGGAGATTTAAGGGACCAGGCATTGAAATGGCACCTATTCTATCGACCAAAGTGAAGTCTTATGGCCCCACCACCGTTAAGGAGGATGGGAAATATAGTGCTCAGGAGAGGCAGGAAAAAGAAATGGGTTTAGTAAGAAAATAGCAGCATCTCAGTTTCACTCTTTAATTAAGTCAAAGTAGTAATACTCACACTATGTTGTCCATGGAAGTAGGCCACTCAAATCTCCTTCAAGAGGACCTGATGAGGGGAGCATAGTTGGTTTACAGCCCCAGCCATTACACATTTGAGTCAATACATCAACCTGCGGTGAGTCAATGATTGAGCTTAGTGGGAATGTAAGAAACAGACCATTAATGCTCAAAGTGAGATTTCTCCAAGAGCAACTGGTTCTTAGAGTCCACCATTGACCTGGCCTGGCCAAGATGTTCTTGGAACCGCACTGTTTTCAGAGATTGCTTCTAACCATTTTTTTCTTCCCTCTCTTCTTTCATAAGTGTCAGACCTATAGGATGGTCTAAAGGCTCTTCTTGTCACTGTTACTCCCACTTTTATCTTTCACAGAACCACCACAATAAACCTCTTGACTGTCTAATTCTATTTTGATTTTTCCTTACTGGAGGACCTAAACTGACACAAATGGAGCTAGGATTGATTTATTTAGAAAATAAGACAAGATGAGTTTTGAGAATGAGTCACTCCCTACCTGGCTAACAAAGATGAGCTTGCTTTAAGGGGAATGTGCAGCATGGATAATCCCCATCACAAAATAATGGCCTAATTCCTGAAGAGCCCTGGGAAAATGTCCTGGTATAGAGAAATAATTTTGCTGGTGCAATGTTTCAGGTATTTAAGGGATATGTGGAGAACAACTCCTTTTTAAGGACTGTGGAGTTGCCTAGTTACTACTAGCTTGTATTAACACTGAGGGTAATTAACAGACAGTTAAATACTTTGGTAGCTTATAAAAATCCCCTCCTCTTCTGTGGAAAGACCAGCCTGGAGTCATGTATTAATCATTCAAGACTGTCATAATAGAATGCCACAGGCTGCATGACTTAAACAACAGAAATTTATTTCTCAAATTCTAATGACTGGAAGTTCAAGTTCAGGGTGCCAGTGGAATTGGTGTCTGATGAGAGCTCTCTTCTTGGCCTACAGATGACCAACCACTTTTTTTCTGTGTCCTCACATGGCCTTCCCTCTCTGCATGGTCAGAGATTAATTTTAGATTAGATTAGAGGTTTTTTTGATCAAGGGGAGCAGAATATAAGGCAGGATAATTGAAAATTCATTTACTTGGTGGTACTTTCTCAGGAGATGTGATTTAGTAGCTTGCAAGGACTGAAGAGAATGAGGAAAACTTACTGCTGAGGTGACCATTCAGTGTATGGAAAATCAAAGGGTTATGCTGAGTAAAGTAGAAATTCATGAATTTTCTTGCTATATTGTAGAAAAAGGAATAAAATGTGTCAGGGATGTGGACATACTGGAATGGATATATTGTGCAAGGCCAGAAGGCCCACCAGATGATTACATTCCATCACTAAGGCCATGAGGAATGTTCTGGTGGGAGGGTCACTGGCATCACTGAGAAGTTCAGCAGTGTATCTTCTCTTTAGGTTAGGGCTGATAGCAGGTGAGGGGCCCACAGAGCTGGGCTCTTTAATAACCATGTGGATGATGAGGCACCAAAATAATAAACACCAGGGGGTGCCATTTAAAATCAGAAACCAGGAGGTTACAATTACTATAACAATCAGAAAGTTCAGCAGGCAGTCAAGATTCAGGGAGACAGTTAACAGAGGATGGCTATAGAGGAAAAATAGATGGGCAGCCAACAAGGGTGTTGCCTAATATCTAGAACCAGAACATGGTAGGAATGGAAGAGCAGGAGGCTGCGGGGAGACACTTCAATAAGCAATCATAATTCCTTGCTCAGTTTCCAGATCTAAGCCAATTTTCAAATATAGCAGCTACTGACAGAAGCAGCTGGATTTTCTAGAGGAAAGAGCTGCCAGTATGTACTGCAATGACTCTCCCAGTTCAACTTCAAAAGAGCCCATGATCACTTGAGTGCCTTCGCACTGGAGAAGGGGTCACACCTGGACTTTTTTAGAATTATTTTACAGAGAATTCAAGTTGATATTCATACTAGGAGACTCAAAGATCATTATGGTCCCCTGAGAGAGTAGGGAGTAACAAGGGCCAAGTAATAAATGGAGTCCTGGCTAAAAGTTAAGCTATTAGGTTCCTGGGTAGAAGCACCTAATTACTATTTCCCTGGTCTTTGAGTGCATAATAGGAAATGATATTCTTGGCAGTTGGATAACATCCATCAGAGTCTTTGACCTGTGGAGTAAGAATTATCACAGTGAATACCAGTGCCAAGTGGAAAACTTTGAAAATGCTATTCACAGCCCCCTGACCAAGATATTAAATTGAAAAATATTATAACACCTTGCAGGAAATGGTTGGGATTAGTGCTTCAGTTACAGATATAGAAGTTATTGAGATGGTGGTCCTTATTATATCACCATTTAATTTCCCAGCACTTATCCATTTTATGTAGGGGTCTGATAGTCAAATTAAATGGTGATTTACTTTGTTCAACTTGTTGTAGACTATCACAAACTCAATAAAGTAATATTCCATTTACAGCTTCCATGCTGACTGTGGTATTATTGCTAGAACAGATTAATAAGTATTAAGTATATGGAATTCAGCCATTGACTTGAGGAATGCCTTCCTTTTTATTTCTACTAGAAAGAAGGATTAGAAAAAGTTCAATTTTGTGTAGAATGAACACCAATATTTACTTATAGGTTTGCTCCAGAGTTATGTCAGTGCTTGTCCTCTGTGACATAATATATTCCAAAGAGATATGGATTCTCTGACATCTCACAGAATGTCACATTGATCCATTACATTGATGACATCATGCTGACTGGACTAGGTAAGCAGGAATGGTTAGTGCCCTGGAGGCCTTGGTAAGATACATGAACTCCAGAGGAAGGGAGACAAGTCGTGTAAGATCCAGGGACAAGTCATCGGCAACAGAAAATTATATACCTTTTCAGAAACAGTACCTGACAATGTTTGTGTTTCTTTTAAATTGAATGTTAACTTGGCCTATGTTATTGCAGAGGTTAGAAAACTTTTTCTGTAAAAGGCCAGATAGTAAACCTTTCAGCTTTGTGAGCTATACGGTCTTATTTGCACCTACACAGTTCTGCTGTCATAGTTCGAAAGGCATTATAGACAATTTGTAAACAAATACACATAGTTGTATTCCAATAAAATTTTATCTATCAAAACAAGTGGTGGCCACATTTGGCCTATGGGTTGTGATCTGTTGTCCAATATATTGTTAAATCACATTATCCTTCATAACTTTTTGAACTTTTTGTTCAGCAAATATATATTGAATACATACTGTGTGTCAACTCCTGTAGGGACACATTGGTGGAGAAAATAGACAATCAAAGAAAGCTTTCTTCCTTGATAAACAAACAAACAATAAATAAGTGCACATAAAAAGAAAGAAAAGAGAAAGAACAGAAAAAAGAAAAAGAAATAGGGAATGCAAAAAATGTACAAGCAAATAAGCAAGAAAAAATAATAAGAAATAAAAGGCAGCAGTCGTGGGGGGATGAGATAGAGAAATCAGATGGTAGGATAGGCCACATTTGATAGCGTTGCCAGCAAATACTTTTCCACATTCAATAATAATTGAGAATGTTTCAACATCTGGGAAAAATATTCCAATAATGGGACAAAGCAAATTCAAAGTCTCTGTGGTGTGATTGAGAAGAGAGTGAAGTGCAGTGTTGTCAAACAAATTGACTTAAAGAGAGAGCGGTAGGACTTGAAGTGGGAGAGGAAAGTGTGAGAATTGTAAGGCATTTTAATTTTATTTTAAATTCAATGAGAAGACACTGGAGAGTTCTAAGTGAGAAATTACATTTCTGATTTATGTTTTTAAATAGATAACTCTGGTTCTATTTGAAGGGTGGATTTTGGGGGAAAACTAAGATGGGAGAGCATTTAGAAGGCTATTGCTGTAATTCTGGAAAGAATTGATTTACTCTTTTATAAGAATAGGCTTATAAACCTATTGTTGACCCTCCCAGTTCAACTTCCAAAGGGCCTATGATCACCTGGGTGCCTTCACACGGGAGAAAGGGTCATGCCTGGACATTTTAAGAATTATTATACACAGAATTCAAGCGATACCACTTGTGATATAATTCAAGTGATATCATTCAAGTGATTCTTTATAATAAAGAATAAGTTTATAAGCCTTTTCTTTATAAGCCTACAAACCTTATTGTTTTATAAGATAACCCCCACCACCCACCTATCTTCATCAATCGTTGATTGTTTTCAACTAACCACAAAGATAAGGGAATACCGTACCTGTTATTCGGCACATGGTTGGGGATAGTTGGCACCGCCTTAAGCCTTCTAATTCAAGCAGAACTAGGCCAAACTCTGCTAGGAGACGATCAGATCTATAATGTTGTTGTTACCGCCCACTCATTCGTTATAATCTTTACCGTGATACCAATCATAATTGGGGGTTTTGGCAACTGGCTAGTCCCTCTTATAATTGGTGCACCCGATATGGCATTCCCCCAGATAAATAATATGAGTTTCTGATTCCTCTCTCCATCGTTTCTACTCCTACTTGCGTCTTCCATAGTAGAACCTGGCGCTGGGACAGGCTGGACAGTTTATCCCCCTTTAGCAGGAAACCCAGCACATGCAAGACACTCTGTGGACCTGACCATCTTCTCACTCCACTTGGCAGGTGTCTCTTCTATTTTAAGGGCCATTAACTTTATTACCACAATTATTAACATAAAACCCCCAGCTGTATCCCAGTATCAAACACCCCTTTTCATTCGATCAATTTTCATTACAGCAGTCCTTCTACGCCTTTCCCTCCCAGTCCTAGCCGCCGGCATTACTACACTGTTGCTACACTACTAACTGATCGTAACCTCAACACTACTTTTTTTTTACCCTGCTGGTGGGGGTGACCCTATTTTGTACCAACATTTATTCTGATTTTTTGGTCACCCTGAAGTCTATGTCCTTATCCTACCAGGCTCTGGGATAATCTCCCACATCATAACATATTCGTCTGGAAAAAAAGGAACAATTTTAATACATGGGCTTAGTATGAGCCATGATATCTATTGCCTTCTTAGGGTTTATCACTTGGGCTCACCATATATTTACAGTAGGAACAGACGTAGACACGCAAGCATACTTCACTTCTGCTACCATAATTATTGTTATCCCTACTGGCATCAAGGTCTTTAGCTGATTAGCTACCCTGAAAGGCAGTAACATCAAATGATCTTCTGCAATATTCTGAGCCCTAGGATTCATTTTCCTTTTCACAGCAGGAGGTTTAACCAGCATTGTATTAGCTAATTCATCATTAGATATTGTCTTACATGACACATACTATGTTGTAGCCCATTTCCACTATGTTCTATCAGTAGGCGTGGTATTCACCATTATAGGAGGCTTTGTCCACTGATTCCCCTATTTTCAGTTTATACACTTAATCAGACCTATGCGAAAATCCACTTCACCTTTATATTCGTAGGTGTTAATTTAACCTTTTTTTCACAGCACTTCCTCTGCTTATCCAGTATGCCTCGACATTATTCTGATTATGCCGATGCATACACTACGTGAAATATTATCTCATCTATAGGCCCATTTATCTCACTAACAGCAGTTATGCTAATAATCTTTATGATCTGAGAAGCCTTTGTTTCAAAACAAAAAGTACTAACAATTGAACAACCATCTACTAATTTAGAGTGTCCACCACCTTACCACACATTCGAAGAGCCAGCCTATGTGACAACCTAAATGAGAAAGGAAGGAATTGAACTCCCTGAAACTGGTTTCAAGCCAATCCCATAACCTCTGTGGCTCTCTTGATAAGATATTAGTAAGATTTTTACATAACTTTGTCAAAGTAAATTTATAGGTTAAACCTTATATGACTTATTGGCTCATCCAGTTCAATTAGGCCTTCAAGATGCTACATCCCCTATGATAGAAGAACTACTCACTTTCCATGACCACACTCTTGTAATTATTTTCCTAATTAGTTCCCTAGTCCTATACATTATTTCCCTAATGCTCACGACAAAATTAACTCATATTAGCACCATAGATGCCCCCAAAATGGAGACTGTGTGAACTATTTTACCCGCCATTATCTTAATTTTAATTGCCCTCCCATCTATGTATTCTGTACATAACAGATGAGGTTAACAACCCTTCTCTTACCGTCAAAGCAATTGGCCACAAATGGTATTGAAACTATCAACATACAGACTATGAAGATTTAGGCTTCTATTCTTATATGATTCCAACAGCAGACTTAAAGCCAGGAGAATTTCAACTCTTTGCAGTTGATAACCTTATAAGAATAAGGTTTATTCTTTTATAATTGTTCAGATAAAGGAGATAGCAGAGGCTTTGGAGGGAAGTGTATTGACAGAAGGTATATTCAGTAGTACTCTACATTAATCCTTACTGATAGTAATAAATGAGTGAAGAAGAGAACAGGATAACTAATGCCTGCTTGGTTTTTAGCTTAATACATTTGACATTCACTCTTACCAAGATGGGAAAGACTGAGGGAATAATAGTCTTTTTGGAATCTATATGCCAGTTTGGTAAGCAAAATACATGAATATAAGAAAGCAGTAAAATATGCAAGCCTGAAATTTGAGATGAAGCCAGAGATGGAGGTCATTAATTTGTAGAAAGTATGTGGTGACACTTAGGGAAAACGTCGTACAAAAGAGAAGAGAGCACAGGAATGTACACTGTGCCATGTCAACATTTACAGCAAAGTAAAGTAAGATCATGGTAGTTGTGGTGCTAGAGATGGAGGAAGCAAAGTAGAAAGAGGAAGACTAATTAGAAAAGAAAAAAGAGAAGGAACTTCAGCTGGGTATGAGGAAGGAGAGGAGAGTACAATGGTAAAGTTAAAAGACAGCATTACAAGAAGGAGGTTAACAGGCAAGTAAAGAAAGAAACTACAATCAGAAAGCAGCATATGTAACAATGACCTAGTAGTTACTTTCTTAAAAAATAGTCATTAAGAACCCATGTAGGGGTTTGAAATTTTCGATGAAGTCAGAGATGGGGATCATTAATTTATAGAAAGTATGTGACACTTAGGGAAAATGCCATAGAAAGGAGAAGAGATCTCAGAGAATACCAAAGTGTTCCCTGATTCATGCAAAGGTTTTTTAGTGACTAATTTTTTTTCTTTCTTTTTTTTTTATTATTATACTTTAACTTCTAGGGCACATGTGCACAATGTGCAGGTTTGTTACATATGTATACATGTGCCATGTTGGTGTGCTGCACCCGTTAACTCATCATTTACATTAGGTATATCTCCTAATGCTATCTTTCCCCCTCCCCCTCCCCACAATAGGCCCCGGTGTGTGATGTTCCCCTTCCCGTGTCCAAGTGATCTCGTTGTTCAATTCCCACCTATGAGTGAGAACATGCGGTGTTTAGTTTTCTGTTCTTGTGATAGTTTGCTGAGAATGATGGTTTCCAGCTGCATCCATGTCCCTACAAAGGACACAGACTCATCCTTTTTTATGGCTGCATAGTATTCCATGGTGTATATGTGCCACATTTTCTTAACCCAGTCTGTCACTCATGGACATTTGGGTTGATTCCAAGTCTTTGCTATTGTGAATAGTGCCGCAATAAACATACGTGTGTATGTGTCTTTATAGCAGCATGACTTATAATCCTTTGGGTATATCCTCAGTAATGGGATGGCTGGGTCAAATGGTATTTCTAGTTCTAGATCCTTGAGGAATTGCCATACTGTTTTCCACAATGGTTGAACTAGTTTACAATTCCACCAACAGTGTAAAAGTGTTCATATTTCTCCACATCCTCTCCAGCCACCTATTGTTTTCTGACTTTTCAATGATTGCCATTCTAACTGGTGTGAGATGGTATCTCATTGTGGTTTTGATTTGCATTTCTCTGATGGCCAGTAATGATGAGCATTTTTTCATGTGTCTGTTGGCTGTATGAATGTCTTCTTTTGAGAAATGTCTGTTCATATCCTTTGCCCACTTTTTGATGGGGTTGTTTTTTTCTTGTAAATTTGAGTTTTTTGTAGATTCTGGATATTAACCCTTTGTCAGATGAGTAGATTGCAAAAATTTTCTCCCATTCTGTAGGTTGCCTGTTCACTCTGATGGTAGTTTCTTTTGCTGTGCAGAAGCTTTTTAGTTTAATTAGATCCCATTTGTCAATTTTGGCTTTTGTTGCCGTTGCTTTTGGTGTTTTAGACATGAAGTCTTGACCCATGCCTATGTCCTGAATGGTATTACCTAGGTTTTCTTCTAGGGTTTTTATGGTATTAGGTCTAACATTTAAGTCTGTAATCCATCTTGAATTAATCTTCATATAAGGAGTAAGGAAAGGATCCAGTTTCAGCTTTCTACTTATGGCTAGCCAATTTTCCCAGCACCATTTATTAAATAGGGAATCCTTTCCCCATTTCTTGTTTTTGTCAGGTTTGTCAAAGATCAGATGGCTGTAGATGTGTGGTATTATTTCTGAGGACTCTGCTGTGTTCCATTGGTCTATAACTCTGTTTTGGTACCAGTACCATGCTGTTTTGGTTACTGTAGCCTTGTAGTATAGTTTGAAGTCAAGTAGTGACGATTTTTTAAGAAAGTAACTACTAGGTAATGGTTACATATGCTATCTTCTGATTCTAGTTTTTCCCTTCCCTATGTAATAGGGAAAAGAAGGCTAGTCTGGCCAGTGAGATTACAATGAACTAGGAAGGAAACAAAAAGAGAGAGTGTCTCATGTGATATGTGGGATATCAAAACCTGGGGAGCCAGGAAAGCTGAAACCAGCCAGAGCTGAAACTAGATTCTGAGAAGTCAGAAGGAGGCATCTGGATGATTACTAAGCTCAAGGCAGCAGAATCAGATATCAAAGCTGAGCTATGGAGCCAGGAAAGCAGAAACTACAAAGACTAGAACAAGCACAAGCAAGGTGAGAATAGAAGGGAGGTATCTAGAATTTCCTCCCAGATCAGGATCTTTTAAAAAATGTAACAGCCCAGGTGTAGCCACATTGGGTCAGGCTCAGCAGAATAACAGATGCTGGTTCCATCATCTATAGGCTCTCTTCTCCAGTTGGAGTGTGCCAAGGCTTCTTGTGGATTGTTGAGAAGAAAGGCTTCTCATGTTCTGGTGGATTCTTGGTGAAAATTCCTAATTTGGGCAGTGGGAAATGATTTCCCATAATCAGGGCTGCTTCCTGTGTGTGCAGCCTGTGTAGCTGCACAGGGCCCTGTGCTTAGAAGTGCCCCATGTTCTGTTTAATGCTCTGCTGTCACCACCTTGACATTCTTATAGTTTTGGGCCCCCACGTTGTTAGTTTACACTGGACCCATAAATGATGTAGCCAGTCCTGCAATAATTGCTTTTCTAGCCACATAGTTTGCATTTCTTTCTGACCATGGGGTTAGCTTGAGTGGATGCTCTTTCAGCCACGTGTTTGGGTTAACTTTCTGCATCTGGCTGTAGATTTGTATCTAAACGTTAGCAGATAGAAGAATACAAAAGCTAAAGAATTCAAACAATGCTTTTAATAGTAGTTTTTAAACTGAGAGTCATAGTAATAGCCCAGGTGTCTGAATGGCACACAGAAGAAGGAGACTTCCTTGGTGAACAGTGTAGCAGTGGCTAGATCAGAAGGAGGCAAGGTGTGGGATAAGGGGCAGCATGTTGATGAGTGGCTCACCACCACCCAGATGCCAGCAAGTCATGGAGGAGAGGCAAATTCTCCGCACAAATCCTATTGTATTAGTCTGTTCTCACGCTGCTAATAAACACATACCTGAGACTGAGTAATTTATAAAGAAAAAAAAAAGAGGTTTAATGGACTACAGTTCCACATGACTGGGGAGGTCTCACAGTCATGCTAGAAGGTGAAAGGCATGTCTTACATGGCAGCAGGCGAGAGAGGTTGTGCAGGGAAACTCCCCTTTATAAAACCATTAGATCTCCTGAGACTTATTCACTATCACAGGAACAGCATGAGAAAGACCTGCCCCCATGATTCAGTTACCTCCCGTCAGGTCCCTCACATGACACGTGGGAATCATGGGAGCTACAATTCAAGATGAGATTTGGTTGGGGATACAGCTAAACCATATCACCTGGGAACAAGCAGTGACAGCAAGAAGTTTTGTTAGCCCTTGTGCTTTCACCTGTGTCCTTGGCCAGGATGGCAAGCAGCCACAATATTCCATGGATATTATATTGAGAAAATGGGGACTGTAGGGCAACCTCTTCCACTCTGTTTTGTCTCTTGTGAAACTTTGCTTTTCCCTAATGGTTTATGCAGTCTGACCCATAAATAATTTGAGAGCAGAAGTATTTAAAAATCATTCCCATCTTACCCAATAGGGGACTCAGTGTGTCTGCCCTTGCCTCAGTACTCAAGGCTGCAGTGATAAGATTGTGCCACCATGAAAGACCATCTGAATTTCATGTCTCAAAGTTAGCTCTAATGACCAGAAACTCTTTCTTTCTCATAAGGCAGTTGTCCGTGTCTGAGACCAACATCTTGAAGATGCAGGCCCAGTGTTTATCTCCACCAGTGAGGAGATAGGATGGCCTCCACTCTGATGTTGGGGCAAACAGTTTCATCTTGTGTGTCCTGGATTGGATCAGAGTAGAATAAAATCATGGTGAGGCAGACAGGGATTCCAGTTACTCAAATATTTTGTCTTTGTGTAAATACATAATAAATCTCTTTCCTTTCAGAAGAACCTGTGAGCTGCATGATAAATTGAGCGCTTAAGGTGGTCACTTAATGCAAATCCAAGAACCACTGGATATCCTTGATTGTTTGGTGTTTTAACATTCAGAATTGTTAGTAACTTGTCCACAAGCATGTAAATCTCTACGCTAACACTGCAAGGCAGAAATTCAATTTTCATAGTCCTGAATATACATGTCTCAGTACCTAGCTTGAGTGAGTGAGTGGCCTGAACAAGGGATTTGAGGGAGGTGAAATCAATCCACTCTGTTAAAATGTCATTTAAGTTTTAGATGTGGCCATGGACCAGGAGGTAAGATAGTATTTCATTCGTTTAAAGTTATCTGGAGGTTACATGAAAACTGTATGAAAATCTACTCAAACTACATGGGAAAAATCTGTAAGAGTGTCTTCTTTATTTTGATGGGTTTGCAAGTCTGAACTGTTTTATTCAATATAGTTGTTTCATGTGTCGCTGGGCTCTATAGGCTCAGGTGCTGGGACTCATGGGGACCATGAGGACTCTCCCTTGGTTATCTCATTGGGCTGTGGTTATTTTGCATAGATGAAGCTCTCTAGGTTTTGAAGAACTGAAGTGACAGAGTGCCTGAGACCCCTTCCCAGTTGTGTCTGCAGAGGGTAGAGCTATGTGTCTTCAGATGTCCTTGAATCTGGCCAAAAAACAAACAAACAAAAAAAGTCTGTATCACTATTAGGTCTATCATGTGATTACTGTCCAGATATAGGGGGAGTGGGAGTATGTGAACATACCCCCTGGGAGGCAGCACATCTGCCCTGCAATGGGCTGGTCAAAGAAGAGAAGAACTGGGGATTGCATTCCTCCAGAGTTGCAGGCAGTGTTGACAGCAATGCTCAAAGAATTTTAGCTTGTGGGTCCTTCAGGTGAGGATGATGTCATGGTTGTCTAGTATGGAGATATTGAGGACCAGGGAAAATGTGGAAAACTCTTGGTGGACAGGCATTATGGCCCCCTGAGTCCTCATGTGGGCACTTACATAGGGACAGGTCCTTCTGAAGGTAGGTGCTGTTGGCAGAGACTTGAGTTTAATATGGTTGATTGTGGGAGGTTGTGGAGTCACCAGGGGCTTCTCCTTACCCTTGAAGACTAAGGAATAGAGTGCCGTGGGATTCAGGACAAGGCTCTGCCAGATTCTTTGTTGAGCAGTAAATTACAGAAATCTGTTTTAGTTTATGTAGTGGTATTCATGCTGGGAATGTTCACTTGGAGTGCCTGCCCTGCCACAGAATAGGCACAGCAGCCCTCCCTGCCAGTGAGCCCCTCTTTGGGGTCAACTAGAAGAAGGGGTAGGCAGCTGGAGGCACTGTACACATCACTACTTTTAGCTTTTATACGTTTTTTGCCTAATGAGCCCTGAGTCTTTTCCTCAGTGAAGTCTCCCAAGCCAAGCCACTGAAACCCAATTATGAGCTGAAAATGCCCTCTGCCTACCAGCATCACTCCCCAGTAGTTAGTGGCATTCCTCCAATGAGCTATCATACACTTTCATTTCTGAGATTTTTACAAAGTCCCCTTGACGGCTTCCTTTTTTGTAAGAAGGAGGTCTGCCAACTCTTCATCTCCCATGCACAAGTGGTTCTTTAAATGCTATAGTAAAATGTCTTCTAAATAAAACAAAGCCACAGTGGCTAGAAATATGTTAAACCTTTGTCTCATAAATTAGTTTTGAATCTGAAACTATGTGGAATATTTGTGGGAGAGGTATACATATTTTGTAAAATAAGTACTTTTGTCTTACAAGTAACTCTAACATGAGCTCTAAGAACCTTGTTTGAAATTTCATTTCATGATCAATTCAGCATGAAATGAAAAGTTCAGGGAAGGTTTAGAGTGCTTGACTTGGGCCATGGGAGACACGGATATGCTTCATATTTCTTAATTTGTATATCTTTGTAGAAATGGGTGAATAATCCTAATTTTCTGCAGGAATAGAGCCACCATATAATCTTCCAAAAAAAAAAAAAAAATCCATGGGTTGCTATGGAAACAATGATGCCTGCAGTCCCTGGGCTCTGCCCACTGGGGATCCCAGGGAATAGTTGCTGCCAGGGTTTCTCCCCGTCTGTGTCCCTTGGTAGAGGATCTTTACCCCAGCTGATGCTCAGGCTGTGCTCCCAGCCCCACCTCCACTTGGAAGAGGGAAAGGTCTTCTTGAGGAGGAATGCCCTCTTAGTCTAGCTCTTCCATCATGTGGAAATGATGCTTCTCTCTGTATTTGGAGAACTGGGTTGGCTACATGTTTGTTAAAAAAGCTTCAAGACATTTAACCTATCATGGAATACTTCTAAAAATGCTGACAGACTCATCACTATTTCTTTTATAATTATATTAGTTTCCTATTACTGCTGTAATGAGTTACTACAAATTACCTGGAGGCTTAAAACAACATAAATTTAGTCTCTTACAATTTTGGAGGCCAGAAGTTCAAAATCAGTCTCACTGGACCAAAGTCAGGGTGTTAGCAAGGCTGGTTCCTTCTAGAGGCTCTAGGGGAGAATCCATCTACTTGCCTTCTCTAGCAAGTAGAAATACTCTGGAGGCCAGAGTATTTCCTGACTGTGACTCCTTTCCTCCATCTTCAAAGTCAGCAGTACATCATCTCCAAATCTCTTTCTCTCTGTCCCTCTGCTTGTGTCACCACCTGGTCATCTTTCTCACTCTGAGACACCTCTCTCTCTTCTTCTTCTTCTATTTTTTTTTTTTTTTTGAGTTGGAGTCTCACTCTGTCTCCCAGGCTGGAGTGCAGTGGCACGATCTCAGCTCACTGAAACCTCCACCTCCCAGGTTCAAGCTATTCTCCTGCCTCAGTGTCCCAAGTAGCTGGGATTACAGGTGCATACCACCACGCCCAGCTAATTTTTGTATTTTTAGTAGAGTGGGGGTCTCATCATGTTGGTCAGTCTGGTCTTGAACTCCTGGCCCCAGGATCTGCCCAACTTGGCCTCCCAAAGTGCTGGGATTACAGTCATAAGCCACCATGCCCAGCCACACCTCTTTCTCTTATAAAGACCCTTGTGATTACACTGGGCCTATTCAGATAATCCAGAATAATCTCCCCATCCGAAGACCCTTAATTGGATCATGTCTATAGCCTCTTTTACCATGTAAGGCCACCTATTAATTGTAGGTATTCCATATAAGGCCACAGATCCCAAGGATTAAAATGTGACATATCTGGGGTTGGGGGGGGTGGGTATTATTCAGCTTACAACAATAAAGAATGAGTGTAGAAATAAGAAGTTGGTGGCCTTATTTGCAGTATGTCTTTATGCAAAGCCTTTTACAAATCATTTCCAGGAAAGTCCTTAGTTCTGGCAGAGACCTTTTATATAAAAACCATTTCAGTATAAAATTGTCCTATTTTGCCACTGCCAAGTTAACAAGCAGTTTAGCCACAGGCTGTTTTGCAAACGTGATTTTAAACAGCCAATTACTTTGGATATGTTTATTATTTTGTGTTCAGTGTAATGGCAATGAATTAATATTCACATAGTTGTCACATGCCATTTCTAAAGAGTTCTCCTTGAGCCCAATACTCATTAGAATTTCCTAATAAACACTATAAAATGACTCTACCCTGAAATATTGTTAAATTACAATGGAAAAAATCACATACACAAAATCCATGTAACCAGGCATAGGAATTCTGAGCATCTCCTTCCTTCTTTTTCTTTCTCTTTGTGTGTCTCTCTGTTTCTGTCTCTGTCTCTCTGTCTCTCTGTCTCTCTGTCTCTCTCCGTCTGTATCTGTTTCTCCCTCTTTCTCTGTCTCTGTTTTTTTGAGTCCTTACTCTGAGGGAAGCCAGTTACCATGTTGTGAGCAACTCTTAGGGGGAGATTCATTTGAGGAAGAACTGGTGTTTTCAGTCTAGAGTCAACAATGACCTGAGCGTGAGGTTGGAAGCAAATTGAAAAAAAAAATTCTGAAAACATTTATCCAAATTAAAGCTGCTGAGAAATATAAGGAATAAATAAGAGCTTCTTGGTACCCAAGAAATTGAAGATTACAGAATGTCCTTTGTTAGTCTTAAGAATGAGGGGGAAAATGAAAATGCCCTTTCTCAGTACAAAGAATCAGTGAAGAGACTATTAAATTTGACACGAATTATGAAGTAGAAAAATCTGCTTGATTTATTAATTTTATGATATATGTAATCAATATCTAATTTGGCATAACACTGTAAATGTTTTTTTTATAAAGGTCTCTGAATTGACTTTGGAGATAACTGCATCCCTGGCCAACACCTTGATTGCAGCCTCATGGGAGGTTCTGAGATAGACCCAGCTAGCTAAGCTGCTCCCACATGCCTGACTCACAGAGCCTGTGAGATAACAAACCCTTGTTGTTTGCAGTCATGACATTTTGGGATAATTTGTGATGCAGCAATAGATAACTAATACACCAGCCTTGAGCATCTTAAAGTCTCATAAAAAAATTAGTAACCTACTCAAGACTGTACCTTCAACCAAGTGTTGGATTTTGAGTACTTCGTGGAAGTTAGCAAAGGCAGAGGTGGAGGAAGGGGAGAGCTGAGCATAAGGCAAAACTGTGTTCACCCTAAAAGTTGGACTGTGTATATCTATGACACTGATAAAGTGAACATGCTGAGAATACATTTGCATGGAACACTTAAAAGCATCCTGGGAATAAACTCTTCCTAAAAAGATTTGTTACATTTGTCAAGTCCTAGTGTTAGAGAAGGAGTGAACACAGCTTGATGCTGTACTTAAATGGACTGTTTATCCTGGACAAACAGGAATGTGGAGAAAGCTGCTTTGAGAAAAATGAAGTTTTCTAGAAAAGACAAACATTACCAAAATTTCTGGAAGATGATACACTGACCACAAAGCAGCTCTGCTTTGTGCTCCCAGGGTGTAACTTTGTTATGAGGAAGAGGGGCTTCCCTGGGTGATTGGAGCATTAAGAGTACCTTGCACTGCAGAGGGCATAAGTGTGAAATGGCACTACCTTCCCTGCCTATGGAGAGGGGCCTGGAAGGGGTTTCACAGACAGAAGCCATCTAGGCTACCACAGTGTGTCAGAGCCAAAGTAGGAAAGGAGGGACTGACAGAGGCAATGTGGGAGCTCGGAAGTTTCTGTGTGTGGGCACCAAGGAAAAGGAAGCCTGCAAATTCCACAGTCATGAAATGGAGCCAAATTAGAGAAATAATATACTGCCATTATGATTTTTCTTAATCATCAGGCTGGTGTGCTCTGTGAAACAGAAATTATATTCCTTGGGTTTCTCTGGGTAATTAGTAATTCTAGTATAGCATCTATTCATAGCATGGACTAATTGCTACCCAAAGATGAGAACTAACTGCCTTGTATTAAACAGATAATAGCATGAGCATAGAGAAAATGTGTACTGCCAGAGATTATTTATATATCTCCAAGCCTGGGCATAGCAATAGAAAACTGGGTTAGAAATATTGTTGCAGCTAGTAGAAAAGGCTGTTTAGTTTCCAAGGGAAGAGTTATGGTCTTCCCTGGAGACTAGAGGGTCCCTGCCAGCATTAGTCAAAGAACGTTTTGACCCTAGCAGGAACTTTCCACCAAGGCATTATGTAAAAGGAAGTAGGGATGGAAAATAGAAAGAACAGTGTGTTGATCGAACCCTACAGGACCCATAGGGAATAACATCTACTCTATCAGGGCAAAGAATGTCTTACAATTGTGAGGGAATGCTTGGTGATGGGTACATAGGTGTTTTAAACCAAGGAAAAAGCCCCATGACCATATGGATTCCTTTTTTAAAGATATATCAGACTGTAGGACATTTGTGCCTGTAATTGTGGAAAAAAAGGTTTTTTATCGACAGTAATAGAAGCAGTAGGTGAGATGCGGTTCACTCTAAGCAAATGGTTGCTAGAGTAAAATATTTTAATGGTGGCCAGGATAAAAGGAAAGAAAGTATGATTCCCACACTTAATACAAATTGATAGGGGAGGAGAAATAGAAAATCATTTACAGCATAAAGATGGGCAAAACCCAAGATGGGAAAGCACTAATCATTGGAACAGCTACCAAGTTATCCAGCATTTCACTATCCTAGAATTAACTTTGAGGTGACCCAAACTAGTGGCTGATCATTAAGGTCTTCCCTAATATTGTGTGTAATAAACATATAGAACTGTGAATTGGAAGAATCAATCATTTCATTACTGTTTCATTAATACCATTTTTTCTTGTGGCACACAACCACAGCAAAAGCAAAATTTTAGTAATGTTAAAGTCCAGTTTTACTTGGTAAGCCATGTCAAGCCTAGCTTTTCTGGTCTTTTAAACATGAGGCTTAATTAATGATGGTTTGATACCATGGCTCCCAAACATTTTGTGCAGTCAGGTGGTGCTACCCAAAATTTGGATCCAAGCTCCCTGAACATCAATCACCTCAGAAGTGTGTTGAGAAAAAAACCACACACACACACATATATATATATATATTTATGTGCATGTTATATATATACACACACTTGTATGTATATGTGTGTATATATGTGTATATATATGTGTATGTATATGTGTGTGTATATATATGTGTATATACATATATATGGAGAGAGAGAGAGAGAGAGATTTGGGGTTGGAGCCTGGGAATCTTAACTTCAACTATTATGCTTTCCTTCTTGAAGTGATAAGTACTGTAGGGACCGTACTTTGAGAAGCATAGTTCCAGGGAGATTTTGATTGATGAATTCTAAGGAAAGGCAGGGGGAGGAAGACAACCACCAAGAAGGAAAGTCCAGAGCAGGGAATGTAGTCAGAAACTCCATGAATTTGCGTTTCAAATTGATTTCAAATTTGATATTAACAATAGAGTTTTGTCTATTCCAAGTCCCACAATAAAGACTAGAAGTAAGTTGAGATTCAGTCTCCCATTTGCTTGTGCCCTGAAGATCCAAAATTAAAATTTGACTCTGCGGAAAAAGAGGGTACTGTTGATGGTATGACCTGGAAAATCAGCTACAGGCTGGACCTCAGTCCACTATTAGCCCCAAAGCTACAAAAGGGAGTTTTACAGAATGATGAGAAGTCTTGTTATGGGACATTATCAGTAATTATTAGGATGTTAATGATAATAGTGAACATTCCTATCATTTATTTTTAAACACAGACTTGAACAGTCTTAGGTAATTTTTATGATAACCATATGATATCAGATGAGGAAAATTAGACTTAGTAACTTACCAAATATATTTTGCTGCTATGTGGATAAACTGGGCTTTTAATTTCAACCTGTTTTTCTTCAAAACCTATGAAGTATATCACTAGTCTCTTTGCCTCCTTAAGTGATACTGTGAGGGAACAGATAAAGCTATTCTAAATTAACTTTTCACAAGAGATGTTAAATCAACGTTGTTACACTACTTCTGTCATTAGAGCTTCTGGAAAGTCTTTACACAGGTGGCTCTTGGCTATTTGTTATCTAGATAACAGCATCCCTCAGAGTCAAGCCTAGGAAAAGATTCTGTTTATTCCAATAAAAAGATTGTGCATTTCTGGGACTAGCGACCTCTTAAGAATATTAGCAGGAGGAGTGTAGTTGGAGTCCCAATTGAACCTAAATTGAATGGACTTTAGGACTCATAGAGACAGATTTTTATGAGAAAGCAAACCTCTTGGGAAATAATTATTACAAGGGAGAAAGAAATTTGGCACATAGCTATGCCATAATATGATAGGTACTGGAAGTGAAGAGCTGTTTTTAATATAGAATAATGCCTATCACTCAGCTCATCCTTCAGCCTAAAACAACTTAGGTCCAGTGCTAGGAAAACTGAGGTAACACATGAAGGGGCTCTTTTATCAAAAGATCTGAAATCACTGGGAGCTCCATAACCATATAATGTACAGTGCCACAAGGGCTGACTCCCTGGGATTCATTCTACCATACATGTGCAGGGAACAGACAACAGAGTGTGCCTGCCACCTGAGGGCATCAAACATATGGGAGGCCTCCCAAGGTTCGCAACTTTGGGCACCACATCATGTTTGGCACAGCAGAGAGGATTTGGCCCAGTGGGGCATGTGCATGGTGTGTATTCAGTCACAATAATCAGGATTTGTGCCAGGTATTGAAGAAAGGGGCTTTCATGGGATTTCATAAGCCTGAAGCCAAAAGAGAGAAAAACATGGCAGTGATTGTGTGGTATCTGAGATAACTCTGTGCTTCAATCCATATGAGATACTTTTAGAAATAATAAAGGGAAACTTTGAGGGACTCCAGGTATTTCAAATAATGGGTAGAAGCAGACCCTAAATAGGCCATTTATTACAATTAATGCTGTGGTATCTGGCCTCCCAAAGGCCTCCCAGCAGTCCTTGGCTTCTGATATTCATGTCCTTGGGTAGAGCCCATATACATTAATTAGTGCTGACCCATGCGACCGATAGAATACTGTGGAAGTGATGGTGTATGATATCTGAGGTTAGGACATAAAAGGCATTGCAACTTCCACCTTGTTTTTTTGGATTGTGGGAGTAACTAAACTCCATGTCTTGAGGAAAACCAAGCAGCCCTATGGAAGGGCCCACAGGGAGGATAACTGAGACCTCCCACCAAAAGCCCACACTTGCCATCCACGTGAGTAAGAGTGTCTTTCACACATAGTCAGTATTCAGATGACTATGTCCTGACCCACATCTGACTGCAGCCTCATGAGATGTTGAGCCAGAATTGCTTAGACAACCCTCTTCCAAATTCCTAATATGAGAAACAAAGAGAAATACTAATAAGTGTGATTAATAGTTTTTTTAAAAAAACCACTAAGTTATAGAAGAATAGGCTATGCAGAAATATGAACCCCATTTTTACTCACAAGATAGAAAGACCTGAGGAGAGTTTGGGTGAGACTTGAATTTCTCCTTAAGTAAAGGGTGGGATTTAGCTGGATGCTGAAACAATGAGAAGCCTTTCTTGAAAGAGGGATGAATATTACTTAAGGCAGAAAGACAGATACATCTATATTTAAAGGGACAGATTTCTTGAGGTTTGGGTCATAATCCTGAAAGACACCATCCTGAGGCCATAAGATACCAAAAGATCCAATTTCCTAAAGATCAATATCCCTAAAGTTTAAATTCCTAACGCCTAAAATCCTGAAAATCACAATCACAGGATAGTTGCATTGTTAGGCAGAACAGTTACCTTGTTACTGTCTTTTTGCAGAAGAAAATGAATTTCAATTGAATCCCCAAGCCATAATGATGGATTTAGAACTAGGTGCAATCAAGGCTTTAAAAGTGAATTTCAAGGTGTTACCAATAAAGTTTGTTTTTTTCCATTCAGCCAATGCATTTGGCAGAAAATTCAGAGGAGAGGATTGGCCACATGTTACAGCAACAATGAGAACTTCAGTTTAAAAATGCGTCATTGCCTGCGTTGGCATTTCCTTCAGCTGATGATATTCCAGGAGCTTCTAATGAATTGAAGCTGTCTGAACGCGTGAAGTTGCTGACTGTTGCATAAATAATTATATGCATGGTAGGATAAGAAGACACTTAAGCAATGGTGTTGCTGTTTGATCACCATTATCGTTTCTGCCAAATTTGTGGTCTGTATATAAGTGCCTGTGGAATAGATTTCTGTGTATGCAAAACAACACAGAAACATGGCACAGAAGATGGGAAAATATAATAGAAAATCTTCATGTCTGTGTATATCAAATCATAGAAGCATTTCAAAAAGAGCAGCACCATGTAGAAAGTGAAGGTGAACATATTGTTTGAGAAAAGCCACGTTGTAAAAGAAAACAAATCAGCTACTTATTGTGATGCTAGGGTACAAAATATTGTTAAAGTCGTGAAAGTCAGCCAGCTCTTATGAACTATCTCTGTGCAATTGCTCATAATCTATCCTTGTAATACACATTTTCAAATGCTAAATTTTCTTTTCAGTTTTCTGGAGTTTTTTTCTTTTTCTTTTTTCAGTTTTTCCCCAGTATTTTACATTCTTGGCATTTTTTTCTTTTGCAGTTCTCTATGATATGTATTCTATCTTTGCATCATTTCCAGTACTGGAGGTATAGATTGTGTAGAGACTTCTAGAAATTTCTAATTTGTTTTATGCATTTTTTGCAAATATGATTCCGTGAAAGTGCATTATCACAACATTGACTTTGAGTGTAAGCATTGGGGCATGTATGCAAAACCATTGGAATTTCCTCAGTAAATGAAGACAATTTTTGTACATCTGCATTTGTGAAAGATAAAATTTTTTGAGATCGTGGCTCCTTGGGTGATTGGGGCAATTGTAACCCATCCTGGTTTTCGATCAATCATGTCAAAAGACTTAGTTTGTTCCTCACAGTATTTAGGATGGCAGTCCTAAAACACACTATTACCAACCATAGTGATAGGTATTCATACATTTAGCTTTTTGACCTTTTTGATCTCAGCTCACTGCAAGCTCCGCCTCCCAGGTTCCCGCCATTCTCCTGTCTCAGCCTCCCAAGTAGCTGGGACTGCAAGCGCCCGCCACCTCGACCGGCTAGTTTTTTGTATTTTTTAGTAGAGATGGGGTTTCACCATGTTAGCCAGGATGGTCTCGATCTCCTGACCTCGTGATCTGCTCGTCTCGGCCTCCCAAAGTGCTGGGATTACAGGCTTGAGCCACCGCGCCGGGCCTTGACCTATTTTTTGTGAATGTAGCTCGTCTGCCCATAACTGTTGTATCAGTGTGACTATCAGTATACCTGAATGTTCATACTTTAAATCTGTGTTATTACTGCCTATGTTATTGGGTAAAGTGGCTTATGAGTGTTCTGCTGTGTTTTTGTAGGTTTCTCAAATAAATCTCCTTTCAAAAAATGTAAATATCTTTTAAATAATTTTTAAATTACTTTCGGCAGAGTTATGGTGTCAGGGATTTTCATCTTTTGTGAGTTCAACATTTGGATTTATGGTGTTTGTGCGTGTGTCTTTCGGGATTATCATTGGCTTCCATTTGTCCACAGTGTTGAACACACAGTGAAGTAAGGAGTTAGGTGAGATAGACTGGCTAGATACAGGTTAGGGAAACCTTTATTTTTAATTTTAGGGCCTTGGATATAAACTAGAAGGTACTGGCTATATGAGGTAGAGGATAATGAAATACATATTGGTTTTCCAGAATACTGTCTCATCTAGTGATTAGACATTGAATGAAGTAGAAGTAAGAAGACACTGGAATGAAGAAATTGTTTGAATAATTTAATAATTGCAGATGGTAAATATGAATGAACTAAAAAATACATTAGAGAAACTGTACTTCACATATTTTCAAATATAAACTTACTTTAGAAGACTAGGTAATATTAAACATTTCTCATAAGTCTTTGAGAAGATTTTTATTCATTCATTAAAAATATTTTTTAATAAGTTGGACATATATTAATAAATTTAATTCAACAAATATTACTATTAATCTTTCTTTACACAATGTCGGCAACATGGAGGCAATTATTAATTTAAATAGTTTAAATAATTCATTATCCTCTGAATTTATAGATAAAAATTTTAAGAAAATGAAGAAAAGTATTTCTCCTTTATAGTTTCTTTCGGTGATTTTGTTGTTTGTTAATTTCTACTTTGAAACTACAAGCAGATGTCTGAGAAGGAATTTCACTTTTCTCTGTCAAGATAGATACCGACCTGGCCAGATAATCCCATTTGCTGGGACTGGGAAAGGAGAGACTAATTATTACTTTAATCTTTATTCAGCTGCATCTCATAGTCTTCCTTTTTATTTCTATCCTGTACTTCATTGTTTTTCTCAAGAACTCTCATCTCTGTGGAGGAAAAAAAAAATCAATATTTCTGCCCATACCTAACAGTTGCCTGGGTCTACAGCTCTGAATCAAAACTAACATACCACACACCCAAAAGATGAAGTACTTACATCACCTTTACAGGCAAGTATTCATGTCTATAACCACAAATCTAATCATGTAGCTGAGGTGCTAAGTGAGAGTTTTTGGAAATCTGTAAGGAATTGCTAGAGAAAAGGATATATTTAAGAATAACTCACTTCTAATTTATATCATCGTTCTAATGTTCATGACATTTAAAAAAAATTGAAGGCTGTGATTATTAATGGTTGTGAAATTAATTTAATGTTATGATAAGCATTTTTAAAACATGAAATAAAATAGTATTTAACAGAAAATGTCAAAATTAGTGGTGTATAGCAAGGATAGGTACTATGTAATAAAGCTTTTGATTCATGTTTTATATATGTTTGTTTTTGTGTGGGTCACACTGTAATATTACCTCTTATCATGGGTCATAGTTACCATTTTTGAAAGCTTACTGATACTTTGGAATACAAATCCTAAAATATAAAATGATTTTCCACCAAGAAGCAGCTTCTCTGCTCCTTCTGGGATCTCCGTCTGGTTTGGCCCACCTGTCTGCCTCCACTCCTGCTTCCACCTTGTCCATCAGGGTGACCCAGAAGTCCTACAAGGTGTCCACCTCTGGCCCCCGGGACTTCAGTAGCTGCTCCTACACGAGTGGGCCCAGTGCCCGCACCAGCTCCTCGAGCTTCTCCCGAGAGGGCAGCAACAGCAGCTTCTTGGGTGGTCTGGGTAGACGTTATGGTGGGGCCAGCGGCATGGGAGGCATCACCGCCCTCATGGTCAACCAGAGCCTGCTGAGCCCCCTTAACCTAGAGGTGGACCCCAGCATCCAGGCTGTGTGCACCCAGGAGAAGGAGCAGATCAAGACCCTCAACAACAAGTTTGCCTCCTTCATAGACAAGGTATGGTTCCTGGAGCAGCGGAACAAGTTGCTGGAAACCAAGTGGAGCCTCCTGCAGCAGCAGAAGACAGCTCAGAGCAACATGGAGAACATGTTCAAGAGCTACATCAACAACCTTAGGTGGCAGTTGGAGACTCTAGGCCACAGAAGCTGAAGCTGGAAGCGAAGCTTGGCAATATGCAGGGGCTGGTGGAGGACTTCAAGAACAAGTACCAGGATGAGTTCAATAAGCGTACAGAGATGGAGAATGCATTTGTCCTCATCAAGAAGGAAGTGGATGAAGCTTACATGCACAAGGTAGAGCTGGAGTCTCGCCTGCAAGGGCTGACTGAGGAGATAACTTCCTCAGGCAGCTGTATGAAGAGGCGATCCAGGAGCTGCAGTCCCAGATCTTGGACACGTCTGTGGTGCTGTCCATGGACAACAGTCGCTCCCTGGACATGTACAGCATCATTGCTGAGGTCAAGGCACATTAGGAGGAGATTGCCAACCGCAGCCGGGCTGAGGCTGACAGCATGTACCAGATCAAGTATGAGTAGCTGCAGACGCGGGCTGGGAAGCACGCGGATGACCTGCAAAGCACAAAGACTCAGATCTCTGAGATGAACTAGAACATCAGCCAGCTTCAGGTTGAGACGGAGGGGCTCAAAGGCCAGAGGTTTCCCTGGAGGCCGCCATTGCAGATGCCGAGCAGCGTGGGGAGCTTTCCATTAAGGAGGCCAAATTCAAGCTGTCCGAGCTGAAGGCTGCCCTGCAGCAGGCCAAGCAGGACATAGCGTGGCAGCTGCGTAAGTACCAGAAGCTGATGAAAGTCAAGCTGGCCCTGGACATCGAGATTGCCACCTACAGGAAGCTGCTGGAGGGCGAAGAGAGCTGGCTGGAGTCTGGGATGCAGAACATGAGTATTCATCCATAGGAAGACCACCAGCGGCAAGTGGTCTGAGCTCGGTCTATGGGGTCCCTCACAAGCCCGGGCCCCAGGTACGGCCTGGGCTCCAGCTTTGGCTCTGGCGTGGACTCCAGCTTCTTCAGCCGCACCAGCTCCACCAGGACCGTGGTTGTGAAGAAGATTGAAACCCGCGATGGGAAGCTGGTGTCCAAGTCCTCTGACGTCCTGACGTCCTGCCCAAGTGACAGGTGTGGCAGCCCCTCCCAGCCTACCCCTCCTAAGGCTGCCCCAGAGCCTGGGAGGGAGGCCGCTTGCGGAGTAGCACAGGGAATGGGAGACGCACCTGAGGCTCAGCCCTAGCCCTCAGCTCACCTGCCAGGGAGTTTACTGCCTGGGCCCCTTACCCATTTCTCCAGCTACAAAACAATTTAGTGGCTTTTTTTTTTTTTTTTTTGTCCAAAAAAAAACCACAGAAATCCTTCCAGAAAAAAAAAAAAAAAAAAAAAAAAAAAAGATTTTCCAGTTTAGTAGTAATTTTCTGAATAATTTTTATCTCAAATTAGTAATAGTTGATAATAGAAAATGGAAACAGATTATATGAGCAGCTACAAGAAGTTTCACACTACTGTAAATTGTTCTATGACCTGTACAAAATAAAAGTTCATAAATCCAACATTAGTTCCAAAAATGATATAATTATTGACCTTAGGAGAACAATATCAACACTTCCTGTGCAAGTCTCTTTATCTAAAACTATATAAGAAAAAAGTAATAGTAAATATCTTTTCAGAAGATTGTTGCAGTATGTGACAGAAAATGACTAGAATGACTTGTGGGTCCAGCATACTTAGCCTTGCTCAGCAGTATGCTTCCGTTAAGTTCCTGAGAAAGTTACCTTTATTCTTTAGGTATGTTTCTCTGCCAACAAATTAATTATCCACCTTTTCAATGCAGTCCAAAGTAAACTATATTTTATGACACAAAGTCATTAAAAGCTATGATCCAGGACAATATCTACAAAATGAAAGTAATAGTAAGAAAGAGAACATCAAAAATGCATGTTAGAGTAACATTTTAATGAATTCAGTATAATACATTTTTCCCATGACCTGTGATATTTGCATTAATTACTGCATCAATAATCTTGCATAGCAATATCTGACTACATGGAATTATATGCTTTGGGGTCTGCTCCTCATTTCATACCCTGATTTCTAGCCATTCTATCCTTCAACAGGATAGCAATGGTTGATAATATTTTCAATTACGGTAGAATAGAAATGTAGAAAGAGCAAATTGGCTTAAATTTAAAACCATATGCATCTTCTAGTAATTGATATAAACACCTGGAGTCTGAGCAGTGACTTGCTAATTAACTCCTATATAACTTGGATTTTTCCTGCACAGTTACAATCTACATTTCAATGCAAATTAATTCAGTTCAATCCAGTAAATATGTATTGGTTCTCACTTAAATAGCAAGCACTGTTATTTTGCTGTTATGCTTCCTGCTCTCAAGGTGTTTATAATCAGGAAAAAGAGATAAGCAAGCACATAACTCAGAAATCAAGGCAGAATATGCTTAATGCCTTGGAAAAGATTACCAACAGAGTGCGTTGGAATGCTTATTCAAACAGAAAACGGTAGTAGCATGAGTTTTGCCAGATAATATATATCTCAGAGAGGGTATTGTAAGGATTAAATGCAACATATAATCCACAGGGAGCAACTGGGACAAAGTTTCAGCAAATATTAGCTATCGTTATTTTCATCTTTATAGTTGCTGCTATTTTTATTTTCCAGTGTAGCTTATTTAAATAAGAATGATCACATTTGTGTAGCTCTCTGCATTTGCTATATTGATTGCCTTGAATTCACTGGGTCAGAGGACTGACTAAATCAGTCATATTGATTTCAAATCAATACATAAGTAGGGCATGGTAGATTTTTAACACCTGCAGTGCATTAGTTGTACCTGGTTATTGCTATCACCGCCTCTTCCGAATTCCACAAGAAACTCCCTCTTCAGGTTTGTTGGGATTTCCAAGAGAAGAAACATATCTGGGAGTGAAAATTATTTCCTTGGTTTTCCTAGAGACTTCATTGTTCCTGTTGACATTCCTCTCTCCCTAAGTTGAGGAATTTCACGGCAAACTTTCCTAGCTTGTGAACTCCATCATTCCTCTTAAACATTAGCCACACAAAGATCACATCATAGCTCATCAGAGGACCGTCTGCTTTGTCTGTGATATCCAGCTTAAGGGACTCTGGAGGCTTCTCTTTGGTTTTTATAATTACTATAACTATAGTTGAAAACATTTTTTTTCTATCTTCTCAGTTAAACACTTTGAGGAGTAAGAGGAGCTTATCAGTTACTTAAACACTGAAATTTTTAATGTTCAGATGCTATTATGCATTTAAGGTGTGGCAATGAAAAAATCGCTCTTTATTTAGTAGACTGTGATGAATGTCCCCGTGTGCTTCACGGAGTGTGAGCAATCAAATCTCACGTTACTTCTTTGAAAATGAAAACCGGTTTCTTTATCTCTATTCCACATAGAGTCTGGCAAAGCTAATTCTCAATCAAGGTATCTGAAAGACTAGATGAATCCAATGTATTATTTTTTATTTGCTCATGTCTTTGTACTTAATGCAAATTATGTGTAAGATAGTAAATTTGGCTAAGAAATCATTGCACTAATCAACTTAAGAAAAAAATCCAAGGACTTTCTCTCTCTTCATTATTTATTGTGATAATACCAAAAGTTGTTGGCGTTTTTTAATCAAGGACATTCTTTGGGGATGTTCAGATTGTTCCATGTATGTCTTGGACAAATATTCATATTTTCCACTTAAAGGCAAAAAGGATGTATCCAAGGAAATAAACAGATATAGCAAGGTTCATAGGGTTGCATTTTAACCACACAATTAGATGGCTCTGATAGGATACAGGTCAGTGTGATTCAGAGAAGAGATCACCGGAACTCAGGAATGAGACTAGTTCCAGATTTGCTACTCCCTAGTTGCATGACTTTAGACAACTCTCTTATTAATTCCATATAACCTCAATGTTCTCATCTGGGAAATAAAGAGGTGCATCCAGTGAACCTTGAAGCTCCCTGTGGGCTATATAATTCCACAAATCTAACAAGCTATTACCAGAAAGATAAAATTAACTGGGAGTTGGAATTGTATACAATATCTAGCACATACTAACAAGACAAGGTAGGGAATTTGAATTATTAATTTCTCAGATATGCTGAGTGTTCACTATGTCCATGACATTGGGCTAGAGTGTGTGTGTGTGTGTATGTGTTTGTGTGTCTTGAGTGTGGCAGGAATCCTAACCTTAAGGGACTTAGAGTCACCCAATGAGGAAGACTAAATGTTTGCATGAGTTATCCTCATGCTAAATACAAACAAGGAACCTTTATTTATTTATTTATTTTATTTTTTTTTCCTGAGACGGAGTCTCGCTCTGTCACCCAGGCTGGGGTGCTGTGGCCGGATCTCAGCTCACTGCAAGCTCCGCCTCCCGGGTTCACGCCATTCTCCTGCCTCAGCCTCCCAGTAGCTGGGATTACAGGCGCCGCCACCTCGCCCGGCTAGTTTTTTGTAGTTTTTAGTAGAGACGGGGTTTCACCGTGTTAGCCAGGATGGTCTCGATCTCCTGACCTCGTGATCCGCCCGTCTCAGCCTCCCAAAGTGCTGGGATTACAGGCTTGAGCCACCGCGCCCAGCCAGGAACCTTTATTTTTAGGAAATTAACTAGGCAATTGAGGGACAATTCATTTCATCTTTTAAGACAGTCCTTGATGTTCTGTGATAAATGGCTCAATCTAAAATTAGCCATTTTCATCAGAGTGAAAATAATTTTACTGCATATCAAAGCATCACAATTTGCAGGCAAAAGGCTTGCCAAGTCCACAGGAATGTGTGTGTGTGCCTGTTTAAAAAACATGTAATTAGGCCAGAAAACTCTTCTTTTTGGTTCTGCCTTTCCTGAAGACAAATAAACCAATCCCAATCCCTGATTGATAATAATTTGTAAAACAGGTGGTAGGGCTGAACAGACAAGTTAGGGATAGGTGTTAATCAAATTCACACTGGTATGTTTTTATAGGAAACCAGTGAGGAAATGGCTAGAGTTTGGGGCTGCTGGGTTCCATTAGGTAAATTTTAAGCTTTGATTAATGATGCTACCAGGCAACATTTTCTAACCACATATAACATGTTAGAAATCTATATCTTCACATAGGCTCCTCCCATTTCTATAGCAAGTTGTTCATAGTGTCCTCATTTCTGAGGCAGCCAAGCACTTAAAAAGATTTTACTCAGTTCAGGTTTTGATTTTTAAATGCTCAATAATAGATAAAAAGAAGCTTATAAATAAACTGTTCTTGATTCAGTATATCGACAGTAAGCTAATTTGTCATAGAAACAAGCAGAAGATATTTTTTGAAAATATGTATGTATTACACAGTTCACATACTGAGGCTGAGGAATGCCAAGTAGTTTATGAATGCAGACTTCTTGTAGACATATATATGAAACATTGATGGCTGTTTATCAGGAAGGGAGGAGCATGATTGGATTCATTTTTAGAAAGGGAATCTGGGATGAGAAAGAAAAAATGGGAAAACAATTTTAAAATATATTAACTTCAATGATTGAAGTGAATGGCTATCAATATATGTGCTAGGAGATTTGGAGGTGAAGCAAGAGGGCCAAATAGAATCCTCCAGTGATCATCCCCCACCCCTTGCAGGAACACCAGATGGAACCATCCACAAAAGAAAGCACCTTTGTGCCAGGTGTGGTGGCTCCCACCTGTAATCCTGGCACTTTGGGAGGCCAAGGCAGGTGGATGGCTTGAGCCCAGGAGTTTAAGACCAGCCTGGGCAACAACACGGCAAAAATACATCTCTACAAATAATAAAAAATCATCCAGGCATACGGGTGTGTGCCTGTAGTCCCTGCTACTTGGAATGTTGAGGTGGGAGAATCACAGAGGTAGGGGTTACAATGAGCTGAGATTGTACCACTACACTCCAGCCTTGGTGAAAAAGCAAGGCCCTGTCTCAGAAAGCACCTTTATAAGAACCAAAAAGCATGTGAGTTATCACAGTACTTGGTTTTAACATCACATTAAGGAAAGAGACACTAAAGAGGGTTGGAAAGACAGTCTTGAATTGCCTGAACGATCCCTCTTCCATCTCCCAGTGCACAGTATAGCACTGAGAGAGAATCTGTGCGCTTGACAGAGGGAAGTGCAGTGATTGTGGGCTTTGCATTGGAACTCAGTAGTACCTGTTACAGCAGAAAGCAATACAGGGCAGAACTCAGCTGGTGCCCATGGAGGGAGGATTTAGACCAGCCCTAGACAGAGGGAAATCACCCATTCCAGTGCTTGGGAACTGAGTTCCAGCCAGCCTCACTACCATGGGCTAGAATCCTAAGTGATCCCAGTGATCTAGAATCCTAAATAAACTTGAAAGGCAGTTTAGGCCACAAGGACTGTAAGTCCTGGTGCTGTTCTGGGCTCAGAGACAGTGGACTTGGGGTACACATGACCTAGTGAGACACCAGCTAGAGAAGCCAACAGAGTGCTTGCTTAACCCCTCCCCCAACCCCAGGCAGCAGAGCTCGTAGTTCCAGGAAAGACTCCTTCCCCCTGCTTAAGGAGAGAAGAAGGGAGAGCAAAGAAGACATTGTCTTTCCACTTGGCTACCAGCTCAGCCACAGTGGAATAGGGCACCAAGCAGGGTCCTGAAGCACCCATTCCAGGCTTTAGCTCCTACATGACATTTCTAGACACACCGTGGGCCAGAAGGGAACGCTGCCTTGAAAGGAAGGACCCAGTTCCCTCAAGATTCATCACCTGCTTATTAAGGAGCCATTGGGCCTTGAATAAACATCAGCAGTATCCAAGAAGTACTTGCCATGGGTGCTTACTTGGGTGAGACCCTGTACTGTGCTGCCTTCTGGTGTGACAGTGGATTCCCAGTTGTAGTGGCCACAGAGACAGTCCTTCTGCTTCGTGAAAGAAGGAAGAGTAAAAATGTTTTTCTCTTGCAACTTGTAGCAGCTCAGCGACAGTAAAATAAGACACCAAGCAAATTTCTAAAATCCCCAGTTCCAGACCTTAGTTCCTGGACAGCATTTCTAGACCCATCCGGGGGTAGAAAGGAACCCACTTCCCTGAAAGAAGAGACCCAAACCTGGCAAAATTCACCACGCGCAGACTAAAGAGCCCTTGCGTATTGAAAAGAATATCAGTAGTAGCCAGTCAGTACTTACCACAGAGGCGGTGGTGGCCATGAGGAGAGACTCCTGCTTGAGGAAAAGAGAAAGAAAAAAAAAAAAAAAGAACTTTGTCTAACAACCTGACTAGCAGCTCAGTCACAGTAAAATAAAGTACTAAGTAGATTCCTAACATTCTCACCTCCAGGTCCTAGCTCCTGCACACCATTTCTAGACACACACTGGGCTAGAAGGGAACTCTCTACCCTAAAGGGAAAGACACAATCCAGGCTTGATTCACCACCTGCTGACTAAAGAGCCCTTGGGCTTTAAGTAAACATCAGTGGAAAACAGACAATAGTCACTGCAGGCCTTGGGTGAGACCCAGCACTGTGCTGACTTCTGTCTGATCCAGCAGATTCCCAGTGGTGGTACCACAGCGGTGCTTCTGTCACCCCTCCCTCAGCTCCAGGCAGCTCAGAACAGAGAGACAGAAACTCCGTTGGTTTGGGGGAAAGTAAGGGAAGAAAACAAGAGTCTCTGTCTGGTAATCTAGGTAATTCTTTCAGGTCTTACCCAAGACAGCCAAGGGGGTATCTCTATGAGTATGCAAGAGTCACAGCATTACTGGGTTTGGGAAGGCCTCTAATGCAGATACGGCTGCAATGACCAAAGACTTAGATCACAGCACTCAATTCCCTTTGAATACTTGGAAAGCTTTCCTAAGAAGAATGGATACAAAACAAGCTCAGACTATAACAAACACCTAACTCTTCAATGACTAGACATCGATGAGCATCCAAAAGTGTCAAGACCATCCAGGAAATCACGATCTCACCAAACAAACTAAATAAGGCATCAGAGACCAATCCCAGATTGACAGAGGTATGTGATCCTCCAAAGTGTTCAAAATAGCTGCATTGAGGAAGTTGAATAAAATTTAAAGTAACAGAGAGAAATTTAGAATCCTATAAAATACATCTAACAAATCAATTAAAATTATTTTTAAAAATTCAAGCAGAAATTCTATAGCTGAAATGTTCAATTAGCATAGTGAAGAATGCGTCAGACTCTCTCAACAGCAGAATTGATTGAGTAAAAGAAAGTACTAGTGAGTCTGAAGACAGGTATTTGAAAACATACAATCATAGATTGTATAAAAGATTTAAAAAAATGAAGCATGCCTACAAGATCTAAAAAATAGGCCCAAAAGGGCAATTTAAGAGTATTGGCCTTAACAAGAAGGTAGAGAAAGAGATGGGAGTAGAAAATTCATTCAAAGAGAAAACAGAGAACTTTCACAATCCAAGAAAAGATATCAATATTCTCTATCCGCTTCCACCCCTTAATAGAAAACAATACATTAATTCAAAGCCTTACACTATGCCTAGGAGCCATTAGCACTGTATTTACAGCAGTATGCGCTTTAACATAAAATGATATTAAAAAAATCGTAGCCTTCTCCACCTCAAGCCAACTAGGACTAATAATAGTCACTATCGGCATCAACCAACCATACTCAGCATTCCTACACATCTGCACTCATGCCTTCTTTAAAGCTATATTATTCATTTGCTCCAGATCTATTATCCACAACCTAAATAACGAACAAGACATCTGAAAAATAGGAGGATTATTTAAAACAATATCCCTCACCTCAACTTCCCTAACCATTGGTAACCTGGCCACTAGAAGCTTATAGAACACCAAGTAATTTAATCTAAATAAAACTATATTAATACTTTTAATAATCAAACTCCCAAAGTTCAAGGATAAAGAAAGAATCGTAAAATCAGCAAGAGAGAAGAAACAAATAAGATACAAAGGACCTCCAATTCATCTGACAGCAGACTTCTGAGTAGAAACCTAACAGACCAGGAGAGAGTGGCATGAAATATTTAAAGTGCTGAAAGAAAAAAAAAATATTTTGTCCTAGAATAGTAAATCCAGTGAAACTATATTTCAAAAGTGAAAAATAATTAAATATTTCTCCAGATAAATGAAAGGTGAGGGATTTCATCAATACCAGACCTTTCCTATAAGAAACGCAAAAGGGAATTCTTCAATCTGAAAGAAAAGGACATTAACAAGCAATAAGAAATCATCTGAAAGGTACAAAACTCACTGGAAATGGTAAGCACACAGAAAAACATAGAATAGTATAACACTGTAATTGTGTGTAAACTACTCATATCTTGAGTTAAAAGACTACAATATGAACCTATGAAAAATAATAACTACAACAACTTTTCAAGACATAGACAGTATAATAACATATAGATAGAAACATCAAAAAGTTAAAAAGTCAGGGGGATGAATTAAAGTGTAAAGATGTTATTACTTTTCTATTTGCTTGTTGGTTTGTTTTGGCAATTAGAGTTAAATTGTCATCAGTTTACAATAATGGGCTGTAAGATGTTGTTTGCAAGTCTCATGGCAACTTCAAAACAAGAAAAATACAACTGATACACAGAAATGAAAAGCAAGAAACTAAAACACATGATCAGAGAAAGTCCTCTTCACAAAAAAAAAAAAAAAAGAAAAAGAAAGGAAGAGAGGAAGAGAAGACTATAAAACAATCAGAAAACAAATAATGAAATGGCAATAGAAAGTTCTTACCTATCAATAATAACATTAAATGTAAATGAGCCAAAGTCTCTAATTAAAAAATAGAGTAGCTGAATGCATTTTTAAAAAGATCCAATGACCTGTTGCCTACAAGAAGCACTTTACCTATAAAAACACACATAGACTGAAAATAAAGGGATAGAAAAAGATATTCCATGCCAATGCAAACAAAAAATAAAAGAGCAGAGCAGCTATACTTAATCAGATAAAATATATTTCAAGACAGAAACTATAAAAAGAGACATAGAAGGTCATTGTATATGATAAATAAGTCATTTCAACAAGAGGGTATAACAATTGTAAATATATATGCACCCAACACTGGAGCACCTAGATATATAAACCAAATATTATTAGAGTTAAGGAGAGAGAAAGACCTCAATAAAGTAATAGCTGGAGACTTCAACAGCCTACTTTCAGTAATGGACAGATCGTCCAGAGAGAAAAGAAATAAAAAAAAAACTGGACTTAATCTGCACTATAGACCACATGTTCCTAATAGATATTAACATTTACAGAACATTTCATTCAGTGACTACAGAATGTACATTCTTTTACTTAGCATGCAGATCATATTTAAGGACAGACTGTATATTAGTCCAAGGAACAAGTCTTTAAAAATTAAAAAAAAAATCATATCAAGTATCTTATCTAACCACAATGGAATAAAATTGGAAATTAGTATCAAGAGGAGGGTGGCAGACCAAAATGGTGCCATAGAAGCCTACAGGGTTTGCCTGAAAGGAGCACCAAATTTCAACAACTATCTGCACAGAGAAAAGCACCATCACAAGACTCAATATCAGGGGCAGCAATCACAGTACCTGGATTTAACTTCACATGACTGAAAGAGGCATGGAATTGGGTAGGAGAGACAGTCTTGTATTGCCAACACTACCACTCTCCTGTCCACCATCAGTGGGTGTGTGGTGTGGAGAATGAGTCAGAATTCTCTCAGATAACTTTAACAAAGAGATTGAAATATTAATAATTGAAAAGAATCAAACAGAAATTCTAGAAAAATGCAACTGACATACTGAATAATGCATCAAAATACCTTAATAGCAGAATTGATTAAGCAGAAGAAACAATTAGTGAGTTTGAAGACAGATTATTTGAAAATACACAGAGGATACGAAAGAAAAAAAAAAATCATATCTATAAGACCTAGAAAATACCCTCAAAAGGGTAAATCTAAGACTTATTGGCCTTAAAGAGGAGGTAGAGAAAGAGATAGGAGTAGGAAGTTTATTCAAAGGGATTATAACTATTTGAAAATTCATATGGAACCAAAAAATAACTCGAATAGCTAAGAAAATATTTGAAAATTATAAATCTGACAAGGGATTAAAAACCAGAATATATAAGGAGCTCAAACCACTCTATAGGAAAAAATTCCAGTAATTAGATCAAAAAATGGGAAAAAGATCTGAATAGACTTTTCTCAAGATATACAAATGACTAATAGATATATGAAAAGATGCTCAACATCATTGATAATTAGAGAAATGCAAATCAGAACTACAGTGAGAAATCATCTCATCCCAGTTAAAATGGTTTTTATCCAAAAGATAGGCAGTAAGAAAAGATGGCAAGGACGTGGAGAAAAAGTAACCATAGAACACAGTTGGTGTGAATGTAAATTAGTACAGCCACTATGGAAAAGAGTATGGAGGTTTCTCAAAAAACTAAAAATATAACTACCATATGACCCAGCAATCCCACTGGTAGGTATATATTCATAAGAAAGAAAATAAATAAATCAAAGACATATCTATGCCCCTATGTTTATTGCAGCACTATTTATAATAGCCAAGCTTTGGAAGCAACCAAAATGTCCATCAACAGGCAAATGGATAAAGAAAATGTGATACCTACACACAATGGAGTACTATTCAACTATAAAAAAGAAGAAAATTATGTCATCTGCAACAACATGGATGCATCTGGAAGACATTATATTAAGTGCAATTAACCAGGCATTTCTTCTTTGCATATTCTTCTCATTTGTGGTAGCTAAAAATGAAAACAATTGAATTCATGGGAACAGGGAATAGAATGATGATTACCAGAGGCAGGAAAGGGAAGTGTGGGGTAGTTGAGCATGTTAATAGGTGCAAAAATGTATTTAGATAGAGTGGATACAATCTAATAGTTGACAACACAACAAGGTGACTTAAGTCAACATAAATGTATTGTCTACAGATTCCTAAATGAGAATAATTGGAATGTTTTTAACACAAAGAAATGATAAATGCTTGAGGTGATGGATACTCCATTTACTCTGATGTGATTTTTATGCATTGTGTGCCTGTATCAAAATATCTCATGTACCCCATAAGTATATACACCTACTATGTACCTATGAAATTTGTATTATTCCAGTTGCTCCCTGTCAGAAATATATTTTCTCAAGAATTACGCCTGCCATCTTAGAGAAAAAGTGTCTAGTGTAATTGGTCTTGTGGTTTAATTCAAATGCCCATATCAAACCATATGCTTAACAGTGTTACTAGGTCTCCTATTCAGAGGCTTAATCAAAGGGTGATAAAGTGTACTTTCAAAACTGAAAATAAGTCATAAGACTTTTGGATTTTTGGCTTGGAATCTCTAAGAAGTAATAGGTAGATCTTGGAGAGAGGTTTGATTGGAAGGGAGAAGGAAGAAAGTGATCTTTCTCTGTAATTTACTGATTATTAGCATCAGGTTTTGTGATTTTTTGTCTATTTGATGTCTAGCACTGTGCTCTGAACTAGAATGCATAGTTTCTTTCCATCTATAACCTCTAATATAATCTCCTTTAATTTTAATTTTAATTCTTGTTGATTAATAACTATTGGTTCCAAAATCATGGTAAAATTTGAGAATTTCATAAAAGAATGTCAATAATGGTATTATAGTAAATTATGAGCCAGGCGAATCCTTTATTTTCATTTTTCTCTCTTAAAAAGTCATCTGTATCTAGTAAGAAATTATAACACTGCCAAAGAGAATACATATAACAAAACAAATGCCCACTTCTTATCTCTAGTCCTTTAGCTTCCTCTCTGAAGTCAACCAGATTTTGGATTCTTGTGTATACATATTCCGAGATATTCTAGTCTCTCCAAGCATCATGTATGTAAATATCTGTAACTTATTCTTCCTTTTTTCCCCCTTAGTAGTATCTGATTCTTACTTTTGTGCACTTTGTTTTTACATTTACTTTTTAAAAAACTTGGTCTATCTCAGTATATATACAGCATATACATATATGTATACTTATATAAATATATACTATATATACACATATACAGATACATATATATCTATATATATATACACACATATACAGATATGTATATCTTTCACCTAACATTTATATAATGTTTCATTATATGCCTGCACCACGATTTAACCAACTTCCTACTGATGGACATACCAACTGGTGAACAACACTGTTTAAAGTTACGAAAATGCAACAGAGCTTCATAGGTGGGGATACTGGGTCATAAGTCTATCTCTGGGTTTGAGTCTTTATATTCCATGTAGTTTTGAGTCTATTTTACTGTGTTTCTGTGCTTCTCCCTATGTTTTTTCCCATTTGTCTGTTTCTTTCTGTCTGCACAAATACATTTCTAGTCACTAATCCCTTTTTTTATATCTCACAGTTATGTGGACATAGTTCAGAGTTTAAGTGTGGAATAGCAGGAAGCATGGTGAGTGGAGCTGGGACTCAGTTCTGGTTCTGTCACTAACCAGATTTCAGACATTTTCTTTTTATACTTAAAGCCTTTAATTTTCCCATTTGTTGAGCTACATAAACTTTAAAGCTCTCCCTTCTATTATTTTGTGAATTTTTTTCTTTTACATATTTATCTGTTTATTCAGTCATCATTTAATAAATTTTATTGAGACTCTTCTATTTATCAGGTGTTGTGGAAAGCACTTATCAGTGGGGCAAATTGCAAAGATAAATGAAATATTTCTTGGTTTTGACTCAATCCAATGGAAAACACAGATAGAAACAAATACGTACATTGCATGTAATTGTATTTATTAAAGGAAGTTTTAAGGCCCTATTTTCCTAATTTTTAAAGTGGAGCAATGGAATATTGATAGGCATTTATTTAAAACTTCCTTTTTAATTGTAATTGAATGAATATTTCCTGAGGACCATTTGCCCTCAAGAAAACAAATAGAACAATTTCTGATTATATTATTTCAGAAAGGGAAGTGCTCAAGATTTTGCATAATGGGCAATTTTATATTTTAACTGGTTCTTTTCAGTTCTTATTCACATGTAGTAATTCACATGCTTGATAATTTGGGAAAACAGATGCATATCTCATTCTGATTAGTAAGGGATAGATGATGTGCCACGTATGGATTAGTCATAGATTGGCCATGAGGGAGATACTTTGTCTGCTACTAATGGAAGCCAGGGTGAGAAAATAAGATCTGGAGCTCACTTAGGCACCTTGCTACATAGGGGCAGGGAAAAGATGCCAGAATTATAAACAGAAAATCACTACCTTTATGGGAATAGTAAAATGTAATGCTTTCTTGGAGTCCTGCTTCATTTAAAACTACAGAGAATCTGTTCAGAGCTATTTGCATGCTTCTCTTCCATCAACACTGTGCTACTAACCTATATCAGATTCTTTAAAAAATATTTTAAATGATAAATATTTAGTCGGGAAATTAATATTTGCATCAAAAAACAATGTAACTCCATTTATAGGAAGGTTTAGATCATGAAAATGTGAGTTGGAGGACATTTAACAGCCCATTGGCTGAAATATCATTAATAATTAATCTCACATAGTTTTGTTGTCTTTGTCATTTAGTTTTGTTTTTCTCTTAAGAAAATCTGAGAAAATGACCTGTGAGTTTGAAGGCTAAATATATTTCTGTGGGCAAGATGACTAATCAAATTAAAGATTAAATTGCATCAATCCATCTATACATTGCAAGAACAAAAATTAAAAATTGCCTTTTATATAATTTAATATTTAAATTATAAAATTTAACATAGAGCTGAACATTATGTAAATATAAAATCTTTCTGAGCCTTAGTTTTCTCATCTGTAAAGTGAAAATAATTACAATAATATGAATATATATCAGATAAGATTGTTATAACAAATAAATAAAATAATGGATTTTTAATACTTAGCATAATGCCTGACATATGATTAGTGCTTAGTTGTATTTGATAGTATTAGGTGATATTCATAGTCTGCTGAAGCTGAAGAATAGAACTGGTTCCAGAGCAGAGAAATAAGAATGAATATGACTAATAAATAGGTTTTACTTTTAGGATTTGCATAAGTTAAAGTACAAGTGGATTACTCTGTTGAGAATGGATGAAGGAATTCTGTGACTAATTTCTGAGGAATTACTACTTTATTATATGCTCTCAAAGGGGAACTTTAAGTGGGGGAGTTCTGAGCATATTGGGGATATTATTTTTCAGTAAAATTACATGTATTTTGTCAAACTTGGGGAAATATTTTTGGATGTACCACATTGCATAGGTGCCTTTTAAATAGTAATTTTTAACATGATTCCATTAAAGTCAAACTTCAACTGTATATATACATTTTTGACAAACAGCTCCAGCTCTTTCTCATCTTAGGAAATGATAGGGTAGAGTTGCTTACTAAAAACTGACAGATTAAAAACAGCACCCTTGCTCAGGAGCTCCCTCAAGTTTAGCAACAAAAATGTAAACAATATCTTCTAGAATTGGCTCCCATCTCTATTTAATGTTTATTAATTGGACTCACCTTTGCTTGAATCCTGATCTTTGCCCAGTCACGTTCTTCCTTCCTTCTCACTAGCCCCAGCCTTTTCCTCTCTTTCTTGTTTTTTCTACCTTTCTCCCTCCTGCAGTGAAAAAAGCAGTATGAAACTTCCCTCTAGAGACCCTCCACTCAAATGGCCATATGGGTTTAATGTATAATGCATGCAAAGCAGCGTGAGTTGCAGATGATTCAAAAGAGAAGCCTCTGAGGCTGGGCTCAGGAGGCATTCTTTAATAATAATTAGAAAATCAAACAGCATCTTACTGTTACTCTAGTCATTTGACTGTAATGTAATAACCTTGGCCCAAATAGTGTCAGAGAGTAATATATCGCTATAATGTAACCTTCTCAACACAATTATTGTGCAAATGCACTTATTCATAAGTAATAGGTTCATTGTCTTTATAATTTCCTACTTAGATTTGACTAGAAATCTATGGACACATCTCTAACACGAGTTGTATCGCTAAGGTCTCAGGCAGACACAAAATAATGTGAGGTTTAATTTAGATGTTAATTTTTCAGTAACATATTAATAAACTATTTTGGGAGAGGCAGTTAGGGCAAGACTTGGGCATGGTCTTTTAGCTAGTGATGTCAACTTTTAAGAGAATGTCTTTTTTCTTTGCTTCTGACCCAGAGATAAGATTTGAAATTAAGACTTGTGAACTTTTACTTTGCCACCATACCCCGAATTTTTACACTTAGTCAGGGGTTTTAAAAACCCTGAAAAGTAGTAGAACATAGAAATATTTATTGGGCACTTAATATGAGTAATGAGCTCTTGATAAGTTATGAACAAACAAACAAAGCTGTTCCTCAAATAAATCAGTGTGCATGACGTTACTTTTGATGTCTACAAGGAAAGTTCTGCAATCCTTTGGCAAATCTTACTGGACATACATTATTTATTGGGAAAAATTGGTCCAGAAGTTTTCTAAGGTGAGCAAAAATACTGGGGACAGTTCATCTCATTTACCAAGGAGGTGTAGTCAAGGCACTCTGAATATTTTATAAATAAAGATATATACATAATTACTGGTAAGGTTCTAGGGCTATGATATTTGATTCAATTTTAGGAATATTCTATAAAAGAGAGAAGACTGAATGTTTAAAAAAAATCAGAGTTTCTTTAAGCTGAAAGGAAATTTAGATGGCACAGATTTAAAGAATCATGGAATTTAATCTGATGTAGGTCCTAGATAGTAGATAGCATGGCCCTCTTATATTGCACGTGGAAAGAACTGAGGACAGGTCATCAACCATACACTTATTATATGGGATCCATCAGGTGGACATTCAACGTCTCCTTAAATACTTCCAGTGACAGAAAGGATGCTTTTCTTGTGGCTACTATCCCAATATTGAGTGTCTTAAATTGTTATGCAAATTCTTATGCAAATTTCCGTTTACAAATTTTCCTTTTACAAAATTTGCTTTTCATTATTTTTTGCTCAGCCTGTCAGAAAGCAAATCATAAAATGATATGTTATCAAAAATGGACTTCTTTAGCATTTAATTTTTGCTAGCACAATGATATTTTGATGTTGCAGCACAAATCCATGGGAAAGAATAGATTATTGTTGATGTTAGGAAAACTTGTTCTCTATATAGAGTACTGCACAATGTATACTGAATTAAATACCTACATGTGGTAAGTGATTGTATAAAGTAAGAGAAGATAATTCAGGAGAATATTTTTGTGATTTAGGAGCAGGGAAGGAGTTTTTTTTTTATACTTTAAGTTCTAGGGTACATGTGCACAACGTGCAGGTTTGTTACATATGTATACATGAGCCATGTTGGTGTGCTACACCCATCAACTCGTCATTTGCATCAGGTATAACTCCCAATTCTATCCCTCCCTTCTCCCCCCTCCCCACAATAGACCCCGGTGTGTGATGTTCCCCTTCCCGTGTCCAAGTGATCTCATTGTTCAATTCACACCTATGAGTGAGAACATGCAGTGTTTAGTTTTCTGTTCTTGTGATAGTTTGCTGAGAACGATGGTTTCCAGCCGCATCCATGTCCCTACAAAGGACACAAACTCATCCTTTTTTATGACTGCATAGTATTCCATGGTGTATACGTGCCACATTTTCTTAACCCAGTCTGTCACTGATGGACATGTGGGTTGATTCCAAGTCTTTGCTATTGTGAATAGTGCCGCAATAAACATACATGTGCATGTGCCTTTATAGCAGCATGATTTATAATCCTTTGGGTATGTACCCAGTAATGAGATGGCTGGGTCATATGGTATTTCTAGTTCTAGATCCTTGAGGAATCGCCATACTGTTTTCCACAATGGTTGAACTAGTTTATAATTCCACCAACAGTGTAAAAGTGTTCCCATTTCTCCACATCCTCTCCAGCCACCTATTGTTTTCTGACTTTTCAATGATTGCCATTCTAACTGGTGTGAGATGGTATCTCATTGTGGTTTTGATTTGCATTTCTCTGATGGCCAGTAATGATGAGCATTTTTTCGTGTGTCTGTTGGCTGTATGAATGTCTTCTTTTGAGAAATGTCTGTTCATATCCTTTGCCCACTTTTTGATGGGGTTGTTTGTTTTTTCTTGTAAATTTGTTTGAGTTCTTTGTAGGTTCTGGATATTTTCCCTTTGTCAGATGAGTAGATTGTAAAAATTTTCTCCCATTCTGTAGGTTGCCTGTTCACTCTGATGTTAGTTTCTTTTGCTGTGCAGAAGCTCTTTAGTTTAATGAGATCCCATTTGTCAATTTTGGCTTTTATTGCCATTGCAAAAGGTGTTTTAGACATGAAGTCCTTGCCCATGCCTATGTCCTGAGTGATATTACCTAGGTTTTCTTCTAGAGTTTTTATGGTATTAGGTCTAACATTTAAGTCTGTAATCCATCTTGAATTAATTTTCGTATAACGAGTAAGGAAAGAATCCAGTTTCAGCTTTCTACCTATGGCTAGCCAATTTTCCCAGCACCATTTATTAAATAGGGAATCCTTTTCCCATTTCTTGTTTTTCTCAGGTTTATCAAAGATCAGATGGCTGTAGATGTGTGGTGTTATTTCTGAGGCCTCTGTTCTGTTCCATTGGTCTATATCTCTGTTTTGGTACCAGTGCCATGCTGTTTTGGTTACTGTAGCCTTGTAGGGAAGGAGATTTTAAACACAACCTTTAAACTGTAAAGCATAAGAAGAAAACTGATCATATTTTTTATCAAAATTAAATATCTGTTCAAAGAAGGACAACACAATGATAATGCACGGGTAACAGGATGACAAAAGGAGAGAATCATTTGCGACGTCTACAAGTAATAAGACATTAATAGCTAGACTAGAAAAGGAATTCTTGCAAATTAACAAGAAGCTAACAGAAACCCCAGTAAAAAATGGACATGAGATTCGAAAGCCAGCTTACAAAGCAGTGTCTCAAGAGGTTAACAAGCAAAGACATGCTCAAATTCATTTGTAATGCTGAAAATACAGATCAAAAGGATGATGAGCTACCATTTATACCTATGCTCCAGGCAATAAGTAGAATGCTAAATAATGCCAAATATCGACAAGTTTGTAGAGGTATAGGTATCCATATTTATTGCTGGTGGGAGATAAAACTAATGTATCCACTCAGAAGGGCAAGATAAGCTCACTTATTCAAATAAATGTTCTCATACCTTATGCCTAAATTATTTCTTTCTTCAATATATATCCCAAGGAAAGTCTTGCACAGATTCATTAAGGAACACGTACAAGAATGTTTATTGCCATATTATTTGGGGTAGTGGGAGTTGAACAAACCATCACTGGCAGAGCAGATAATAGAATGTGTTGGGTGTATATTATGGAATACTACATAGTGGTTAGAAACAGTAAATTATGTTCATATAGCAAATATAGATGGATTTTAAAAACATAGTGCTTAGTAAAAACATGAAAACACTATTTACCTAAATTAATTCATATATTAGAAATCATAATTGGAATTCATGCATTTAAAACCAAAAAAATTCACATTTTTATAGTAAAACATATAATGAAAAAGAAACACACTGAACAGAATGAAATGACTGCCTAGAGCGGGAGTAGTGAATAGTATGTAGGAAAGGGAATAAAAGGAACCAAATAAAGAAAAGAGACTTTTTTAATAGCCCGATATAATAATATGCCCTGACCTACACGACCTGATTAACTCAACCCTTTGCATCTGAAGGTCAAAGGAAAAAGATACCTTGTAACAATGCCTTGAAGAGTCTTTTGAATCATGCCAAAAACATATTTAGCATCAATGACGTTTTATCATAAAATCAAATATTTGACGTTAGAATCCTCCATGTAAATATAGAGAACTTGAAATTATCCAAAAATATTTTGACTAACCAAATATTCTGATTAATTGTGCCATTTTTATTAAACAGGTACATTTAGAATGAGCAAAGCTATAAAACTGACTAATAAAATGTTGAACATTTATTCTTGTCACCTTCCTACTATATTTTTCACCGTTTTGCATTCTTAACCTTATTTGGGAACTGGTCACTTTTCAATTGTTATACCTCTGATTCTCCAGTTTTTTTTTCCCAGTACATTGTACATAACAGGCCAAAAGCCTGTTATTAAAAAAAAAAAATCCTGTTCTTGTTATTATTATTATTATTTAACCATTTTGGAATGGAGTCATTTCTAAATTACTTCCTATTCAGGAGCAGAAGTAAATGCTGGTAGGCATTTGACAGCATGAATGTCGTGTGGGTTCCTGGGTAAGTGACCTGGGTAGTCACACCGGGCTTCATTCTCAGAAGGGACTTGGTCTTGTTTTCATGCTCTATAGTCACCATCCTGAAATTTTTAATAATGTTTTTAACAAGGGACCCCACCTTATCATTATACACTGGACTGTTGCCCTCAAATTATATAGCTAGCCCTGCAGAAATAAATGCAGAATTAAATTTATTTAACAGTGCTTTGTTGAACATCTCTCATGTACTAGGCACTGGCAACTCAAAGGTAAATAAGGAATTCCTCTTCTCTTTGGGGGTTCATTATAACAAAGGAGACACACATATCAACAACTAATTTATAGGGCAATACATATTCACGATTGTGAAAGCCTGCTTCCTATAAACATATTTTTGTTTGTTTGTTTGGTAGTGTGGGGATTTGCAAATGAACAAAGGGGTTAGAAGTGTTTGTTTCGCATAGATGCATAGAATCAAATAGATATTAGAATCAGTTCATTTAAAACACAATGGAGGTAAATCATTCCTATCCAGAAATGCTCCGTAATTTCATTTGAAATTAATACTGAATGTTATTTCAAGGAGAATTTCTGAAATGTCAAGCTACTTAGTTTTTGCTTTTTAACTAAATGGTAATTTTGATAGCAAAGAAAAACTGGGTCTGATTTCACTGACTTTGTTGATGCATGTCTTCAGTCAATTTATTTCATTTCCATTGCATTTTCAGTTTCTAATTTCTGATTTTTCTCTTCCATGCGATCATTAATTAATCTTGTAGGCTTCTCTTTGTTTGCAAATTCTGATTTCTAAAGTTTTGATCATCACTATTGTTTTTTAGCTCTTCCAGTGAATTTGTAATACATTAAATCTCTTATTTCTTCATGTAATTCTCACTTGAATCTCATTAAGCATTCCGGCTCGAGAACTAGAATTGGCTCAGGGATGAAAGAATGCCATAACTTATCTCTAATTCTCTTCCAGAGCTGAGTTTTACCAGTATTTGAAAACCAAGGTGGTATGTATTGCATCTATCATCCAGTTAGAATATAAAACTCATTTAAAACTACACATTTGTTTTTGACATAGAGAGAGAGAAAATATTAATTTTGCTTTCAAAGGCAATGAATAAACACTTAGAATCTGTTCTTAGGTTCACCCTCCTTGGGTTATTTTGGTACAAAACAGCTAATATACTTCTACCTCATTTTTCTAAGTTTTGTCATTTTTCTAACTTGAACCATGATGTTAGCTAGACTAATTTACTTTAAAAAATTTAAAATAACTTTATTGACGTATAATTTACTAACAATAAGCATTTCTAATGATTTTTATTTGTTGCTGAAGGTCCAGGTTTCCCTCTGACATCATTTCCTTTAACTTTGTTTAGCATTTCTAATAGCATAGGTCTGGTGTACACATATATTTTTAAATTTTTTTTCAGTTTTTCTGAAAATGTCTTCATCACTTCTTTATTCTTAAAAGATATTTTCACTTGAGAATTCTGGTTTGGCAGTTTTGTTCTTTCAGTACTTTAAAGATGTTGTTCCCTGTCTCCTAGCCTTCATGCTATGGACGGCAGAAAGCTTGTGACCATTCAAGTCTTTCTTCCTCTGTATGTAATGTTGTTTCTTAATCTCTTTTGCTTTTGAAATTTTCTCTTTGCCTTTAATTTTCAATAATTGGATGTGTCTAGGCATGGCTTTCTTCATATTTATGCTGTTTGGGGATTTGGACACCTTGGATTTATAAATTCGTATCTTTACTTAATTTGGTACAACTAGGTAAAGATATAAATATATATATATTTAATAGTGAGACATGAGTTTTATATATTTATAGATATTATTTCTCTGACTATATACGTGTATATGTGTATATATACACATATACATATATTCAAAGATTCAAAGAAATGATGTATGTATGTGTGTGTGTGTGTGTATATATACACACACAAATTCATGTCTCACTATTGTCGTTCTGGGACTCCAATTACCCCTTTGATATGTCCTACATAATCTTGAGGCTTTTAAAATTTATTTTATAATTTTTTTCTGTTTATCAGAATTGATAATTTATTTTGATCTATTATGTATACAGATTCCTTCCTTTGTCACCTTTATTCTGCTATGAAGCTGAATTTTACATTTTCACCTGTTAGATTTTTTCATTTCTAAAATTTCCATTTGTTTTTATTAGGTTGCCTATTTCTGTGCTATTTTCCATCCATTAGTTCATTATATGAATATTTTTCTTGTCTTCATTGGGCATAATTATAGTTGCTTTAAGTCTTTGTAATATTTCCAACATCTGGGTTATCTCGGAATTGGGCTCTGTTGATTGTCTTTCTTTGAGATTTGGTAACATTTTTCTGGTCTGTGAATGTTGAGTACGTTTGGATTGTATCTTGGACATTTGAGATTCTATAATCTGTTATAAAGTATATTCTAAAGAGTGTTAATATTTACTAACCAGCATATGCCTGTGAAGAAACAGCCCAAGAGTAAGGAGAGAATTATCAGAAAGGATTAGAGGGTACAGTGCCTAATGCCCAGGTAGGGCTTGGAACACTGCTTTGTCCTATTAGCCACAAGGGAAAAACCTCATAATACATGAGCAATGAAGAGAGAGTACTCAAAGTGGTCTTGCCTTGTTTTGGGAAAATAATTAGCCCTAGACTGAAACTGTTTTGCTCTCATTTGTCAAATCTTAAAAACAAGATATATAAAGATCAAACTATTTCCAAATTACTTAATTGTGTCCCAAAGCAAAATATTTATAGAAATACTAATTTATAGAAATCTAGTTCAATAAGGTAAAATTATAATGTCTGGCAACTAACCAAATATTACCAGGCATACAAAGAAGCAGAAAAAATAGGATCCATAGTGAGGAGAAAAACAAATCAATTAAAACCATCCTGGGACTGATACAGATGTTAAAATTAGCTGACAAGAACATTCTAAATGCTTTATATAATGATATTCCATACAGTTAAACAATTTAAGTAAATATATAGAATATATAAAAAAGATTGAAATTAAACTTCTAGAAATAAGAAGTACAATGACTCATATATAAGTGTGTGTGTGCACGTGTGCACACACGGACACATACACATATATAGGAACCTGAAGTAGGATGCAAAAAAAGAAACAAATTACAACAGTCACAAGTAAAATACTTACGAATAAAATTAATCAAGGAGGTTGAGGACATATACCTTGAAAACTCTGAAACATTGAATAAACTGAAGAGGACACAATTAAATGGAAAGATATTCTGTGTTCATGGATGGGAAGAACTAATATTGTTAAAATATTCATATTAACCCAAGTGGTCTATAGATTCAATACAATGACATTTTTCATGAAAAGAGAAAGACAATTCTAAAATTTGTATGAAACCACAAAGACCCCAAATAGCCAAAGCAAGCTTGAGTAGAAAGAACAAAGCTGAAAGCATCACCTTACCATATTTTAACATATACTACAAAGATATGGTAATCAAAACAGCATGCTGCTGGCATAAAAACAGACATATATACCAATGGAACAGAATAGAGAGCCCAGAAATAAACCCACAGGTGACAACCAAATGATTTTCAACAGAGTTGCCAAGAGCATACAATGAGAAAAGAACAGTCTCTTTAATAAATGATGTTGGGAAAACTGGATATCCACATTCAGACTTTTATCTCACACTATATACAAAAATCAACTCAAAATGCATTAAAGACTTAAATGTAAAACTTGTGACTATAAAATTACTAGAAAAAATACAAAAAAAAAGCTTTGTGATACTGATCTAGGGAATGCTTTTTGGATATGATCCCAAGCATAAGCCACAAGAGCAAAAATAGACAAATGAGATTGCACCAAATTAACAAGTTTCTGTAGAACCAAGGAAACAATCAACAGAGTGAAGAGATAATCAACTGAATGAGATAAACTATCTGCAAATCATACATCTGATAAGGGGTTAGTATTTAAAATATATAAGAAAGTCAACTCAATAACAGGAAAACACATAACCTGATTTAAAAATGGGCAAAGTACCTGGCTAGATATTTCTTCAAAGAAGACATACAAATGGCTAACAGGTAGATGGAAAAACTCTCAGCATCATTAATTATCATAGAAATGCAAGTGAAAACCACAAGATATCACTTCACACCTGTTAGAATGGCTATTATCAACAAGATGAAAAATCACAAGTGTTGGCAAAGATGTGGAGAGCAGGAAACCATTGTATCCTGTTGGTGGGAATGTCAATTACTGTAGGCATTACAGAAAACATAATTTCAAAAATTATACTTAAATTAATTTCTAAAATTTGATAAAAAATTTTTAAAATTTGATAAAAAAATTAAAACTAGAACTATGATATGATCTAGCAATCCCATCCAAAGGAAATGAAATCAGTATGTGGAAGAGATATTGAACTCCAGCGTTCCTAGCATTGTTCACAATAGCCAAGATCTGGAATCAACCTAAGTGTTCAGCAAATAAATGAAGAAAGAAAGTATTATGTTTTGTAATTTGTCCCATTAGGACAAGCTTGCTTTGGCTATTTGGGATCTTTTGTGGTTTCATACAAATTTTAGTATTGTCTTCTCTTTTCATGAAAAATGTCATTTTATTGAATCTATAGACTACTAGGGTTCATATGAATATTTTAACAATATTAGTTATTTCCATCCATGAACACAGAATATCTTTCCATTTAATTGTGTCCTCTTCAGTTTCTTCAATCAATGTTCTAGAATTTTCAAGGTACACACACAGTGGAATACTATTCAGGCATAAAAAAGAAAATCGTGTTACTTGTGACAATATGGATGAACCTTATGTCATAGACAAAAGACACTATGTTAAGTAAATAAACCAGACAGAGGAAGACAAATGCCGCATAATCTCATTCATATGTGGAATTTTTAAAAATTGAACTCATGGAACTAGAGAATAGAGTGGTGGTTCTCAGGGACTGAGGGCTGGCGGTGAGGTTTGAGCAGATGTTGGTCAAAGGATACACAATTTCAGTTAGATAAGATGAGTAAATTCAAGAAATCTATTGTACATGTTGACTATATTGAAAACAATGTATTATATTCTTGAAAATAGCTAAGACAGTAGATTGTAAGTGTTCTCACTACAAAATGTAAGTTTATGAGCTAATGCATATGTTAATTAGCTCAAATTACCTGATACTTGAAGATGTGCCATGTATCAAGGGAATATCACTATTGTGGCACTTAAGAAATACTAAACTTAGCTCACTGAAGTCACAATTACAGACATTTCAACAGCTAAAATTTTTAAATGCCATGGAAATATGTAGACATCCCATGAGTGGTCTCCAGCAAAAGAATAACTCTCACTTCTTGGGTAAATTGATCCATACTCTATTGCTCTACAGACAACTTTCTTGTAATGTCTCTAGTTTAAGCACTATTGTTATTACCCAGTGCTGGACATGCATCTTGAGCACATAAAAGAATGTGCTCAAAACATTCTTGCCATTTGTTTGCCAATGGACAGCTACTATTGTCACAGGCACAAATTGTGGTCCATTTAGTTGAGATCCTAAGATATAGTGTGAAATCCCAAATTAGAAAGCATGGTTACCTACAGAAAAGAAACTAATGTGACTGATTTTCTCAGCTGCAGGTTGGGGTATGGAAAACATTTAATATTCATTAAATACAAAAGTACAGTTGTTTACCTTCATGGCTAATTTAGTAAGAGAAGGAAAGCTAATAAACTTTTGAGGCTCATAGATATTTAGGGCTTCATATAAGGTGACTTGATCTATGTGACCGTTTTTCTATGTTTGAAACTTGACTGCAATTTATTAGCCATATGATCTTGGTTAAACTATTTTACCTCTTTACTTATAAAATAGGTCTAATGCTATCTATCTTAGAGAGTTATGAGGATTGAAAGAGTTAATAGATAAATGTACTTAGAAGAACGCTTGATTCACATTTAGCATTTAATAAATATTAACTATTATTATTGCTGTTGTTATTATTATCACCAGATAAGCTTAGGAAATGTTTTGAAATTTCCCTACAACCAATACATAACTGCTGATTTTTCACAAATTGTAAAGTTTACAAAAATAAATCTCTATATTTAATGTACATGTATATATTCCACACATATATTTTAGTATTTATTTCTACATCTATGACTTTATTTATCTTTACTTTCCTTTCCCCAGAATTATTTTTGAAGGTCTTTGAAACAAGGAAGAGACTGTGTTTTATAAATATATTCAAAGTGTAAAAAACATAGATATTCAATACACAGTTGTCAAATAAAATTGTATTCAATTGAAGAGGAGAAGAAAAACTGTTTTGAGTCATTTTTCCCCCTGCTATAGAGCCAGCTGAGCTACAGAGCACAGAATATGAACTTGGAAACAGAAGTTCTGGTTCTGGGCCTTTTGTTTATGACCTCTGTGTCACTGTGCCCATCATTTAATAGCTTTGAGCTCCAGTTTCCTCATCTTTACAGTGGGCAACTAATACCTTTTAGACTCATAATAAGAATTTAAATTAAAAGTAAATAAAGCCACCCACATGTTAGATATGGTTATTTTTATTTTGTTACCACCTATTATTCTTTCTTTTGAATTCCAATTTTCTGGGAGACGTAAGCTTTTAAATACTTCTCTATTTCCAGGGCCAAGCAAGTAACCTCTCAGTCAGAGTACTTTCTTCTCTTCTGTTGTCTGCTCAGTCAATTTCCTACTACTTCCTGGACTTAACCTTCCAAACATGACTCAGTGCAGATGAGATCAACCATACCTATATCTTACATTTCCCCCCTTACCTAATTTTATATCTTCCTTTTTGAAAAGAGCACAAACCCAAGGAGACGTGATCGATAATTCTACCATTATTACTTTATGTAAATCCTGCCTTAACTCTTCCATAGTCCTTCCTTGTCCAGCCTGAGTCAGTTCTACCTCATTTCGTTTCAATCTGGATACTACATGTGGAATGAAAAACACATTCTGAGTGACATCTGGCCCCATTACAAAAGGAACAAACAAACTATATCTAGGTGGTTACAAATGCCACATAAAATAATAAAATCTTTCTCAGGCAATTTTGTTGTTGTTGTTCTCGAATGTGGTTTTTATTGCACATTATTTTTCTCAGTTGTAATTTATTTGAGCCTCTCCTACTATGAAAAGATCAACTCTCATGACCTGTATTTTTTTCTTAACACTGAAGCATGGGTATGCTAGACTTCTGCATTGAAATTTGGGACAACACACACACACACACACACACACACACACACACACAAACGAAACTAATTTACTCTTCTTATGTATGTAAATCACTTCTTTGTTTCGGAACACAGTGGTTTTTCATGATTCATTTTGAAACTGATTCATATAATTGTTGCTATCCTGACATTACCTGATAAATTTTTTGTCCATGTATTTTAAAATATTGTCAACTTGCTTGCAGGCTCATCTGAAAGTTTGCAGGCCAAACGGAATAACTGGCCCTGCAAACTCTTAGGCAGTGGATCTAATGCATTTCTTACACCAGTAGTTCTGACTAAGAAAGAATGCTCCTTGCCTTTTTTTTTGTAACTTGAGAGACTTATTGCAACTCTTAGACCTAAATGCGCACTGAATTTATGGTCACCAGCAGGCTCATCCTGAAGGGTCAATAACTTTCCTGGAAACTTATGGCAAATGATTTCCTGCACCTTTCTTTATTTTAGGAAGTAACTCAATTTAGAGTTCCCCAGTAAGGTGCATACTGATTAGAGTAGAGGAATGGAATCTTATCCTAGATATAAGTCAGGTGGATCAATGAATGTCATCCCCTGATTTAGTTTTAGAAATGAAATAAATAATGTATTTGACATTGTGTAAACATAGCAATGATATGTTTCTAAATATTAAGGCCAGCATTAAGTAGAACTTTGCATTCTTAAGTTTTTAATAGATAAATGTTTTCGAAAAGATGTCAAATTCTTGATGACTAGACTTCATTTTAAGTCAGTAAATATACTGTGAGGCTATAAGGTTCACTCTCTATGAGCCTGAACACTGAAACTGGATTTTTAAGTTGGTATATGGTGTATGAAGAAAGGGTTAATTACTTCTTAAAATATCTTTTCAAGTAACAAGTTGGAGAAAATATCTTTAAGTGATTTTTTAAAAACAATTTTATTTGTGTAAATTTCTTGGGTGCTAGTATAATTTTGTTACATGGTTAGATTGTGTAGTGGTGAAGTCAGGGCTTTTCAGGTATCCATCACCCAAATAATCTACAACGTACCCACTAGGATATTCATATATGACATTTTATAAACATCCTAGAAATAGAACTCTTTCCCTTGAAATATTTTTGAAAAATGGTTTTTCATTTGTGTTTTTTTGGAAATCATAATATACATTTTTTTTTTCACCATAGAAACTGATTTTACCGAATTTTTACTTTAGAGATGGAGTCTCATTCTGTCACCCATGCTAGACTGCAGTAGTGCATTGCTAGCTCAGGGACTTCTGAACTGAACTTCTGGACTTGAACTTCTGGACTGAAGCAATCCTCCTGCCTCAGTCTCCTGAGTAGCTAGGACTACAGGCATGCACCACTACAACAAGCTAATTTAAAAAAAATTATAGAGAGAGGGTCTCGCTATGTTGCCCAGGCTGGTCTTGAACTTCTGGACTCAAGCAACCCTCCCACATCGGCCTCCCAAAACTTTAGGATTAAAGGCATTTGCAATTACACCTGACCTGATTTGAAAATTTCAATATAGACCCAAATAAAAGCTTTTCAGTAGCCTGATGTGTCAAAAGGGGATTTAAACGAATTGTTCGGTGATTAATTTAAGTGGCATTTGAAGGAGGACTTTTAACTTTGATTGCCTCTGCATTCAGGCAAAATGACCTGATCAGCTTATGTGGCATTCTGCCTTTCAGATTTCCTCACTTGCTATCACTGTTATTAGATACTTTACCCAGAATATCCTCCCATCACATAATGGCAAGGCAAGGCCTCACCAGAGATGCTATCTTTTGAACTGTGTATTTTTTCTGTTTTTTTGCAAATGAAACTTTGAAGATTACTTTAGTAAAAGGCATTTAGTGATTTTTAAATGTATTTTAAGACAGACTTAGAAATTCTGGAAGATGACAGAATTCAGATTCAGATATGCGGGGATTTGTAGATCATTTTCCAATGATATATTTATTGTGGTGATTTCTGAGAGTAGAGCTGGTTATAGACCAGATTCTCAAGATGAAGCTGTGAACTGAGTCAACATCTAGTATCTAGGGGATTGTCAATTACCTTTTAATCAAGCACTCTTGGATAATTGCAAAATAAATACATCACCTGGTACCCCCATATGCTCAGGGTCCCCTAGCTCAGAGTTGATGCCACTCTTTCTAATGAGGCTTGAGCTTTTTACCAATTAACTGTATAGCAATCCTTTTTAAGATACTGAAGGCAACGGCATCTTTTGAAACCTTATCTGAGAGACAGTTATTTTATGAAGGGACCATGACATTCATATCACACTAGCTTCTAGTTATTGCCAGGAACATTGGAAAGATATGTGGAAGCCTTTGCTAAATATAAAGGTTCATAAAAATACAAAATACAAGGGTCTATTGTTATAATTTGACAGGCTGTAGTTAATATTTAATTTCAGTCACTTATGGAAGCATGGAAGCCACCTGCCTGGTCTGGAGCCCATGAGCTATTATCTATTTGGATCTGTCCCAAGGTTAGGCCTGCAAGGCGGGAAGAAAGGAAGGAATAGAGGCTGCTCTGGCTGAAGGGTAGCAGCACAACCTCTCTCCCACTCTATGACTGAATGTGCTGCCATGCAGGACCTACTCAGAGGCATTTTGCTCTTATTTATTTACTGGTCGATGAATTTGTAAGCTAAACAATTCCTTCTTTTAAAATAAACTTTTAATGCTTTTAAACTTTCCATTTCTCTGCCAAGATCCCCCATTCTGTCATTTTTTTTTTCTATAAACCCCTAACGTATTTGTAACAGCTGTTTTACAGTTCTTATCTGCTAATAAAAACAGCTGGGCCACTTATGGGGTAGCTTCTATTGGTATTCCTTTTCTCTTGATTATGGGTCAGATTTTCCTGCTTCTTTGTCCTGTATTATTTGACTGTATTATGGGACATGATGATTGATATGTTGTAGAAACTCTGGATTTTGTTTCTTCCTCTAAAGGTGTTGCGTTTTGTTCTTTGGGGCTGTTAAATTATTGAGTAAACCTCTTGACCTGTGGATAGATGGTTTTAGGCTGGTGTAGAGTGGGTTACTTTTTGGTTTGTCCTTAGTCCTAGAGAGCGTAGTCCTTAGTACTGGCCTTGTTTCTAAGGTGTGGTCCTTCTGGGCTTTTGTTGGAAAGCCTGATGTCTTCATCAGGCTCCTCTAACTTGGTAAGACTTAAAAGCCAAACTATGCATCCCCTGAACTAGGTGGCTGGTAAAATTCCTGCCTTTCAGTTGTTGCTTTCTTCTGAGTCATGGATCATATTCTTATACATGAACAGTTTAATAGTCAACCAATAATTTGAATAAAATTTTAATGCAGATTTTGTTCTTCCCTTTCTGTGAATTCCTCCTTTCTAGGATTTTTCTGACAACCCAATGTATTTTGTAATAGCCCATTAAGGCTACCTCTTTCCATCTGAGATGGATTTCACTAGACTCCATAGCAAACTAGGATGTACCCTCAGGGGAACAGTGATTAAAGTTGGCAGTCATCTAGTTTGCTTCCCTTCTTTCACATAGTATATCCTCTCTCATATACGCCTTCTTTTGTTTTTACTGCAGTGCATTCAAACTTTTTTTTAAGAAAATATTTTGCCCAGAGTTTATATTAATTATCAGTGGGAGAGTTAGTCTGAAATAAGCTATTCTGTCATTACCATAAAAGGAATGTAAACATTAACAAATTACATTATACATACACTTGCACAAAGTAAACAGATGCAGGTAAGCACCATCCACACAGCACTTACTTTTTAAAATTATATTAGCTAATATTCATTAAGTGCTTACTTTGTGCTACATAGTGTGTATGGAGCTTTACAATTACTGAATTATATTTTAAAAAATTATCACTCATTTACAGAAGAAAAACAAGTAAAAAGCATCTCTATCTATCAGTCAAGCAACTTCGATAATTAGTAACACATAGTTGACCTTGTTTCCCCTATGCCTGCACTCACTTCTATCCCATTACATTATTTTTAAGGAAATTCAAGACTACATATCATTTTATTTGCAAATACTTCAGTATGAGTCTCTAAAAGATAAGTGATTCTGTTTCATTTATTTTTAACATAAGCAAAATAGTATCAGGCTCAAAAATAACAGTAATTCTTTAGTGTTATCCATATTGAATATTCAATTTTCCCTAATTTTCTGTTCTTTTGACAGTATTTCCCCCTCCACATCTCATAGTCTGATTCATAGGTTATCTTTTCCTTTTATTTTCCTTACAAGTTATTTGTTGAAGAAACGTGCTTGTCCATATCGTAGCTTTTCCCACATTTTGGAGTTTGCTGATAGCATTCTAAGTGGCAGGGATAATTTCTCTGTCCTTGTGTATCTTGTAAACTGATAGAAAGGCAAAGAGGGGTGAGCAGATTCAGGTTAACTTTTCAGCACACTATTTCATGTTATGCGCTTCCTTTTGCATCACATGAGGAGGCTCATACTGTCTCATTGTCTCTAGCTTTGTGATATTAAGATTGATAAGTAGGATCAGGTGTTTTCAGCCTGATTCATATATTGTAGAGCCTCTCAGCGGCTTTTGATCCAATTGTTTCAGCAACCGTTAACAGTCATTGCCTAGGGGTTACTTAATTCATCCATGCTTCATTTATTCTTTGTTCATTTATTGAACATATGTATATTCCAAATACTGCTAAGCACCAGTGGCATAAAGAAGTACAGATTGTCCTTGCATATGAACACCTTACATGTGTCTATTGGCCCATGCCATAGCCATGTGTTTACGCAAAACTAAACTTCCTTTATAGCCACAGCCTTTTTGAGACTAAGAAATAATACATGCTATTTTGGTCATTTAAGTTGGGAATTAGGTTTAAATTTCTATAAAGATATCATTATTCACTATTAGATGAACTGGGTTTGAGTCCTGATTAGAGCACACTGACTCATCCATATATTGTGGGACTAGAATTGCAACCAACAGTTTTGCCTGAATTATCTTATGATGAAACAATGCAATGTACAAAATCCATTTGGTATTCATATTACACTTTCTGCTACCACAAGTCTATTTTCAGTTTGGCATATGCTTAGCTTATAGAGAGGTTTTAATTTTAGTTGCTTTTACATGGATTAATTATTTATTGAACATATTTTCTTTATTATTTATTCAAAAATCGTTTCAAAATTTACTATACACAATTTAGGCACTTAAAAATATTTTGACTTTGATTTTAGGTTCAGGGGTACATGTACAGGTTTGTTATATGGGTAAATTTGTGACTTGGGGGTTTGGCATACAGATTATTTTGTTACCTAGGTACTAAGAATTTGCGCATTTTAAATATAAACTTTTGTTTGATTAATGTGACTAATGCAAAGTTTTCACAAATATCTTCTTGAAGCTTTTTTTGACTTTCTGAGATTTAACATCATTATTATTATTATTTATACTTTAAGTTCTAGGGTACATGTGTACACCGTGCAGGTTTGTTACATATGTATACATGTGCCATGTTGGTGTGCTGCACCCATTAACTTGTCGTTTACATTAGGTATATCTCCTAATGTTATCCCTCCCCCCTCCCCCCACCCCAGGACAGGCCCCAGTGTGTGATGTTCCCCTTCCTGTGTCCAAGTGTTCTCATTGTTCAATTTCCACCTATGAGTGAGAACTTGCGGTGTTTGGTTTTGTCCTTGCGATAGTTTGCTGAGAATGATGATTTCCAGCTGCATCCATGTCCCTACAAAGGACACGAACTCATCCTTTTTTATGGCTGCATAGGATTCCATGGTGTATATATGCCACATTTTCTTAATCCAGCCTATCATTGATGGACATTTGGGTTGATTCTAAGTCTTTGCTATTGTGAGTAGTGCTGCAATAAACATATGTGTGCATGTGACTTTATAGCAGCATGATTTATAATCCTTTGGGTATATACTCAGTAATGGGATGGCTGGGTCAAATGTTATTCCTAGTTCTAGATCCTTGAGGAATCGCCACACTGTCTTCCACAATGATTGAACTAGTTTACTGTCCCACCAACAGTGTAAAAGTGTTCCTATTTCTCCACATCCTCTCCAGCACCTGTTGTTTTCTGACTTTTTAATGATTGCCATTCTAACTGATGTGAGATGGCATCTCATTGTGGTTTTGCTTTGCATTTCTCTGATGGCCAGTGATGATGAGCATGTTTTCATGTGTCTGTTGGCTGTATGCATGTCTTCTTTTGAGAAATGTCTGTTCATATCCTTTGCCCACTTTTTGATGGGGTTGTTTGTTTTTTTCTTGTAAATTTGTTTGAGTTCTTTGTAGATTCTTGATATTAGCCCTTTGTCAGATGAGTAGATTGCAAAATTTTCTCCCATTCTGTAGATTGCCTGTTCACTCTTACAGCAGTTTCTTTTGCTGTACAGAAGCTTTTTAGTTTAATTAGATCCCATTTGTCAATTTTGGCTTTTGTTGCCATTGCTTGTGGTGTTTCAGTCATGAAGTCCTTGCCCATGTGTATGTCCTGAATGGTATTGCCTAGGTTTTCTTCTAGGGTTTTTATGGTTTTCGGTCTCACTTTTCAAGTCTTTAATCCATCTTGAATTAATTTTTGTATAAGGTGTAAGGAAGGGATCCAGTTTCAGCTTTCTACATATGGCTAGCCAGTTTTCCCAGTACCATTTATTAAATAGGGAATCCTTTCCCCATTTCTTGTTTTTGTCAGGTTTGTCAAAGATCAGATGGTTGCTGTTTTGGTTACTGTAGCCTTGTAGTATAGTTTGAAGTCAGGTAGCATGATGCCTCCAGCTTTGTTCTTTTGGCTTTGGATTGACTTGGCAATGTGGGCTCTTTTTTGGTTCCATATGAACTTTAAAGTAGTTTTTTCCAATTCTGTGAAGAAAGTCATTGGTATCTTGATGAAGATGGCATTGAATCTATAAATTACCTTGGGCAGTATGGCCATTTTCACAATATTGATTCTTCCTATCCATGAGCATGGAATGTTCTTCCGTTTGTTTGTATCCTCTTTTATTTTGTTGAGCAGTGGTTTGTAGTTCTTGAAAAGTTCCTTCACATCGCTTGTAAGTTGGATTCCTAGGTATTTATTCTCTTTGAAGCAATTGTGAATGGGAGTTCACTCATGATTTGGCTTTCTGTTTGTCTATTATTGGTGTATAAGAATGCTTGTGATTTTTGCACATGGATTTTGTATCCTGAGAATTTGCTGAAGTTGCTTATGAGCTTAAGGAGATTTTCGGATGAGGCAATGGGGTTTTTCTAAATAGACAATTCTGGCATCTGCAAACAGGGCCAATTTGACTTCCTCTTTTCCTCATTGTATACACTTTATTTCTTTCTCCTGCCTATTTGTCCTGGCCAGAACTTCCAACACTATGTTGAATAGGAGTGGTGAGAGAGGGCATCCCTGTCTTATGCCAGTTTTCAAAGGGAATGCTTCCAGTTTTTGCCCATTCAGTATGATACTGGCTGTGGGTTTGTCTTAAATAGCTCTTATTATTTTGAGATACATCTTATCAATACTGAATTTATTGAGAATTTTTAGCATGAAGGGCTGTTGAATTTTGTCAAAGGCCTCTTCTGCATATATTGAGATAACCATGTGATTTTTGTCTTTGGTTCTGTTCATATGCTGGATTACGTTTATTGATTTTTGTATGTTGAACCAACCTTGCATCCCAGGGATGAAGCCCACTTGATCATGGTGGATAAAGTTTTTGATGTGCTGCTGGATTTGGTTTGCCCGTGTATTATTGAGGATTTTTGCACAGATGTTCATCAGGGATATTGGTCTAAAATTCTCTTTTTTTGTTGTTGTGTTTCTGACAGGCTTTGGTATCAGGATGATGCTGGCTTCATAAAATGAGTTCGGGAGGATTCCCTCTTTTTCTATTGATTGGAATAGTTTCAGAAGGAATGGTACCATTTGTTCCTTGTACCTCTGGTAGCATTTGACTGTGAATTCATCTGGTCCTGGACCCTTTATTGGTTGGTAGGCTATTAATTATTGCCTCAATTTCAGAGCCTGTTATTGGTCTCTTCAGAGATTCAACTTCTTCCTGGTTTAGTCTTGAGAGGGTGTATGTGTCCAGGAATTTATCCATTTCTTCTAGATATTCTAGTTTATTTGCCTAGAGGTGTTTATAGTATTATCTGATGGTAGTTTGTATTTCTGTGGGATTGGTGGTGATATCCCCTTTATCATTTTTTTATTGCTTCTGTTTGATTCTTCTCTCTTTTCTTCTTTGTTAGTCTTGCTAGCGATCTATCAATTTTGTTGATGTTTTCAAAAAACTAGCTCCTAGATTCATTGATTTTTTTGAAGGTTTTTTTGTGTCTCTATCTCCTTCAGTTCTGCTCTGATCTTAGTTATTTCTTGCCTTCTGGTAGCTTTTGAATGTGTTTGCTCTTGCTTCTCTAGTTCTTTTAATTGTGATGTTAGGGTGTCAATATTAGATATTTCCTGCTTTCTATAAATTTCCCTCTACACACTGCTTTAAATGTGTCCCAGAGATTCTGGTATGTTTTATCTTTGTTCTCACTGGTTTCAAAGAACATCTTTATTTCTGCCTTCATTTTGTTATGTACCCAGTAGTCATTCAGGAACAGGTTGTTCAGTTTCCATGTAGTTGAGCAGTTTTGAGTGAGTTTCTTAATCCTGAGTTCTATTTTGATTGCACTGTGGTCTGAGAGACAGTATGTTATAATTTCTGTTCTTTTACGTTTGCTGAGGAGTGCTTTACATCCAACTACGTTGTCAATTTTGGAATAGTGCCATGTGGTGCTGAGAAGAATGTATATTCTGATGATTTGGGGTGGAGAGTTCTGTGGATGTCTATTAGGTTCGCTTGGTGCAGAGCTGAGTTCAATTCCTGGATATCCTTATTAACTTTCTGTCTCGTTGATCTAATGTTGACAGTGTGGTGTTAAATTCTCCTCTTATTATTGTGTGGGAGTCTAAGTCTCTTTGTAGGTCTCTAAGGACTTACTTTATGAATCTGGGTCCTCCTGTATTGGGTGCATATATATTTAGGATAGTTAGCTCTTCTTGTTGAATTGTTCCCTTTACCATTATGTAATGGCCTTCTTTGTCTCTTGTGATCTTTGTTGGTTTAAAGTCTGTTTTATCAGAAACTAAGATTGCAATCCCTGCTTTTTTTTTGTTTTCCATTTGCTTGGTAGATCTTCCTCTATCCCTTTATTTCGAGCCTATGTGTGTCTCTGCACGTAAGATGGGTCTCCTGAATACAGCACAGTGATGGGTCTTGACTCTTTATCCAATTTGCCAGTCTTGTCTTTTAATTGGAGCATTTAGCCCATTTACATTTAAGGTTAATATTGTTATATGCAAATTTGATCCTGTCATTATGATGTTAGCTGGTTCTTTTACTCATTAGTTGATGCAGTTCTTCCTAATATCGATGGTCTTTACAATTTGGCATGTTTTTGCAGTGGCTGGTACCGGTTGTTTCTTTCCATGTTTAGTGCCTTCTTCAGGAGCTCTTATACGGCGGGCCTAGTGGTGACAAAATCTCTCAGCATTTGCTTGTCTGTAAAAGATTTTATTTCCCCTTCATTTATGAAGCTTAGTTTGGCTGGATATGAAATTCTAGGTTAAAAATTCTTTTCTTTAAGAATGTTGAATATTGGTCCCCAGTCTCTTCTGGCTTGTAGAGTTTCTGCCAAGAGATCCACTGTTAATTTGATGGGCTTCCCTTTGTGGGTAACCCAACCTTTCTCTTTGCTGCCCTTAACATTTTTTCCTTCATTTCAACTTTGGTGAATCTGACAATTATGAGTCTTGGAGTCGCTCTTCTCAAAGAGTATCTTTGTGGCGTTCTCTGTATTTCTTGAATTTGAATGTTGGCCTGCCTTGCTAGATTGGGGAAGTTCTCTTGGATAATATCCTGCAGAGTGTTTTCCAACTTGATTCCATTCTCCCTGTCACTTTCAGGTACACCAATCGGACGTAGATTTGGTCTTTTCACATAGTCCCATATTTCCTGGTGGCTTTGTTCATTTCTTTGTACTCTTTTTTCTCTAGACTTCTCTTCTCACTTCATTTCATTCATTTGATCTTCAATCACTGATACCCTTTCTTCCAGCTGATCGAATTGGCTACTGAAGCTTGTGCATTCATCCCGTGGTTCTCGTGCCATGATTTTCAGCTCCATCAGGTCATTTAAGGACTTCTCTACACTGGTTATTCTAGTTAGCCACTCATCTAAACTTTTTTCAAGGTTTTTAGCTGCTTTGTGATAGGTTCAGACTTCCTCCTTTAGCTCCGAGAAGTTTGATCGTCTGAAGCCTTCTTCTCTCAACTCATCAAAGTCATTCTCCATCCAGCTTTTTCCATTGCTGGTGAGGAGCTACATTCTTTTAGAGGAGGAGAGGTGCTCTGATTTTTAGAATTTTTGGCTTTTCTGCTTGTTTTTTCCCCATCTTCGTGGTTTTATCTACCTTTGGTCTTTTATGATGGTGACGTACAGATGGCATTTCAGTGTGGATGTCCTTTCTGTTTGTTAGTTTTCTTTCTAACAGTCAGGACCCTCAGCTGCAGGTTTGTTGGAGTTTGCTGGAGGTCCACTCCAAACCCTGTTTGCCTGGGTATCAGCAGTGGAGGCTGCAGAACAGCGAATATTGCTGAATAGAAAATGTTGCTGCCTGATCGTTCCTCTGGAAACTTCATCTCAGAAGGGTACTCATCCGTGTGAGGTGTCAGTCTGCCCCTACTGGGGCTGCCTCCCAGTTAGGCTACTCAGGGGTCAGGGCCCTACTTGAGGAGGCAGTCTGTCCATTCTCAGATCTCAAGCTCTGTGCTGGGAGAACCACTACTCTCTTCAAAACTGTCAGACAAGAACATTTAAGTCTGCAGAGATTTCTGCTGCCTTTTGTTCAGCTATGGCCTGCCCCCAGCGGTGGAGTCTATGGAAGCAGGCAGGCCTCCTTAAGCTGCGGTGGGCTCCACCCAATTTGAGCTTTCTGGCCACTTTGTTTACCTACTCAAGCCTCAGCAATGGTGAGTGCCCCTCCCTAGCCTCGCTGCCACCTTGCAGTTCGAACTCAGACTGCTGTGCTAGCAATGAGCAAGGCTCTGTGGGTGTAGGACTCTCTGAGCCAGGTGTGGGATATAATCTCCTGGTGTGCCATTTGCTAAGACCACTGGAAAAGTGCAGTATTAGGGTGGAAGTGACCTGATTTTCCACCTGCTGTCTGTCACAGCTTCCCTTGGCTAGGAAAGGGAATTCCTTGACCCCTTGTGCTTCCTGGGTGAGGCGATGCCTTGCCCTGCTTTGTCTTACACTCGGTGGGCTACACCCACTGTCCTGCACCCACTGTCCAACAAGCCCCAGTGAGATGAACCCGGTAGCTCCGTTGGAAATGCAGAAATCACCCATCTTCTGTGTCGCTCACGCTGGGAGCTGTAGACTGGAGCTCTTCCTATTTGGCCATCTTGGAGCTGCCCCACATTTATATTAACGGTTGAATCAAGGGTCACATAGAACAGTAAGTGTTCTAGGAAGCCACAATTTGTGTACCTCTTAGATTACCTTATAGGGCTTTGCATGCAGATTTCAGCAGATGAATGTAGTCTCCACTATTTATCTGGCAGTGCCCTGGATACATTGATGAGTGACAGAAAAAATTTCTGTCTCTTCATGGAATTTACATTCCAGTGTCTCTCTCTGTCATCATGTTTATTGTAAGTTGAAATTCTCTTCTCTTCCCTAAAGTTGAAGTTCTTCTCTTTTCTAAAGCTCCAGATATTCTCTGATATCATTGTATACTAATGCTAAATAATTTTTGTAATACACTGTATAATATACAAAAAGGGAAAATGGAAATTATTCAGCACAGAGTTATAGAAATATGAACCAGTTAACATGGTATATTTGGAAACTTTAAACTCCTTAGTATATCTAGATTGCATCGTAGTCTTGGTCTGGTGGCAAGAAATGAATTTGAAGTCATAGAAGACCTTGACTGTTTCTCAAAAGACTTTGGAGATAAAAATAATTTGAGCCCTTTTATAAAAAAAAATAAAGACTTTATATTCTTTTTCTATTCTAAAATGACTAGTTGCTAGTACAATCTGCAGGAGAGTGCTTTGTCTCCACTCCGAGAGGGCCAGTCTCCAACCCAGCCTATGACATGTAGCTGCTACCATGTCAGGCACTTCCCCAAATCTTGCTGCATCCAAGATGGTACTCTCCAGCCCCCATCCAGAATATGCAGCCAGGTGCTGGAACTCTTGAGATTTGCCCTCCACTCAGTTCAAGCTTCTCTCATGGCCAATACAACAACGAAGTTGTGTTACTTTGGTCAAGGCAATAGTCTTCCTGATACTCAGTTTGGTTATCCCTGAAGAGGAAATAAGAAATATATGTGGATTATTTCTGCCCAGTGGGTCCTGGTGGATCTCCACTGCTCCATTCCCTCTGCTTGGTGAGGACAGGTGGCTCTGCCATAGCTCTGTTGCCTGGTGACCTGCAGGTACTGGAAGATCCATAAGGAGGATTCCAGGAAATGGAGTTTAATCAATTTATATTAAAATACTGACCAATAGACTGGACCATCAAGAAGACTGGCACACTTTAAGCAGGTCTTCATAAGGAAGTCATTGAGAGCTAACAGAGAGAGGATGCAGACCCTGGGCCAAAGAAGGAGGAAACGGGATCTTATATGGGGTTGCTGAGTATAGGGACTCATTCCCAGCCCCCAGTGTCTCCTGGGGAAAGACTGAGTTGAATAGGGGAGGAATGGCCCACTCTTACTACAGACTTCTGAAATCCTAGCTGCAGGAGACCCCCACGACCCCCATGGACATTTGAGCAGGCAGGAAAAGCTGCTTGGAGAAGTGGCAGCAGCAGGAATCTAGCTGTGTGGAGCCCAGAGAGTTTGATGTGGGAATGGCTGCAGTGTAGCACAGCTATGTATGCCCATATCCCAAGACCTGCCATGCTCCTCCAGGTGGTTTTGGCCTTTGTTAACCAGTGGACCTAGACAGAACAGGACTGTCTTCCCGTGTGGGATAGGGCCAGTCTGATCTGAGTGCCCTGCTGTCTGCCAGCCTCTTCCAGGGTCCCTTTCTGGCTGCATGGCCTTGGATGCCCAACCAGGCCACATCCCAGCAGCTGCTGCCATTGCCCTGTAACTAGCAGACCCTGATTTACCATCAGAGAGATCTACCACCACCACACACCCACTCACAGCCTCCAGCACCACTTTGCTCACATTAACTCACCCATGGCCTCCCCCTACCACTTTGCTGGCATTCACATGCCTGGACTTTGCTGCCTCACTGCCAGTGGCATGTACATGTGCACAAACCCTGATGCGTTGCTGCCGATGGTGGAAGTGTATGTACGGATCCTGCCATGCCACTGCCTGGCTGCTGCTGGCACATGCACATAAGCATTGACCCCTTGCTGCCAAGGTCCAGTGAAGTACTTTGCTGGCATTCCCCACAAGAGTGTTGTTGCCAATTGATCAGGAATACCTCAGCCTCTCCAGTGCAGCAACTGCTTAACCTTGAGAGACAAGAGAACAAAGCTGTGGGCCTCGACCCAGCCCCCTAGCATGCAGCCCAGGAGTTACAGCATGCAGCCCAGGAGTACTGAGCTGAGTCTAGGCCCCCTGATATCATCGAGAAATGAAGCCAGTAGACTGAAACTAAAATCAAACCCCAATGGCATAAAATAATACAAAAGCAAAGGTCCCTTTCCAAAGGACAATAACTTCAAAGATTAAAGAAACATCAGCTTACACAGATGAGAAAGAACCAAGGCAAGAACTCTGGCAACTCAAAAAGTCAGTGTCTTATTTCCTCCAAACAAGTGTATTAGCACCCCAGTAATGCTTATTAACCAGGCTGAAGTGGCTGAAATGATAGACTTAGAATTCAGAATTTGGATGGCAGCAAAGGTCATCGAGATTCAAAAGAAAGTTGAAACCCAATCCAACAAATTTAAGGAATCCAATAAAATGATATCAAGAGGTGAAAGATGAAATAGCCATTTTAGGAAAGAACCTAACTAAGCTGATATAACTGAAAAACTCACTACAAGAATTTCATAATACAACTGGAAGTATTAACAGCAGAACAGGCCGAGCATCTCAGAACTTGAAGATATGTTCTTTGAATCAACTCTGTCAGACAAAAATGAAGAAAGAAAAGTAAGAATGAAAAAAATCTACAGAAAATATGATATTATGTATAGAGACTGATTAAACTTATAACTCATTGTCATCCCTGAAAGAGAGGGAAAGAAAACAAGTAACTTTGAAAATATGTTTGAGGATATTGCCCTTGGAAACTTCCCCAACCTCACTGGAGAGGTCAACATTCAAATTGAGGGAATTCAGAGAACCCCAGCATGACACTTATAAGATGGCCATCCCCCACACACATAGTTATCAGCTTCTCCAAGGTCAATGTAAAAGAATAAACATTAAAGACAGCTAGAGAGAAGGCGTAGGTCACCAACAAAGGGAACCTCTTCAGGCTAACAGTGGACCTTTCAGCAGAAACTTTATAAGCCAGAAGGGAATGGGGGCCCATATTCAGCATTCTTAAAGAAAATAAATTCCAACCAAGAATTTCATATCCAGTCAAACTAAGCTTAATAAGTGAAGGAGAAATAAAATCCTTTTCAGACAAGCAAATGCTAAGGGAATTTGTTACTACCAGACCTGCCTAACAGGAGGTCCTTAAGGGAATGCTAAACATGGAAACAAAAGACCATTACTGGCCACCACAAAAACACTATATGTACATAGACCATTGACACTTTAAAGCAACTACATAATCGAGTCTGCATAAACGCTAGCTAACAATGTGATGACAGGATAAAATTTGAACATAGCAATATTAACCTTGAATGTAAATAAGCTTAACACTCCACTTAAAAGGCATGGAGTGGAGTGGAAAGTTGTATAAAGAAGAAACACCCAACTGTATGTTGTCTTCAAGTGATCCATTTCACATGCAATGATGCCCATAGGCTCAAAGTAAAGGGATGGAGAAAAATCTACCAAGCAAATGGAAAACAAAAAAGCAGAGGTTGCTATTTTAATTTCAGGCAAAAGAGTGATAATAAAAGACAAAGAGGGAGTCTTTGAAAACAACGGTGATAATAAAAGACAAAGAGGGAGTCTTAGAGACCTACAAAGAGATTTAGATAACCACACAATAATAATGGGAAACTTCAACACGTCATCGATAGTATTAATACTAAGACAGTATTAACACAAATACCAAGACAGTATTAATACAAATATCAAGTATTAATCATACTAAGAATCATTGAGGCAGAAAACTAACAAAGATATTTGGGACCTAAACTTGACATTTGATGAAATGGACTTAACAGACATCTACAGAACACTCCACCAAACAACAACAGAATATACATTCTTCTTATTTACATATGGCACATACTCTAAAATTAACTACATAGTAAACCACAAAGCAATACTCAACAAATTAAAAAAAAAACATACCTATGACACTCTTGCACTGCGGGGCAATAAAAATAGAAATTAATACTAAGAAAGTCTCTCAAAACCATACAATTACATGGATGTTAAACAACCTGCTCCTGAATACCTCTAGGTAAACAATGAAATGAAGGCAGAAATCAAGAAATTATTTAAAAATAATGAAAACAAATTTACAACCTACCAGAATCTCTGGGACACAGCTAAAACAATTTCAAGAGGAAAGTTTATAGTGCTAAATATCAATAATTAGACACAATAGGGTTATAGCCAACAACACTTTTAGGAGCTCACAAGAAATTTTAATCTTGTATAAAACCAGAAGAAAAAGTAAGCTTTTAGGTTGAAATAATTATTTTAATATATTCATCTTTATATCAAGATAGTCACAAAATATTATTTTGTCACAATGAAGATGTATATTTATATTTTCACAGAGAAAGAGACTCACAAAGGTAAAAGTACCAAGGGCCCACAAAAGCAATAATGCTGCCATGCTTTCGTATTATGACAGATTCTGTAATTGTTAGCACCAAGGCCATTTACAACCACCTTTTCCCGGATTTCCTCTACTAGAAAGACTGGAAAACTAGAATATTCCTCTTCCCAGATTGCAGTTAAGAATGACATATATCCTGGCCGGGTGCAGTGGCTCATGCCTATAATCCCTGCACTTTGGGAGGCCAAGGTGGGTGGATCACCTGAGATCAGGAGTTTGAGACCAGCCTGACCAACATGGAGAAACCCGGTCTCTACTAAAAATACAAAAAATTAGCTGGGCGTGGTGGTGCATGCCTGTAATCCCAGCTCCTCAGGAGGCTGAGGCAGGAGAATAGTTTGAACCTAGGAGGTGGAGGTTGCAGTGAGCCGAGATCATGTCATTGCACTCCAACCTGGGCAACAAAAGCGAAAATCAGTCTCAAAACAAACAAACAAACAAACAAACAGAATGGCCTATATCCAGTTCCAGTTAATAAGATAGAAAAACATCTCACTAAGTAGTACCTCTGAAAAACCATCTTAAAAGTGATTACAATGTTTCCTTTGCTTAGGAAAATAGCTGACCCATGGTAAGCACACTATAAGTAATAGTAATAGCAATAATAATAATAGCAATAATAATTTGTCCACAAAAAGATCATAACATAGAATAAAATGATGACTGCTGATATTAACTTCCCATTTCCTACTTATTTCCTGATTTAAAAAGTATTGGCTAGAATGGAAACTATAATGGTCAGATAAATCTGGATAATAGCATGCCCTAGAAACTAGCAGAAAGTGCCAATGGTAACCTATCACATTGCAAGTCCCCAAGAGAATGGTTGGTCCCTCTCAGAGGTAGGTGTTTCATGGCAAGGATTAAAGCTATTAATTATAGGAGATGTGGGCAGTGGTGAAACCCAGAGAACTGAATTATGTGATGGTTTACAGATTTTGCAAATTGTTGCGGTTCAGAATTTATGTGGGTGTTTGTGATATATGCTATCCAATCTTTCTCAATTTTACATGGTAAGGGGGCCTGGCTACTGATGCTGTTAAAGTGGTTAGTGGTAGTGGAATATATCATCTAGCTCTAGTCCACAAAATCTAAAATTCCTTAAAATGTTTTTGATTGGTTGTGCAATGCCTATATGATTTCATCCTTTTCCAACTTCTCCACTTCCCAATCCTCTTTCTTCTTTATCTAGACTACACGTTTCACTTTACTCCAATATCCAAAAGCATTTGTGATTCCCATTACTTACATAATATTCTGACATCCTCAATGCAAATTCAAATATTTCCACAATTAAGTCCCAGTCTAATTCTGTCTTTCGTTTTGCTTTTACATGTGTTTCCTCTGCAACTTCTGAAAGAACCATGAGTGCACCTGCTTTGTCATGCTGTTTGAAATCTCCTTCTCAATATTTAATTTCCATTTATGTCTTACTGATTATTTTGGGTTCAATTCAAGTCACTCCACTCTTGAAATCTCAGGCTACAGTTATTTTTTTTCTCCTTTGAACTATTTTGGCTTTCCCCCTAATTTTATGATCTGTAATCTCACCTAAGGAGCTAATGCATATACACTTCTTAACATAGTACAGGAAAGGGAAGAAAAAAAAGAAATACCTTAAAATGTCATGAAATTTTGAATATGTATATTTTGAATCCCTTTAGCAAGAATATACATTTTTTAAAAGGGGTTTAATTATCTCATTTTTCTCGTGTACCTCACAGTGCACAATACTGCTGGATACATATTTGTTAGATAACAAATGAACACTCAAGGATAGTGGTTATTCACATGGTTTTCTGGGATCTCTTGAGGATACTTCCGAGGGATCTGAAAGTTAAAAATTATTTTCATAATAATGCTGAAATATCAATGCCCTTCATACTTATCACAGTGTATTATTGTGGAGTTTTCCAGAGGCTGCATAACCAGAGATGTTGTAGCAGATTAAAAGTATAAGCAAACACGAGAATCTCTTTGTCTTCTTTCTATTAGCTAAACATTTAAGAGATTGATAAAAATGGAAAATACTACTTTCTCACTAAATTTTTGGTTTTAAATAAAATATGTCATTAATAGTGAACAGGTAATTCTTTATTATGGTTATTTTAAAATGAGTCAGTACATAGTGTTTTTCAATTTAATCAATATAAATTATAGTAAATATTGGCAGATGTAATCCATATCCATGAAAGTTCTTCAGAGACTCTTGTCATTTCTTTTTGAAAAACTTTTGAAATCAACCTTTCTACAGCCTTTCCTCCTTTGTATCCTCCCCCTACGTACAAGTGAGAACATGCAATATTTGTCTTTCTGTGCTTGGTTTCTTATCACTAAACATAGTAAGCTCAGGATTTAATTCTTTTTTATGGCTAAATAGTATTTCATTGTGTATGTACCACATTTTCTTTATCCATTCATCTATTGATGAACACTTAGGTTGATTCCATATCTTGGATATTATGAACAGTGCTGCAATAAATATGGGAGTGCAGATATCTCTGCAATATTTTGATTTCTTTTCTTTTGGATATAAACCCAGAAGCAGAATAGCTGTATCATATGGCAGTTCTGTTTATAGTTTTTGAAGAATCTCCATACTTTTCTGCATAGTAACTGTACTAATTTACATCCCTCCCAACAGTGTATGAAGGTTCCCCTTTCTCCATATCCTGGCTAGTTTCTGTTATTTCCTTTCTTTTTGATAAGTTATTCTGAATGGGGTGAGATGATATCTCATTGTGGTTTAGATTTGCATTTCTTTGATGATTGGTGATTTGGGACATTTTTTCATATACTTGCTGACCATTTGTTTGTCTTCTTTTGAGCAATGTCTATTCAGATTTTTTTTTTGCCCATTTTAAAATTAAATAATTACTATTTTTTTGTTATTGAGTTGTTTGAGTTCCTGATATATTCTGATTATTAATCCATTTTCAGATGGATAGTTTGCAAATTTTACTTCCCATTGTGTGTGTTCTCTTTTCACTTTGTTTATTGTTTCCTTCTGCTATGCAGAAGCTTTTAGCTTGATGTAATCCCATTTGTCTATTTTTGCTTTGGTTGCCTGCGCTTTTGAGGTCTTACACAAAATAATTCACTCCGACCAATGTCCACTAGCATTGTTTTCATCAATTAGTTTCATAGTTTCAGATCCAATGTCCACTAGCATTGTTTTCATCAATTAGTTTCATAGTTTCAGATCTTAGATTTCAGTCTTTAATCCATTTTGATTTGATTTCTTTTGTATATGGTGAGAGATAGGTGTCTAGTTTCATTCTTCGGAGTATGGTTATCTAGGTATCCCAACACCATTTATTAAAGCTACTGTCTTTTCCTTGATGCATGTTTGTGATGTCTTCATAAAAATTGAGTTGGGTGTCAATGCATGGATTTATATCTGGACCCTCTATTCGGTTCCATTGTTTCTGATTTTATGCCAGTCCGTGTTTCTGATTTTGTACCAGTAGCATGCTAATGTGGTTACTATAGCTTAGTAGTATATTTTAAAGTCAGGTAGTGTGATGTTCTTTTGTTCTTTTGCTCAGGATTACTGTGGCTAATGGGGTCTTTTGTAGTTTCGTATAAACTTTAGAACTGTTTTATCTATTTCTGTGCAGAGTGTCATTGGTATTTTGATATAGATTGCATAGAATCTGCAATTGTTTTGGGTAGAATTGTTATTTTAGCAATATTACTTTTTCCAATTCATAAGCTTGACATATCTTTCCATTTTTTGTGTTTTTTTTTTTCAATTTCTTTTATCAGTGTTCTATAGTTTTCCAAAAGGAAAAACGTATTTATAAAAATAAATCTTTCATCTTCGTTAAATTGATTCCTGGGTATTATATATTTTCATATCTATTGCAATTAAGATTGCTTGCTTTATTTCTTTTACAGATTGTTTGCTGTCAGTGTATATACATGTTAGTGACTTCTGTTTGTTGATTTTTTATCCTGCAACTTTACTAAATTTGTTGGTCAGTTCTAACAATTTTTTGGTGGAGTCTTCAGATTTTTCTAAATATAAGATCATGACATATGTATGCAAGACTAATTTGAATTCTTCTTTTTCTGACTTGGATGCCCCTCACCACTTTTTTGCCTAATTGTTCTGTCCCAAACTTCTGGTATTATGTTGAATGAAAGTGGTGAAAGTGGGGAGGCATTTTTGTCTTGTTTGAGATCTTAGAGAAAAGGTTTTCACATGATGCTGGATGTGGGTTTGTCATATATATGGTCTTTATTATTTTAAGATATATTTCTTCTATACTATGTGGGCAGTATGTGTGTGTGTGTATATATATACACATACATACAGACACATACATACACATACATGTACACACTATATATATCTATATTATTTTAAGGTATTAGTTTGGTACAAAAGTAATTGTGGTTTCTACTACTGAAGGTAATTAAAGGTAAGTAATTACAAAACTGCAATTACTTTTGCACAGAAGAATATATTCCTTCTAAGGTATATTCCTTGGTTGGGGGTTGTTAATCATAAAGCAGGGGGCTAAATTTTATCAAATGCTTTCTCAGCACCTACAGAATTGATCATATGGCTTTTGTTCTTTTAATGTAATGTATCATATTTATTGATTTGCCTTTGTTGAAACATCATTGCATTCCTGGGATGAATCCTATTTGATCATAGTGAAAGATCTTTTTAATATATTTCTGAATTCAGTTAGCTAGTAGTTTATTGAGGAGTTTTGCATCTGTGTTCATCAGTGATACTGGTCTATACTTCTGTACTTTTTTTTTTTTTTTTTTAATAGAGTTTGAGTAGAATAGATACTAGTTCTTCTTTAAACATTTGCCAGAATTCAGCAGTGAAGACATCAAGTCCTGGGGTTTTCTTTGATGGAAGACTTTTTTTTATGGCTTCAGTTTATTGATTTATTGAGGTTTTCTATTTCTTCATGGTTTAGTTTTGGTAGTTTATATGTGTCCAGGAATATATTCACTTCTTCCAGGTTTTTCAATTTACTGGTATACTGTTTTTCATAATAGTTTCTAATAATTCTTTGTATTTCTGTAATCTCAGTTGTTATGTTCCCTTTTCATTTCTAATTTTTTTTTCTGGGTCTTCTCTCTTTTATTCTTAGTTGAGCTAAAAGTTTGTCTATTTTTTTTTTCAAAAATCTATTTGTTTCATCGATCTTGTCTTTCTTTGATTTAACTTTTTGTTTTACTGATTTTGTTTATTTTTTTAGTCACAATGTTATTTATTTCTGTCCTGATCTTTATTATTTCTTTTCTCCCGCTAGTTTTATGTTTGCTTTGTTCTTGCTTTTCTAGTCCTTTGAGGTGCATCATTAGTTTATTTGAGGTTTTTCAATTTCTTTTTGATATAGACTTTTATTGCTACAAACTTTGCTCTTAATACTGCTTTTGCTGTATCCCATAGATTTTGAAATGTACTTCCATTTTTATTTGTTTCAAAAGAGTTTAATATTTTCTTCTTAGTTTATTCACTGACCATACTGACTGTTTAGGAGCATGTCAATATCCATGTGTTTATCTACTTTCTGAGATGCTTCTTTTTATTGATTTCTAGTATTATTCCATTGTGGTCAGAAAGACATTTGATTTTGTTTTTTGAATTTGACACTTGACACTTTTTGAATTTGTTGAAACTCGTTTTGTGGCCTAAAATAGCATCTATTCTGGAGAATGTCCCATGTGCTGATGAAAGGAATGTATATTTAGCAGCAGTTGGATCAACTTTTCTGTAAATGTCAGTTAGGCCTTTCTATTTTAGTGTAATTTAATTTCAATGGTTTTTTTTTGATTTTCTTTCTAGATGATCTGTTCATTACTAAGAGAGTGGTTTTAAAGTTTCCTACTAGTATATTATCATATTGCAGTCTATCTATCCCTTTAGATCTATTAATGTTTGCTTTATATACTTGGGTACTCTGCTGTTGGGTGCATAGATGTTTACAATTGTTATTTTCCATTCTGTATTGAGTTTTTTATCTTTATAATATCTTCTTTGTGTCTTTTTACAGTCTTTGACTGGTCATCTATTTTATCTCATGTAAGTATAGCAACTGCTGCTCTTTTTGGTTTCCATTCACATGAAATATCTCTTTTTCCTACACTTTCAATCTAGGTGTGATTTTATAGGTGAGTGTTCTTACAGGCAGAATTTACTTGGATCTTGCATTTTTATTCATTTAGTCACTCTTTATTTTTAATTGGAAAATTGAGTCTATTTATATTCAGCATTATTATTGATAAGTAAGGCCTTATTACTGCCATTTTGTTGCTTGTTTTCTGGTTGTGTTGCAGCTCCTCTCTCTCTTTATTCATGTCATCTTTTGTAGTTAAGTTATTTTTTTGCTGGTAGTATGTTTTAATTTGTTGATTTTTACTTTTAATTTATCTATTATAGGTTTTTACATTGTGATTACTATGAAGCTTATGTGAAATATAGATATAGCAAATTATTATAAAGAGGTAACAACTTGTATTAAATAAAACAAAAAAAGAGTAAAAACAAGCAAACAAAGAAAAAAATTAAAAATAATCTTTATATTTTAACTCCATCATCTCACATTTTGAATTTTGGTTGTTTCAATTTACATTTTATTACCTATATCTTAACAAGTTTCTGTAGCTAATATTATTTTATATGTATTTATCTTTTAGGCTTCATACTAGAGTTATGGGTAGATTGCACACTAGAATTACAGAACTGGAGTATTCTGGGGATGATTTTGTACTTAATTTTACCAGTGGATTTTGTACTTTTAAATATTTTCTTTTTTTACATTAGTATTTTTTTTGTTCATATTGAAGAGCTCCCTTTACCATTTCTTGTGAGGTAAGTCTGGTGGTGATGAATTCTCTTAGCTTTTGTTTGCCTAGGAAAGACTTTGTGACTCCTTATTTGAAAGATAGCTTTGCTGGATAAAGTATTTTTGAATGGCAGTTTTGTTTTGTTTTGTTTTGTTTTTTTCCTTTCAACACATTAAAAATATTCTGCTCCCTCTGATTCCTTTAGGATCATCTCATTGTCTTTGACCTTGGAGAGTTTAATTATTATATGTCTTGATGTAAGTCCTGTTTGGTGTTCTCTGTCCTTCCTATACCTAAACTTTTATTCCTTTCTCAAGTCTTGGAAACTTTTCTGTTATTATTTTTTGAGTTAAGTGTTCTACCCTGTTCTTTTGCTCAGCTCCCTTTTGAATACTAGTAATTCTTAGATTTTTGTCTTTTGAGGTAATTTTCTATATCTTGTAGGTAGTCTTTATTCTTTTTGATTTTTTTTCTTATTTCTCCTGTGACTGTGTACTTCTAAACAGCCTGTCTTTGAGAGCACTGATTCTTTCCTCTGCTTGATCCATTCTGCTATAGAGAGCCTTAAATGAATTTTTGAATTCAGCAAATGTGTTTCTCAGTTCCAAGATTTTTGTTTGATCTTTTGTTATTATTTCAATCTCCTTGTAAAATTTATAAATTGCTTTTTTTGTGTTATCTTGGCGATCACTAAGTTTCTTTCAAACTCCAATTTTGAATTATTGGATAGAGAGCTCATATATCAGTCTTGTTAGGGTCAGTCACTGGTTCCTTGCTTTGTCTATTTGGAGAGGTCGTGGTTTCCTTTTTTTTTTTTTTTTTTTTGTGGATGTACATCTATGTCTTTGCATTGAACAATTAGTTATTCATTCCAGTTTTCTCTGCTTGGCTTGTTTTGGTTTTCATTGGGTACGTTTGCTTAGAGATTTTTCATAATTTATCTGTTGAATCTCTTATACATTTTTCCGCTAGGTCAGTGCCTCTTTTTCAGCACTAGATGGCACATTAAACCTGTGTTTGCCTTGGCTCTAGCAAATTATCAGAGACTGATCATCAGAAATAGGGGAGGTCCCAAAGGGGATATCCTGTCAGTGTGGAAGGGCTGGCTGTAGTTTGTGCTCAGGGGCCCTGTGGAATGTACCTCCTACAGCATGGTGCTGCTAAGCAGCCACTCTGATTTGGCATGTCCTTTGGCTGAATTATAGAGCAGTTTCTAGCATTCAGGATGTTAGTCCTGCCTCTCCACTTTGTCTTTAGCTGTCCTCAGAGATGTTCTTTTAGGCACTCACAGTGCTTCCCATAGTTTGAGGTAGGGATAGGTCTCCTGTCAGAGAACATAAGACAGTAGAGAAACTGACTGTCAACCTCAGTCTCACTTTCTCCAGTGTAGAAACTGAGAGTCAATGAACATTTTCCACATACTTGGTGCTGGGCAGATTTCAGGTAGTGGTGTTATTGTCATGAACATCAGATTCTCTTACTGTCTGCTGGAGTCTTTTCACTTCTCGGTGGCTCCAGGAACTGATTCATTCTCATATTTGTGTTCTGGGATATTGCTGGTGATCATCTTGGTGCTATATATTTGTTTCTGGTTTTCTGTGCAAGGGAGTGAAGCCAGCTTGTTTCTATGCCACCATTTTTGAATTGGAAGTATGACTATAGGGCATCACAGTCTTAAACTCCTTGGCTCAAGTGATCTTGTTTCAACCTTCCAAGTCACTGGAACTACAGTCTCATGCCACTGTGCTCAGCTGATAATTTCTAAGAGTTTAAAAAGTTCCTGAATTTAAAATGTAAGAGACTTGCTAATCAACGAGAGTGTATGCTTTACTATGGAAATTTAATTCGGAAGGAGAGATGATAGGTCAAGGCAAGGGGAAAAGAATGATAGAGATACCAGCAGGTCCTATAATTTAAAAAGTGAAGATGCACTGGACAATCATTTCAGCAAGTTTCCTTTGAATAAGAAGTTTATATAGAAGTCAAAATGTCTTAAATGCAGGGAAATTAAGGTTAGAGATTTGCAAAACATTTCTTTTTTCAAGATTAACATGCCCTTCATTTGTTAAATTCTATACTGTGTACTTTAGCTATTGCTATGAATTGGAAATTTCTATAAAAATTATCTGAAGTCTAATATTCATGATTCCCATCTTTAACTTATTCTTACAGATAGCAGTCACATTTTGCATTTTAAAATTTACTTGCTTCTTACACTATTTTGCCATTTAAAAGCTGAAATAAAGTATGGTGTATTTCCAAACACTAACAATGTATAACATTTGTTGAATGTATGGTATGAGCCTAGTACTCTTCTAGGTTCTCTATACATATTAATTCATTAAATGTTTTAGAAACTTTGTGAACATAAACACCCTTATTATTCCCGTTTTATAGATGAAAAGCCAAAGAATGCAAAGATTCAATACTTAACTAAAGTTATTCAGTTCATAAATGATGAAGCCTATTTTCCCACATAGGCAATCTGGCTCTGGAGCAACTTAGCATAGAATGGTATCCTGGAGGTTTCACAAATATTTATCTCCTCTCCCCCACCACTGCCCCCCCCCCAAAAAAAAGCTAAAAACAAAAAACAAGGGAGTAGTGAGACAATATCTAATTGATGAAATTAACCAATTTCATCTAACCCTTTAAAATTTGTAATGCTGGAATTCATAAGTTGTAATCATACCAAATATAATAGGTCTAGAATTATGATACTATTGCTATGTGACATACATTTTTGCTGAGTCAACCTGAGAATAGTCACTCTCAAATTTTAAGGACTTATTACAACATATCTAAAATAGTATAAAGTCCAAAACCTTGTCTCTAGAGCTGTTGTAACTATTTCTAATTCCCCAAATTATGGGTTAGGCAATGTTAGAAGCTGTGACACAGTACTTGTATGATGATAATATAATTGATAAATAAACGTTGGTATGGAGGAAAGTAAGAAAGCTGATAAGTTCTGGCATCAGAGATGATGATGCTACAGATAAACAAGTCTGGCTGTGAAACTATGATCAGAATAAGGATCCAGAATAGTTAATGTGGATATCTACTCTTTTGACAGCAGCTATAACGGCAATTCTAGGCTCTGCTACTGCCAGGACTTTGCTCTGGAGCAGTTCACTGGTATAGTCTTTTCACGATTCTGGAAATAGACAATGGGTAGAACCCTTCACCCTATAGGGTGTGACTTGCTTTTCTTACCAAATGTTTGTTGCTAATCAGTCTCAATCATGCAATTAGTTTGAAAACTTGTACATCAGAGTCATCATTAATCTATCCTATTTATCTTTGCACAAAGTTCATTTAATGAATAACTAGCTTTGAATCTGTGAGTTATTATTTAGTGCTTCAGAAATCCAATGACTAATGCCGTGAGACAAGCAGATGTGCTGTATCAGCTTCAGCAGTGTCATTTTCCTTGGCTTTCCCCTGTGAAGTTCTCAAGGCCTAAACCTCTTGAGCATGCAGTCTGTTGGCTTCAGGAATGTGAGTGGGATCCAGAGAAGGGCTCATGGCTTTGGGTGGGGAGAAGAGTGCAATTTGCATCTTGTTCACTTCCTCCCTGTTTTCTATGCCCAGATGTTATCAGGGTAAAATCAGAGCTCCTACTGAGTTGTCAAGTCTTATGCATTTCTATTTTCTATCCAGGCCTTTGGAATTAAGGAGAATTTAAAGAAATGGTGTATGGGGTGAAGGAAACAAACAAACAAGGAAATGAAAACCAGAAGGGAAAGCAGCCCAATATGGTAACAGAGCTCAGATGGAACTTGTAAAGATAGAAATCACCTCCAGTGTAATTTGGGGTTAGTGCCAGCACTTGAGATAGTCAATGAGTTTCTCAATTCCAGGGCAAGGGTTCCAGTTTTAAGACTTGGGCTTCCAGAGCAACACATATAGGAGAAAAACATACAGTTGAATGCAGCCTAAATGCGTACAAGAGATAGTTACTTAGTGATATGGTTTGGCTCTGTGTCCCCAGCTAAATCTCATCTTGAATTGTACTCCCATAATTCCCAGGTGTTGTGGGAGGAACTTGGTGGGAGATAATTAAATCTTTGGGGCAATTTCCCCCATATTGTTCTCATGGTAGTGAATAAGTCTCATGAGATCTGATGGTTTTATAAGGGGTTTCCACTTTCACTTCTCTCTCTCTGGTTCTTGCCAAAACCATGTAAGAAGTACCTTTTGCCTTCTGCCTTGATTGTGAAGCCTTCCCTGCCATTAAACCTATTTTTATTTTTATTTCTTTCTATCTTTTTTTTTTTAAGGTGTGCAATTTTATTCACTGGTCTCAAGTCAGTGTATAGGTAAGCTCCAACTGCCTCCACCCACTCCCAGGGAGACCAAAAACCTTCATACATCTCAAGCTGGGGGACCAAAGAGGGGGGCCATGAAGGCTGATCACTCAAACTAAAACAAAATAAAAAGGTATTAAGGTGAAGATTAAAAAATTTTTGCATTACATAGTTTACATGAAAGCAATGCTATCACCTCCACTTTGTAGGCTTGGGAAAGTACTAGGCCATTCTCCTTAGAGAGTAGTGGGGTGGCTTTTAAGAGGGCAACAGACTTCCTGTAACAATGCATCTCACGATATTTGGGATGACTATCAAAAAAGTACAATGTACAATCAAAGTCCTCAGCCACATTGCAGAACTTTGGGGGATGTTTCCTCCAGCTGACTACTGTCACCTTCACTGTTCCAGTTCTTAAGTCCTAAGTCAAGCCAAAAACAAAACAAAAGAAAACAAACAAACAAACAAAAACAAATAAAGCCATGCCAATCTCATCTTGTTTTCTGCGCAATTTATGTTTTTTCAAGAAAGGGTGTAATGCAACTAAGTTATAATTGACCTAGGAGCATTTGCAGTGGATGTGGAAGGGGTTGGGCTTGTCGCATTCCTTGCTGATCCACATCTGCTGGAAGCTGGAAAGTGAGGCCAGGATGGAGTCGCTGATCAACATGGAGTACTAACTCTCCAGAGGAGCAATGACGCCAGGGCGATGATCTCCTTCTGTACCCCATCCTGCCACACCAGGGTACGTGGTGGTGCCACCAGATAGCCCTGTGTTGGCATGCATGTCTTTGCGGATGTCCCTGTCACACTTCATGATGGAGTTGACAGTAGGATGCCACAGGATTCCATGCCCAGGAAGGAAGGGTGGAAGAGCACCTGGGGGGTATGGAACCCTTCGTTGCTGATGGTGATGACCTGGCCATTGGAAGGTCAGGCAGCTCGTAGCGCTTTTCCAGGGAGGAGCTGGAGGCCACTGTGGCCATCTCCTGCTCGAAGTCCAGGGTGATGTAGTACAACTTCTCCTTGATGTCATGCATGATTTCCTCCTCGGCCGTGGTGGTGAAGCTGTAGCCCCCGCTGGGTGAGGATCTTCATGAGGTAGTCAGTCAGGTCCAGGCCAGCCAGGTCCAGATGCAGGATGGCGTGGGGGAGGGCATACCACTCGTAGATGGGCAGTGTGGGTGATCCCATCACCAGAGTCCATCACAATGCCAGTGGTAAGGTCAGAGGCATACAGGGACAGCACCACAGGCTGGATGGCCACGTATATGGCTGGGGTGTTGCCGAAGGTCTCGAACAAGATCTGGGTCATCTTCTCATGATTGGCCTTGGGGTTCAGTGGGGCCTAGGTCAGCAGCATGGGGTGGTCCTCGGGAGCCACAGGCAGCTTGTTGTAGAAGGTGTGGTGCCAGATCTTCTCCATGTCATCCCAGTTGATGCTGTGCTGCACCGAGTACTTCAGGGTCTGGATGCCTCTCTTGCTCTGGGCCTCATGGCCCACACAGGAGTCCTTCTGACCCATGCCCACCATCATATCATGCCTTGGGGTCTGCGGATGCCCCATGATAGAGGGGAAGATGGCCCGGGAGCATCCTTGCCTGCAAAGCCAGCCTTGCGCATGCCAGAGCCGTTGTTGATGAGGAGCGGGGCAATATCATCATCCATGGTGAGTTAGCCGTGGGTGTGGATGCCCGGCAGAGCAGCAAGGAGGTGGCTCTGTGCTCGCAGGTGGACGTGGTCTCGGCGGTCCATTAAACCTATTTTTCTTCCCAGTCTCAGGTATGTCTTTATCAGCAGCATCAAAATGGACTAATACACTTAGCTGAGCATGTCTAGAAAATTTTCTGATTACAGTTTTGACAAGAATATCATCTTTCTTCTCTACCAATCAGAATGTTATGCCTGTCCCATTCCTAATGTGTTACTTTTCCATTGTTAATCCACTTAAAATAACTTTATGGTCTTGTTGAGATAGAACCTTTTTTAAAACAAAAAACGAATATTCTATGTAAATACCTATTCTTAGCTCAATTTTGCAGGAAATAAACATTTCAAGAATAGAATTAAAAAATGTATACAATGGCAGATGTTTTATAAATCATATTTCTCTAATTTAAGAGATTTAACAAACATACTAAATCTAATTCTCTTTTGGAAACAAAATTTATATTTCCAGATAATCTGGAAAAGCTAATTAATCAATAAGTTCGTTGGGGTTTTACTCTGTGTTTTGACAGCACGAATATATTCATCATGGTATGGGGCATAAGGAAATAGCACAATTAATACTCGTAAACATGAATGTGAAAATGTATAGTTTTGTGCTGAGAAGTGTCATTTCTAATTGCAAATATGGCAGCTTTATTGACATCATCATTAACAGGATTTTTAAGCAATCTACCAGTAGTTCCAGAGATGAGATTCACTTCTACTTCTAGAACAAATGTATAAGTATGCTTTTATTAGTTACTGTTTTAATTTCAAATTTTCTATTCTATATATTTGAAATAGTCTTTAAAGTTTTCACAAACAAGCAAGAATTAGAAAAGTACCTCATTGTGCCTATTTATTGTTTAAATCTTTTACTCTTTTGTATTTTTGAATTGGACCAACAACTCTAATTATACTAAGTACTCATTCTAGTTTTTTTCTAAGCTTATCTATCAATCCGAAATTCTCTTTTTGACACTTGAAATTTTATTATGACTTTTATATTTTAAAGGAAGATAATTATGTCTGCATATATTTAAAACTGAGTCCTTAGATTACTGTTTCTGAAATGTGGCTGCTATCCTTTAAACTCTCTTAGTATGTTACAAGCACATGGCATTAAGAGACTTTCTCTAAAGGAGTAATGAAAACTAACTTTTTAAAAGATAATATACAATTTTCTCCAACAAATATTTTACTTTTTAAGGTATTGCTTATACTTAGTAAAATAATACTTTTTCTCCTATCATTCTGTGGTGATAAGTTATTGCCGAGAGATTTCTGATATTTGGCTGAAAGTGTAGATGGCCTTCTGAAAGGACCTGGAGGAGTCGGCAGAACTGTCATCTGAGCAAGAAGGGCTTGAAAACTTCTTCTCTGAAAATGCACCGAAGCCTAGAAGTTCTTCACCGTTTAGAAACAAAGCTTAGTAGAAGGTGTACTGGAGGCGTGAACTTGGGATTAGAGAGAAGTAGAGTAACAGACCGGTAGTTTGAAAAGTCTATGGAAGCCTGATATCGTGGATCAAGGCATCAGGCAAAAAGTCTATATAGGAGATAGACCCAGACTCTAACTTAGGGTAGAGGTTAGCACCCAATACAAGATAATAGGACTTCTATACAGAATAAGCTATGTCAAGATCTCAGTGTAGACCCCAGCAACTAGTGCTACTGCATATCCTGAGCATCTATATGAGGCTAACCTGATATAGTTTAGGGCTATCTCAGATCATCACTGTTGCTAATGCTTTCACTCCCCACTCTCATCCTTAATATTTCACTTAGAACCTTATCTTTTCAGGTAGGCTTCCCCAATCATTCAATTTAAAGTAGATCCCTTATAATCTCTCTCACAGGAATTTTTTATCTTTCATTATACTAATTTTGTAATATTATTAAAATTATTTTTTTCATATTAGGCTCCACCACAACAGGCACGATATCTTTTTATTCACTATAGTGTGCTCTATGCCTAGCATAGTACCTGGCACACAAACAGCTCAATAAGCACTGTATTTGCTAAATAAACAAATGTTAAATAAGCAAATATGCTATCTTAATAACTGGCTAGTGACTCAAGTAAACTGAATGGGGGTGGAATACACTGGACCAGGGGAAGAGCTAGGATTTCCAGGATCCCACTGATTGTCAGAAAGGACAGAGGAGGGAACTTCAAAATCAAGGTAGAAAACTTAGTTGGCTAGTTGACTCTTGAGGAACTATTGTCTTTTCCCTCAATAACTCAAGAAATAAAGCAGGAGCTAAGGGTGGCAAAGAGCTTGTGTAATAAACATGCAGCACAGCCCAGGCCAGAGGAGGTTTCCTTGGACTGAAACAAAAAAGCAAGACTAAGGGGAAAGACTAGAACTCTTTGAGTTGAGTCAGTGCCTTGAACTGGAGCCATTTTCAGTCTTGATTGGGTTAACATCTGAGCAGCAACATCTATAAAGGAAGTAAGTAAATGGTCAAGAAGATGGTAAAAAAACTTCAAGAGTCCACCATGCTTCATTCTCATTCATGTGGAATACAGGGACCATTATCACTAGGATTTTAAAGACTGGTTATAACACTTACTTTACTTATTACTTATTTTTATTTTCTACTTTTGGTTTTTTTTTTGCCTTTGGAACTTTAAGAAACATCTTTAAAAGTATAAATCAACAGTTGCACACAGCGACTCACGCCTGTAATCCCAGTACTTTGGAAGGCCCAGGCAGGCAGATCATGAGGTCAGGAGATCCAGACCATCTTGGCTAACACTGTGAAAACCCGTCTCTACTAAAAATACAAAAAAATTAGCTGAGCGTGGTTGGGGGCATCTGTAATTCCAGCCACTCGGGAGGTTGAAGAGGAGAATGGCATAAACCCAGGAGGCGGAGCTTGCATTGAGCTGAGATCTTGCCACTGCACTCCAGCCTGGGTGACAGAGCCAGACTCTGTCTCAAAAAAAAAAAAAAAAAGTATAAAGTAACTTGTGGCTTGCTTTAGACAAAGAAGGCCGGAAGGAGATTGGGAAATAATATCTTTTCACTCAAAGGTGGATCTTGGTAATGCTGTGGATAGGGAAACCATTAATGGAAGATGAGTGGTATTAGTGTTAACCTGGTCTCATTGCTAGGCTATGCGTTAATTTAAAAAACTGATGCCCAGGAACTAATATCTTCAACCCAACCCTGAGATTTAAACTTGTAAGAGACCCATTCACTGAAATAAATTATTTCCTTAAAAATAATTCCAGCTGATTGGAATGCAGGATGGAAAAGATATGTATATCAACAATAATATTCTGTGAAGCTATAGCATTTTCATTTGATTGTACATTTTATATATTTTCATTCACTGTAAGTTTATGTCACACAGAATTTAGTGTTGAGATAATAAAAAAGCAATTTACTTTTAGCAATTTACTGATAGCTATATTAAACTCAGTAATCTTACCTCTCTTGCCTAAATGATTTATTTCTGAATCATCTTTGATAGCTTAAAAGAATCTTGTGTTTCATGACATATTTTTAGAGTTTGTGGAATGAAAGTTTTATATTTTTCACAATGCTATTTGGCTTTTTTATATATTGAACTTACCTTCTTTTCAGATTCACACAGAGCATAATCCTATCTCAAGGAAATTGCGGAATACCATTGCCTTCGGTAGCTTTTTGTCTTAGTCATCCATTTGAGCTGAACAGCCAAGTGGTCCCTATTTATACTCTGGTTGCTCAACTATCATCCCATTGTCTCCTTTGCTGGAAGACATGGAAGTTATATTTATGACACTGCAGTGACTAAATTCTACTAGTTTTCTTCCTGCTCACTTGCTCCCCAACTGTTTTTAAATTTATATTTTTAATTGACAGATAAAATTGTATTTATTATGTACAACATGGTATTTTGAAATGTGTGTATGTGTGTAGTGGAACAGTTAAATCTAGCTAATTAACAAATACATTACCTCACAGAGTTTTCATTTCTGTGATGAGAGCACTTAATATCCACTCGCTTTGCACTTTTCAAGAATACAAAATATCACCATATATTAATGATATATGATGACTGTAGTCACCATGCTCTGAAATAGATCTCTTGAACTTATTTCTTCTATCTAACTGGGTATATATCCAAAGGGAATAAAATCAGTATGTCAAAGAGATGTCTGCACTCCAATGTTTACTATGGTAGTACCCATAATAGCCAAGGTATTGAATCAACATAATTATCCAACAATGTATGAATGAATAAAGAAAACGTGGTGTGTGTGTGTGTGTGTGTGTGTGTGTGTGTGTATACACACACACAATGGAATACTATTCAGTCATAAAAAAGAAGAAAATTCTGCCACTTGTGACAACATGGATGAACTTGGAGGACATATATTAAGTGAAATAAGCCAGTCACAGAAAGACAAATGCCACATGATTTCACCTACACGTGGATTCTAAAAATGTTTAACTCATATATGTAGAGAATAGGATGGTTATTACCAGAGGCTGATATGGTTAGCAGAAAAGGAGAAAGTGGGATATATTGGTCCCCAACTCTTTTTTTTTATTCTTTTTGACCTTCTCAGTAACAGCCAGGAGTGGTAATAAAATATTATATGGGTGACCTGTATGATCTGGGAAGAAAGGCTCCTAGTACACTGATGCCACGCTGAAAAAGACGATGTGAGATGAAGCAAGTAATCCCATTTAGCCTCATGGCTTCCAGCAGTTCAGGATATCTGGTGAATTGTTATACTATCTTCTAGACTCAGTATTTAGAGTCAGTCTGTGTCATGTTTCTGAGTCATCAAGGATAATTGCTTTTTTGGATGTGCGATTCCCCACTGTCTGACACATGAAGACGGTAACCTACTGTTTTAAACTTTCAAATAATGTTTTGAAATTATTTGCTAATAAGTCATTTTTGAATACTGAACATTATAGATTATGTTATTTCAAAAGGAATAAGTAATATTTTCTCTTTTTTGTGTGAATAACCTCTACTTAAGAAAAACTTATAATCCTAGAAAGTTAAAATTCAAAGTGCCAGACTGATCTTTAAAAGGATTCAGAGCAGAAGGAAATGACTGTAGGTGGGATTTCCAGAACTGAATTATTAACCAAATGGGCTCCACATCATTACTGATTGCTGAGTAATGGGCCTACTTTCGGCCATGCTGTAATGAAAATGCTGGGGAAGTAGTAACACAGGCAAGGCAAATGCTATTCATTTTATGAATACTAGGAATTACATTAGGGTAACATGGCTCATGTGTTATTTCAGCAAATAACACATTTGAAGAAAATATCTTCTAAAATTCCACAATTCTCATAATTTGATAATATAAAACATTAGAATATTAGAATGTTTGAGCTAAAAAGAAACTAGTAATCATTTAGTATAACTCCTACATTTTTAAGTAAAAAGTATCCATTCAGGTTGCATGACTGGCTTCAAGTTCCTTAACCAGCTTGGAACAGAGTGAGGTCTTGAACCAAAGCCTTCTAGCATCCAGTCAAAAGTTATTTTGTGTTTAAATTAGTAATTTTTTCAGCCCCAAAACTTCTTGAACTGAGAAGCAACTTTAAGAAAGTCTCAGGATACAAAATCTATGTGCAAAAGTCACAGACATTCCTTTACACCAACAATAGGCAGGCAGAGAGTCAAATCATGAATGAACTCCCATTTACAATCGCTACAAAGAGAATAAAATACCAAATTATACAGTTAACAAGGGCTATGAGGAACCTCTTCAAGGAGAACTACCAACTATGCTCAAGGAAATAAGAAGGACCCAAACAAATGGAAAATCATTCCATCCTCATGAATAGGAAGAATCAATATCATGAAAATGGCCATTCTGCCCAAAGTAATTTATAGATTCAATGTTATTCCCATCAAACTGCCATTGACATTCTTCACAGAATTAGAAAAAATGATTTTAAATTTCATATGGAATCAAACAAGATCCCACATAGCCAAGACAATCCTAAGCAAAAAGAATAAAAGAATAAAGCTAGAGGCATGATGCTGCCTGACTTCAAGCTATAATACAAGGCTACAGTAACCAAAACAGCATG